>NC_045741.1:32519255-32776755 GCF_008692095.1 Etheostoma spectabile
AAAGCTTATTAATTCACTTAAATTGGAGCTTGTTTCGCCGCTGCCAATTGCAGCGATCTCGCTTTACAATGGACCATTGTTAAAGATTGTTGTTCCCATCCTTAGACAAAAACAGAAATATAGGGTCCAGGCTGAAAAAAATTGTAGTTACTTTTCCAAAAGTTACACAGTCTTGCGTTAAGAAGCTAAAGAGGGCGCCAAGGGCCTGTCATGTCATGCTATGGATTTATATGACATGTACATCAGCATCCAAGATGTAAAGGATAGTGGTACATTTGAGATTGCCGGGGGGGGGGGTATTGATTGTGTGATTGATAGCAACAATAGAATTTTACAGCTCAGTGATGAGTGGATCTTGTTTACACAGAAACACTTGATGCTGTCAAAATGAAAATATCTCACTTGCTCATCTCAGCTGTGTTGTGTGCTTTAAAGATCTCTTAAGAACTAATGCACACGTCCTTTGTTGCATGTCTTACCCTCTCTCTCTTTCTCTCTCCTCTCCTCCTCCTCTCCTCTCCTCTCTCTCCTCTCTCCTCTCTTCCCCCTCTCTTCTCTCTCCTCTCCCCTCTCTCTCTCTCTCTCTTTCCCTTTGAAACACAAAGTCTCTAAACCTTTCAATACACTCACATACACAATGCGTTTACATAGAAATCAGAGTTCTCATAACCTGGTTGACAGAATTTAGGAACTCCTTAAGTAACTGACATATTCCTGCACGTACTGTACCTTGGAGTGACAGATTTTTCATTAAAAAATAAAAATAAAAATTTGTTTGACCCTTTAACTTAAGGGAACTGTGCCTGGAAAGTCCTGGAAAAGATTTTCGATTTCATGTTTAAGGTGTGGAAACCCTCATATTACACTTTACTAATATTGAGAAAGAAAGCCACAATAGTTCACAAAGTTCATGTTACCTTCACTTCTAATAATTAATTACATTTAATATCAGATACGTAAGATACAATAAGACTTTAAGTAATATTCTAAAAGGTGATCTTAACTTCTACCAAAGTCATTTACCGGTAAGATAATTGTACTTTTGGTATTGCTCTCAAGTACTTTAAAAAAAACGACTGATATGAATACATATTTTACCTCAGGGCTCGAAACAGCAGAGAGGGCTCAAAACACCACCGCACAATGCTGAGTTAGTGTGATATTAATGCTGAATTGTGGACGGAGATGAATGCACCGCCTGCGTGCTTCTCCTGCAGACCTTTTGAAAGACGAGACATGTGGTAGGAGCCGCTGGAAACAGCCCTCTCGCTCCATTTTGTCAAAGCGTTCCCCACAGAGCAGGCCTATTTATAGAACTCAATCAACAATCTTTCATATGACATGACACGGCGCACAGAGCGGAAGATTATCAGACCATTTCAGGACACATGAGTCAGCCTTTTTGTTAATCAATTCATTGTTTGTCATTTATCAAATGTGACTATTTGTCATATATGTGACATGTATGTCATCCTAAGTATGTATGTATGTATGTATGTAAAGTTGTATGTGTAAATATGTATAAGTAAAAGCAAATATGTATGTAGATGCATATCTATGTGCATATATGTGTGTATATGCAGTACATATAAATCTATCCTTTTTCAGTTACCTCTGTCATACTCTCCGTGTGTTTGTGTGTTTGCATGTTGTACAGCTATTTATTTAGTTTTCTATGAAACAAAAATAAAAAAACAAATAAAATGATCTCCCAGTTTTATATTGTAATTAGTTAAACTAGTACAGTGCCCGTTGAAAATGTGCCTGTTTGAACGCCTGGCTGTTTGGCCTGTGGTATTGCTGCTTGTAGAATTCTTCAAAACCAAATTGTACCCCAAAGTTACTTACAGAAGGACCCCGAACCACTTCATATGCAACTCCCCTGTACACTGTACTACTAACCTACTGATTTACCTGACGGAGAACGTTGCAGATTCAGAACGTAATCACAAAATATCACAATGAAAATGTGGAGTAATCACACATTAGCCTCAAGGACTTATGGCAGTGTGCTACCCACCCGGCCCGTTATGAGAGCCAATCAGCACGTAGCTGCATTAATCAACCACCAGAACAACCGTGTGTGTGGTGCGCAGAAGAGAGAGAGAGAGGGGGAAAAGAGAGAGAGAGGGGAAGAGAGAGAGAGAGAGAGAAAAGAGAGAGAGAGAGAAAGAGAGAGACGGTATTTTCTCACGTCGTATGATTGATAACAAATTTAACAAATTTCAGAAAGGGGTTTGTTCATTTCCTACAGTTTAGTGGCTTGACGGTTAACAGTGAAGTAGGGTGTTTTGATTCGCGGGGGCGTTTTATTTTTGCAATGTCATTAGTTAGCAGTAAAGGTTAGTAACCCGGGGTGAGTGTGATGAAGAGCGCTGGGTCTGCCCAGTTCAGCTCTGAGATTTTCTGCGCTGTGAAGGAAAAATCTCTGATATTACTTTATATTCTGCCTCTGGTTAGAAGTGATGAATGTGGGCTACAGCTCACAGCAACTTAATACTATATATTGTCTGGCTTTTATTTGATATTTGGTGTTGGCAAATGGCTTTTTGTTGTGTTTACTCAGTGAGTAGCGTGAGAGGGGAAGCTAAAAGAGCGGCAAATGCCAATGTGTGCTTCTTTTACTTTACATATTTAATGACACCTTTTGCATTTCCAATCCAAACAACGTCAAACTTAACACTGTGCTTACGTGTGCCCGTAGCAAGACACCTGTTAGGTTGGAAATCCATTGGACTAACGGTTCTGGAGATATGCGCATAACACACACAAACACACACACACACACACAGACAGACATAGACATATAGATAGATATGATTACACTCTTTGCATGCAACAACAGCTTAATGGCAAAGGGAGAAACGATTATTTAAAGCAAGGTTGTGACTCAGTGATTGGCCCTTGCCATTTGTGTAACAATTCCGATTGGTTTAGCAGGAAGGTGATCGTCTCCAACAGCTGATTTAAGTTAGGTAGAGCATTGATGAAGAGTGAGGTCTTCCTGAAAGGATTTACACTAAGATAAATTTCAATCAGGAAAGACTAGTTGCAGATATGTGACAGATAAATTATACATTTATTAGGAAAACAGCTGAATTGATTTAGGAGTGTATCAATTAATAGTTAGGTCTTCCTGAAAGAGTTTACGCTGAGGTACATTTGGACGGTTGGTCAAACAAAATGTCAAATGTTGTCACCTAGGGCTCGGTAATTACTTAAAAATCGTTAATTTACCCTCATTTTATGGCCACATGCAGCATAGTATTCGATTTTATTATCTTGCTTCTCTGTTATTGGGATTTCTTGGTGTTTGGAGTCTCATTTTAAGCAGCCAAAATCACCAGTATTGACACTTGGTAGGTTCAATAACTCAGGTTTGTTTGGTGTTTTACCCTACCTCCCTCTAAGATCACTCCTCGTCTTTTCATCTCCCTTTCACTCAAGAGAGTCCTTAACTGTCTGAGTTGGATTTCCTGGCTGTGAACGTTAATGTGTAACGAGGTGAGCTGGGTCCGATGTGGATATTAAATCGACTTTCCTCTCGTTGTCTTATCAGCCTGATGAGGCAGAACACACCATGGCTCTTTCTCATGTACACACACACACACACACACACACACACACACACACACACACAAGCGCATGCATACAAAATAAAAGTGATTTCTTTAACTTTTTCTTCTCCCCCTTGCACACCCAGAAAAAGCCCACACACCTTCATGCAATTTCTGTTAGTCTCTGTCTCCATCCCTGCTGTGATAAATATTTTAATCACTTAACAGCAACAGCCAGCCATGCTATTCCAGTCTCCACCACACAGGGTAAATTATAGCTCTGTAGGTGGAGAACAGCCATTACTGTAAGGCCTTATGAAGACATATTATGGAGCCATGCTTTGTTGAACCCTTGTCATTGTCAAAGCCAACAACAAAAAAACAGAGGAGGAGCAAGTATTATGTCCTTAAAGTTGCTATAATATGATGCTGGGGTGGGTATTTAAAGGCCGAGGCTGTTATTGATGAATGTGCAATGAAGGAAAAAAGTTGTTAAAGGAAGTGTGTGTGTGTGTGTGTGTGTGTGTGTTTCATTCGGGTAATGATTGTAAAGTATGGGGAGAGAAGGAAGGAGAGTGTAATGAATTGCAAGTGAGAGTAGACTACAGCAAATCTGTATCAAGTAGGCCTATAATAAATACACTGTATATAGATATATATACATATACATATTTATATATATACACATATACACACACACACACACACACACACACATATATAATATATGAGGAATTCTAAGTAATGACAACAAAACCATTGTTTTTACATGATACAAGCCTTCTGTGATCGCGTAAAACATTCCCTTATCATGCAGCTGCTTAGATTCCCTGAATCTGTGGAGGCACAACATTGAAGTACTCCTCTGCTTGGAAAGGTTATGCTGGACACGAGTCTCGCATTGCCAGACCTTCCTCCACAGCGCTGCGGAGGACGGTCTGGCTAGTCCACACTGCATTCTGTGATGGAAGATAAACGTGCTCTGGTTTATTAAAATAAAAAGGAGACACAGTCAAGCAAAATAGAGGGGCTGGCAACTTAGAGGCATTTGTGAGGCCAGATATAATGCAGGGGTCTGGGGGTCCTCCCCAAGAAACTTATAATAAATACTTGTCTTTATTTATGTATGGGGAAACACAGGGGACAATTCAAACTATTAAAACATAATGGAATATAATGCAGTAGGGCTCTCAGGCATTATATTTCTTTTCAAATATTGATTCCCCTGCAGATCAACCTTTATCATTTAATGTTATCTCTGCTGAATCAACACAAATGTAGGCAAGATCTACCCCTTCCTCCTCTTTGGTGTCTTTTGTTGATGAAGTAACCTCTTTAAATGTGCATGTGGCACCCATTCATGTTCATTTTAATTCATTAATAAACCCCTGCACTGTAATATTTCAGATGTGTTTCAGCAAGATTTTTGCCCATGTTCCAAACCTTTTGCACATTCAAAATATAACGTGTCCCATCTGTGGTCTCTGGCTTTGGAGGAGTTTTGAGAGAAAAAAAATGTATTATTAAAGTTATTATATTACAAGAATAAAGTCACAACATGTCAGGAAACAATGCACCAGCTCTGTGGTCTGCTGGGCAATATGCTATTGCTCTGCTAATTTAGATCTCAGACCTTCTGACAGACACAGAGCCCCTTTGAGACATTGAGTTTAGAGAAGCTGCTGAATCAACACATTCTCACTCCCACCTCATAAAATATGGATGCCGGTCAGGTGCCTCTCTAGTTGTTATTGACCTTAAAAGTCTCCTTTAGCGTCACATAACACGCTTTACCTAAAGACGCATTGTCGGTACCATGTTAGGTTGAGGAAAATCTGGTGGGTGGGCTTACGGTTCCATGGCTCACGGGAAAAACGTGATGGTTGGGTTAAGGGAAAGGTCGTGGGAAGGCTTACGGATACATTTAAATGGATTTTCTAGTCTTAACGACTACTCAAAGCACTTAACACAGTACAGGAACCATTCATTATTCAGACACATTCATACACTGTGGCCGAGGCTGCCGTACAAGGTGCCACCTGCTCATCAGATAAACACGATCACACACTCCGATGACGCAGCATCGGGGACAACTCGGAGTTCAGTGTCTTACCCAAGGACACTTCCACATGGGACGGCAGGGCCTTCTGATTGGCAGGCGACCGTTCTACCATTGAGCCACAGGTTCCGTGACTTGCAGGAACAGGACGGTTGGGTTTAGGGAAAGGTCGTGGGTGGGCTTTCGGTTCCGTGACACGCGGGAATAATGGGAGACACACGCGGGACCCGATCCCTGGTCTTCTGGGTGAAAGTCCTGTGTTTGACCCATCCCCCACCCGGACCAATTTCTCCCTTACATACTACTCACTAAACCCCGTCTAGATGGTGCTCTCCCCGGTACACACACGCCAAAGGGTGCTTTTTTCCATCGCATCAGACGCTGAATGCTGCTTCACATCAGAGGTGGAGAACTATGGCAGAAATACATATCCGCCGTAGCATGCAGACACTGAGTGTTCATTATTATAACCTGAGGCTCTATTTTTACAGAGTGGACACAAAGAGATGGACGGGTCTGCTTCAGAGGTCCATGTGTTTGAGCCTGAACTGTAGACTGTAAAAGTCACGTGAACTTAGCGCACCTAAACTTGTCAGCTACCTTTAACAATGACATTCGCGACTACAGTCAAAACTTTTGGAGCTGAAGCCCCGGAAAAAAAGGACACGGCACAGATTGCATCAGCACCCGGCTGAGGTCCGAACACAACGCGAGCCTGATCACCCCCAGATGTGGTCTAGCCGATCCGATTGCTTTCCCATCACAATGGGTTCTGCGTGCGTTTACACCTGCATTAGCATACGTTTTCCTTATCCAAATCCAATATCTAGATACAGATTAGGGCCGCCCTATATGAAGAAAATGCGCAATAACGTTGTCGAATATCTTATTGTATGCTCAGTTCTGCATATTGCTTGTTGAATTTAAAGCTTTAGTGTGTAACTTTCTGATATTAATGAAGGTCTGTTACATTCAAGCCATTCACTGCCAAATGAGTTGCTACAAAGCAGATTAAGACTATCAGCTCCACAGAACTCTCTTTGTATTTGTCACTATGGCTATGATCAGAAGATTGTGTCGTCCGCTGACTTTCCCGCTCAGAAACTTGAGTGTAGATAATTACCTCCTCTGAAAAGTCCATCAAGTTTGTTTTTTAACCCTGTGTGTCCTCCTTGGCTACAAGCAACTGCGTGGAGGAGGGCAGTGCGGTCACGGAAGGCTTGTATCATGTGGACGAGCTGACAGTTTTGATGTCTTAACTTAGAATTCCTCATGGGGGGAAACAGAAACTATGCACTATAGCTTTAGAACAGGAAATCATTTCCAACGTTCATTTATTGAACAAATCTAACATTGAATTGCTCATGAAAGGCACCACTAAAAAAAAAGAGGACTTCTTTTAACCAACCCCCAAAAATATTTTGCGTTATGTCTCATCCTTTTTCACAACTTTTTAGAAATTAAGATGATCATAAAAAAGAGATACTGTACATTCTGCGGTCCTAATACATATTTTGCTAGTTAGTGCCACATGTAAGCGTGAAAGTGAGCACACATGCACAATACCAAGACTCTGAAACTGCTCATCATTCCTTTTATGATTTACATGTGTGCTTTTACTACTGCGACATGTCAAGATGTCTGCTGTGAAAAAGGCCTGCTCACTGCAGAACTGCACTAACATATAATTTAGAGATGCTCTTCTTGAGTATTTTAATGAATTGCTTCTTCATACTGTACCTGTAAAACTGTACTTGTAAAACCCCAATTTGTTGATTTGTCTTACTTTAGCTACATATTTGGCTTAAAGAGTGATAGCGGCCTTCTCAATGAACTCTTGGCAAGGAAGCAAATAAGCATATATCCAAAACTGCTGAACTGTTCCTTTAAAGGCAGTGTTGGTAATGTTGAAATCTAGCAACATTTAAAAGTAAGAGTTCATTGGTTCTTTCCAAGTGGATCGCAAAGCAGTGATTGGTGGGTGTTTTTACAGATTACAGCAGCTACAGACGACCATAAGTTATTTATTGCTGTTAGAGTGTATAGATCATTTCAAAAATCAATATATATATATAAAAAAGTGTAACTTGGAAATAGTTACCAACCCTGCCTTTAAAATGTCAATACCACTGTAATGAGTACATCAAGAAAAATTAAGGGCTGAGCTTTTGCATCATAACAAGCAAAGAATACAAGTTAGCGTTTTTCTCAATCATCTTAACATTCTCAAAAAAACGTTCCATTGTCACAAATGTTGGTCAAAATGGTGGGATGTTTTTCACCATGGCAATAAACCCTTGGAATGTTTCTTATATACAATATCTGTTTTGGTCTACTTTTGTACTTTTGTACTTTTTTTGTTGACACTGACTGATTACTACTATACAATATTGTTAGATTATCTAGCTGAATGCTATTGTGTGTCACACTAAGCCTTTTATGGCGGTTTTCCACTGCGTGGTATCTACTCGACTCGCCTCTACTCGCTTTTTTTGGTTTTCCATTACGAAAAAAAGTCCCTGGGACCTGCTACCAGGTACTTTTTTTAGTACTACCTCAGTCGAGGTTCCAAGCGAGCCGAGGCGATACCAAAAGGTGACGTAGAAACCTGCAGACCGCTGGTTGGTCGGAGAGAATCGTCGCTTATGACTGCGTTTTTAGCAAACAAGAGTGCGGAGTGTGTTTCCAGAACCAACGGGACATTTAAAACAAATCTAGCCGGACACCGACAGATTATCCACTCTCTGCACTATTCTCACTTTTCAACTGTTCGGGCTACTAGCGGCTTCATGTCGTTTCCAATATTGCACACTGTTACTTTAAAAAAACAAGACAATATATATAACAAAAGTTTTTATTTAGCTTTTCAAGTAGCGCATCAAACCCTCCCAAACTTCCCGGTCTTCTTCCTCGGCCCCCTGTGACAGTGTCCCCCCCGGCTCTGCTGTCCCAGATACATCCCAGTCGTTGTCATAAGACTGTCCGTGACTCTCATAAAGATTATACGAAGCCCAGTAGGTCAGAACCAGAGATCTCACCCGTCGGACATCGCCCACCAGACGGTCTGCGGCGGCGATTTTGCAAAGCGTGAATGCTCTGAAACACAAACAGTACACAGCACACATGTTGGTGTGTAATCATGGTTGCTAAAGTTCATGTACTTTATATAGCGTATAGTTAATACTGACTGCGATGCTGAACACATGCAAATGTTAGGTAACGTTACCAGGAAACTTAACTTACCCTTTTGTGTCGGTGAACAACCGTCATGTCGACGTCTGAACTCCGTCAGAACTCCCAAACTCCCGTTTTTTTAGCGGTGATTTTTGTTGCTTCCTTCAGCTTCTTTTGAAACAAAACATTTCTTCTGGCTGCGGCGAGTATGCGACGTGCTGTTGTGAGTCGCGCTGAAAATTACGTCATCACGCGTTGCTATAGTGACCAGCCACGCTGAGGCTTTACTCAATCTGCAATGGAAAACGGACACAGAATGGGCCGAGGCGAGCCGAGGCGAGCTGTTACCAGCAGTGGAAAAACGCCATTAGTTTCTGTTTTTACAAGTTCACTGGTAAAAGTCAGTACTGTAGAATACTGTAGTACACCGAAAAAGGATATGCACATTTGTATGTACTGTATGCAGTCACTGTATTTGTGTGGTATTGTGTTTCATGTACTGTAAACTAATCATTCACCTTTGATCTTTCATATAAACTCAACATATATATGCCACAATATCTAAGGCTGGGCATCGTTTTGATTTTAAAAAGTGTGATTTCTATTCTGATTATTGCTTTTGATTCCGTTTTTTATAGATTCTTAACTCCAATTCTTTGAGGGGTGGAGTTGAAGCGGGTCACATGCTTGTTTCACAGACAAGAGGAACATTTTGTTTTTATTCAACGGTGATTTACAGTTTTACCAAGCTTTTCTTAACGTAAAATAAAGCCACACATTACATTGAAACCGATGATCAGATTCCGAATGATTCCACTGGAATCCTAATTGAAACGATTCTAAGTTGGAACTGGTTCTTGATGCCCAATCGTAATGATATCCATGCCAAATACAAACAAAACCCCTCCTCACAGGGTGTAACCCTAATGTTATCAGCGAACCGGAAGAAACCCAAAACTTGCCTGTGTTAAATTTGGAACCGATCGTCAGATTCCGAACGATTCCAAAATAGAAGCGGCTCCATTGGAATCAGACTTTTTGAAGTGATTCCCAATCCGACGTGACACGGATACAGAAAAAGACTCTGAGTTGGGGCGTCTTGGTCTGAAACCGTCTCTGATTATAGGATTAAAATCACATTTTTCACAAGATACTTTATCAAAGTATAGTCGCATTAGTATTGGTATTGAAGGTATAATGTGTCTGAAGAGTGAGCAGAGCAGAAGAAAACAGTGAGGCTGAGTGCTTCACTGAGATGCTGTGTTGTGGTTTTCCAGAAAAGTCATTACCCAGACAGTGGACTGCATCGCCTTGAGGTGCTTCACTTCACAATTTTCCACACTGGAGCGGTTTTCACATCCCTTTTTTTTCTCCCTCTTTATTCATTCAGCAGTGATGGGACACAAACGCAGAAACATTACTTACCACTGCTGGGATCGCTGTAAAAAAGTGTTCAAATTAGAACAATGTAAAATAATTGCCACCATCCAAATTGTAGGGGCCCTTTTGTACTACGAACCTCCCTAGGCATTTAGAATACAGGCTGGGGAAATACACTGATGACCCCCCCCCCCGTATAAGTCATTACCCATCCTCCACTCAACTGTTACAGCCACGCTAAAGCTCACACTACACACCACCCTAGGGCTTTTTGTCTGTGTGTGTGTGTGTTTGTCTCAGCTGGGCCTTATCTGTGGTGTGTGTGTGTGCATGTTGATGATCATATGCTCTCATGCACGCATGAGTAGTTATTTATTTTTCATTGTTTACGTCTGCAGAATAGGCATCCGTAGGCCCTATGTATGTAATGCATCAGTCTAGCAATGCTGCCCACTCCAGGCTCTCCCTATATGATGCAGCTAACATTGAAAATATGCTTACCCCCCCAAGGGGAGTGGGGTTTGATGGTGTGTCAATGTTGCTGGAGCTTAATTTAAAAGTATTTTTGTTATCACCGCTAATGCTCATTTATCAAGCCAATTATGTAGTTCAAATATTAAACATAAACAACTACATCAGATTAATTTAGTGCTACATTTAAAAAAATTAAAACAGAATTTAGGGCTGAACAATATATTGTTTTTTATTGTCATTGCAATATCAACTGCCGCATTAAGGACCTCATATATATATATATATATATATATATATATATATATATATATATACAGAATATCTTCATTAACAGTCTATGTGAGCATTATAACGTGTGTTACAAAATGACACACATTTGTCACAGAAGTAAACGCTGGACTATAACAGAGCTGTTTGGAGCAGCTTGTGAACGTTTTTTGTTGTTGTTGGAGATGGTAATTCCCTTCAGAGCTATAACATGCACAAATAAGATATATAACACAATACAGGAAAGCATCATATGAGCATTTTAAACACATCACAAACAACACTTTCTCAGACACTTTCTGTTATAGATAAAGAAAAATATCAGTAGAACACGGCATTTTAAAATGTAACTTTTTTTTTTTTAGTGGTGCCTTATATTCAATTCAATGTTCAATTTGTTCAATAAAAGAAAAGGATTTCCTTTGTTTCATTTTCAACCAGCAGTTTGTGGCATTTGAGCAGAATACTGAAAGCAGCAGAAATGCAGAACTGAGTACACTTTACTATCCATTTGTATTGCAAGTAATATCGTTATTGCGATATTCAACCACGTTATTGCATAATGACAAATTTAGCCTACATCGTATCGAGCAGCCCTAATTGAATTGTAGTCTTAACTTTCATTTTACTGTAGATGGCACTTACGGCAGAACTAGCATGCCTCTACAGCTACAATCCAAAAAATAGCTAAGCATGAATCATAATACGGAGCTTAAAAAAAAAAAAATGTTAATCACTGAAATCAATTTTAACTTCAAAGTTGTATTTGTATTTTTGAAGCGTTACCGCCAACCTCAGCCCGACTACACTATCCTTTTCCATACTGCGACACCCATTTTGATGTTTATGTGAGTGGAGTGTGCTTCCTGCAGCGAGGAGCTCAGGCCTACCTCATTTTCGCCTGGCAGGTCAGCTGCTCTGTGTTTCAGTCTGAAGCCGTTGGCTGCTACTGAACCGTTTGGCTCTTTTCTCTACTAGCGAGCAAACCTACATTCTAGACCCAACTGTCCATCCAGCTCATTTTTAAGGGGATTTATCATTGTATATGCCCGTGTATCCAAAACACATCGGTCATTGGGGATTCCTAGCACCGGTTGGCCGGGTCTCACGGCCGTTATAACGCTTTTTCGAGGTTTAATTAGAGCTAGAAAACAACGGTAGTGGAGGAGGAGGAGATTCCATATTAGGAGCACAGAGGAGAAGGCACCCCCCTTGTGTGATTTGGATCTTTTGGTGAGTGTTTATCGTAATTTTACGTTATCTTTGCCGTTATAAATTATACCCCGGTGTAGCGTGAGCACATATGACTGTAAATACAACGTTTGGGCGGGTTATTACGCTGTTTTGAACGTTTATTTTTGTATTTTCTCTCGGAATGGGGGATGGGCAGCGTCAGCGCGTGAGTAGGCGCGCGCACTATGCATGTGTTTGTAGGGCAGTTCTCGTGGTTGGTTTGTTTGTGAGCGCGCCCTTCCTTCCTTCAACTACTGCTAGCTTTGAATTAAAACCACTTTAGTGATTTTTATTCCCAATCATAAAAATATTTTTTTACAACACATTTCAATTCTACAGTCAACACTGGAATTTTAAAAAAAACTTTTTACTGTACTATTTTGTTTTATTTTTTGTTCATTCTCTAATGATAGATTTGTGCTTTAATTTTAACTTGCTTTGATTACACTGTGTTTAATTGCATTAGTTTTGATAAATACTTAAGTGTTAAAATAAGTTAGTGATATTAAAAAAACAACAGTTATGAATAGTTATGAATCCAAACAGACACTGTAGTTTCAGCAATGTTTGCATTTGTCCCATAGTTACTTACCAGTTTGAGGTATTGTGCTTTGCAAGGCTCATAGTTATTACTACAGTTTAAGATAATGTTGCTGTTTAACCAGGATTATCCGCAACATACAGTAGATTCACAAATATGCCAAAGTGCATCGTTATGATTCCACTATATATTATTTTATTACCTTTTTGTGTCAATCTCATTCAAAGCTTTCTACAGTGCTTTGCAGCTGGTTGTTCCAAAGCCATAGGCGGTGTGGGGGAGGGGTGAACACACACACACACACACCACACACACACACACACACACACACACACACACACACACCACACACACACACACACCACACACACGAGGGCCACTTGCCAACCTTGTGAAGCTCAACTCAATGACACAATGTACCAGTCCCAGATAAGCCTACAGTATCTGTGCTAGTAAGGAAAAGGCTGGTAACACAGACTCTGTTTAGCCAGAGTCAGAATTCACAGACTAATTGGGTCAAGGTGTTTTAGATCCCAAATTAAAAATGGAAATCAAATCCATTATTTCTGGACAGACATCTTCTAATTTCTATTGAAAGGTGTCCACTACCCTGTTGCCCTCATGAGTTATTGTCTTTGTTTTGCTTTGGTCAAATATGGCAGTGAATACTTAAGTAGGTATTGTATGAGAATAGGGCTGGGCGATAGGGAGAAAATCTAATTTTACAATGGTTTTGATTAATATCGATATTGCAACGATATTGTAGTGTTGACTGTTGGTGCTTTCACAAAATATTAAGATTTTTGATGAATATATATCAGTAATGTGGATATAATGACTAAGGAAAATAATCTTACCGCTCTGATAAGTTAAGTAAATGACATAACTTTACTGTAATGCGGGCTTTAAAACCAGGAAAAGACAACACTTTTCTTTTTAAAGATGAGTTTTTTTGGGGGGCATTTCGGCCTTTATTTTGACAGGACAGTTGAAGACATGAAAGGGGGGGTGGGGGGAAATCACATTCAAGAAAAGGCCGCAGGTCGGACTCTAACCTGGGCTGGCTGCGTCGAGTAGTGAACCTCTCCATATGGACGCCCATGCCATCTCTTCTCTGGTGTTGTCCTTTAAAAAATGATCTGTGGGGGCCTATTAGGTTTCTCCGCCTCCAAGATGAATCTCTCGTCATCTGTGGTGTTGTAGAGGGGTCATGAAACGATTATCGGGGGTGTCTTTTGGTGAATTGACTTGATTGTCTTGCTGTTTCACTTCCTGCTCTCCTGTCCGAACGCCCTAAAATAGACCTGGCGCGTATCTTAAGCAAAGTGGAAAACCGCGTCGCGCGTGCTTCTGGGACGCGCGTGGCTGGTGGAATATCAAGCGTTTACTTGAATGGCTGCGATTGCTCGCGGGGGTCCCGGCGACGCTGGAACGCAGCTTAGCGACGCCCGGTGGAAAAATAGGGTTCACAGCGCTAACGGCTACAGTGCAAACAGAGCCCTGATTAGCTCTAGGGCTGTACAGAATACCAATTTTTTTTTTTTTTTTTAGCTTTGGGGCTTTTCAACTGTAAAACCCAACATTTCCTACCTCACTTGAAGGCAGCTTTATCTCATAGAAAAAGAGAGAAATCAAGAGGCGACCAAGTGAAAGATGCAAGACACAGACACCTGTTACACAAAATTCCTGGGCAGTTTAGTGCATTTTCCTTTTTTTACATTCCTACTGTTTTTGTAACATTACGGGACTAGCACGCCGC
The DNA here is from genome assembly GCF_008692095.1 of Etheostoma spectabile. Classification (NCBI taxonomy): domain Eukaryota; kingdom Metazoa; phylum Chordata; class Actinopteri; order Perciformes; family Percidae; genus Etheostoma; species Etheostoma spectabile. Next base: position 32,533,700 of record NC_045741.1, read on the forward strand.
GACAGAAGAGTCTGATACCGGCTTAACGTTACATGATTGTCCACAGCAGGTTCATGTCAGGATACTTTTCTCCTAAAGTTAAATTGGACTCAACTTTCTGCCGCAGGCATTCAAAACAAACAGAAATACTTGTCTGTCTCGTCTGTGTGACGAGTGACTACAGACGCAGTGTGTGTGTGTGTGTGAATAAATGCTCAGCCAGCCGGAGCCTTGCTGTATTGGCATTATGCACGGATGACTATGTTTACTTTTATCAAATCGCCTGAAAAGGACACCAGGCTGCTACAGTGTAACTCCGCAGATTTCTACAAACATCCAACGCTCGCTTGAAACTCAAACAGTTCTATGTCCTTGGCTGCAATGTACGACATAGTGCTGCATAAATTAGCCAGTGGATAGCGGACATTTGGCTAATGTTAGCGGCTTAATCACGACAAAACACCACAGTGAATTTCAACCTGCACGCATGTTAAAAAATAAAATAAAACAAGAAAAGTTGTGCAAGCCTAGTGGCGGTGTCTGAGAGTGTGTGGTGGAGCAAGTGAGAGAGTGACGGTAAATGCAGGGTGATCGGATGAGTAGAGGAATGCAATACCTGTTTTCCTGTGTGTTCGTGATGTTGAACAATGAAAAAAACGACAGGCATACTCGTCTACTGGCAGTAGGAAAGAAGTCTATCAGAGTTTTATCGCTGTTCTAAAACTCTGCGTATGAAAAAATGGTATTTGTGTGTCAAGCATCCTGCCAGACAAGGATCACTGGCACTGACGGAACATGTAGCTGTTTCACGCTAACAAAATACCCATTTTGATGAGGTAGATGTTCAAATGGTTGTAGGAGAACTGAGGGTCTGTTTAGCTTAGTGTATGAACAGAAACTCCAATGTCATTGGCCAGCTTTTCAGAATGATGAAAGAAACGCTTTATGCATAAATATAGTGCAGAATGGAGGCTAGTGGAGCTGAAGCTAGTACAGCAGCGTGGGTGACTTTTGCTCTTTTTTTTGGGGTGTCACTTTGATGGAAACAATCCAATTCATTGAGACTGGAGTAAGTATCCCTCGATATTTCCTCTTATTTTTGTTTTTGTGATGTCATGATCACAGCCTTTGCTTCCTTTTTTCTTTTATATTACGGTTTGATATATTTTTTGCTTGATATGGTAATTATGTACCAGGATACTTATATTTTAAGTACGGCCTACTGATTTACTACTGGTTACTACACCAGTGTTTTTTAATTATTGAATGTTGGTAACCATATCTATACCAAGAATTACAAGAATTGGACCCCTTTAAAAAAAAAAACCTGCTCTCTGTAATGCATTTCCATCCGATGTGGGCCGAGGGATTATGTAAAAGGTTGTCCTGTGTCCACACAGATGACCCACATTAAGATCAGAGTCACATCCGCACATGCAATGTGTTGTTGGGTGTTGGGCTTTTTTCTGCTATCTTTGTGTTTCATTACAGATGAGGTGTTTTGTCAGCCAGTGATCTGTGGTGTCTCTGTTTGTGTATAGTCATAGTTTCTTTCAGAGCTTCACTTGGTAATTTAGACTGAGAAGAAAGCTGGACGTGGACATTTAAATCTTTCTGAGTGCAGCTAAGTTGGGTTTCTGGAATATAATGTGAACACTAATTGTATCTTCTGGCTTTGCCTATTTGTCCTCATATCCCACAGAGCAGGCAGCTGAGTCATGTTATCTACACAGAACACATTGATTAGTTGGCCTTATTAAATCACAGTGGACGAGTGGTGGAGTAGTACAGTTATGTAACCAGTGCTCGCCAGTGTTGTGAATTGAAAAGGGAAAGACAAAATGGACAAAGAGGTGCAGTGAGTGAAAATGTCTCTTAGTTAGGTAATGGCCTGACATGAGATGGAGAGTAGGGGTGCAACAGATCACTAAACCCACGGTTTGGATTGGATCACACTTTTGAGTCACGGATCGTAGATATTTTTGGATCAGCACAAAAGGGGGGGGGGGGGTAATGATTTAATTAAACCTGTGGTGACAATGTCTTATGGCAATAATAACTTCTTTTTTATTAAATATTAAATACAATTTATTTAATGCCTAAAATGCTTATGTGTGGTTGTCAATGTGGAGTCTCCACAGTGGGGGGGGCAAGCAGCGCACCAAGTTACCTGGTCTCAAAGAAGAACAGGACTCCTGCAGTTTGGCAGCATTTGGGGTTCCTCCCTAATGAGAAGGAGAGACGTTCCAGTATTAGTGTTTGGTATCCACTTTCTAAACGGTGGACGCACAAGCCCACAGTTTGGTGACGCCGTCTGAGCCTTATGTCATCATTTTTACTTAGTCACGGTAATACCGGAACATAGGGAGGAGGTTTGACGGCATCAAAATCTAGATACCGCCCAACTCCAGTCCCTTCTGTGTTGTTTTTCCGACAACAGCTAGTTTGTGTCTTTAGCTGCAGACTGTTGTAAGTCCCACTGTTGGAATCCTCTAAAGTGAAGCACAGACACACTCTTACTCCGTTTTAGCCGTCAGCATTTTGATTGTGTTAACTCTAGCTACTAGCTAACGGTAGTCTAACATCTCACCAGGGTGACGTGAAGCGATGCTTCTGTTCGTTTCAGAGCATCAGACAGCAGCGCGGACATTCAAGTGGCACCGCAATCCGCGTTACTATTACGTCTGGTAGATACTGAAAATTGCGTTGCCTGTATCTTTTCACGGCAACCCTCCATAGAGATTTATCAGCCTACTTTAAGTAATGGTGACAGTACACCACCACCGTTACACTGTCACACACACAACTATGGAATAGCCCTGGATTCTGTACATGTGCGAGGATAAGGGCAAAATGTTCTATTATTGAGTAGGTTGTGTGTATAATTTTAGTGAGGCTGGTAATTTGAATGATTGACTAAGTGAAACGGATGTAGAAATTAGAGATGGCCCGATACCATTTTTGGCTTCCTGAAACCGATTCTAATACCTGAACTTGCATAGCGGCTGATACGAGTACCGGTCTGATACGAGTGTGTCATATATTTGATCATGTTTTTCAACAGCTGTACACTACTATCCCTGTATGGATGTGAAATGACTTATATCTTTCTCGGTCTGGCTCACGTTAAACTCTTTGTGTGACATGAACAAACACAGAACTTGCTTATACTTATACTTTAACGTAGATTTTCTTTAGGGCTTTATTACATGGTATTGGATCGGTGTATAAACTCCAGTACTTCCTGATACCCATGTTTTAGGCAGTATCGGAGGCGATACTGGTGTGAAAACGTATGATTAGGTTCTCTGCATTAATCTCTTCTAGCCGCCGTTGAACTACTACACACATTGCTACACAGATAAACACTCGGCCGGGAACAACAACTGCATACCTACACCTGACTGCTGTGCCTGAAAAACGTAATCGGAGTCTCTGGCTCTTTGATGTGCCTGGACCCAAGAAATGGAGGAAAATTAAGTGGAACTTTGGCAGGAGCACAAATGCCTAGTTGATGTCTCCTCTGAGCTGTACTACAACCAGGTCCAGAAAGAGTTGGAGAGAAATTGAAAATTCTCTTCTTGTGGTCTTAAGTCTATTCCCGTTTTACTTCTCTTGTGTGTTTTGTTGACTAAACATAGTTTGGGGACCAGACAGACTTCTCAGCTGGTCCTCCTAGTGAAATGTAGTGTGGGACCCCTGTCACCTATCACTTGTGTAATGTGCGAACCACGACGACTTCAAGATACGGCCCACTCAGCAGGTAGGGCGGTAGTCCACTAAACAGAACATTGGTGGTTTGATCCCTGGCAGCCGTGCGGTCTACATGTGGAAGTTTCTGATGGCTGTGCCATCACTGTGTGAGTGTACGCTCCCCACTGATAAGCCCTCCTGGTTGTTGTCATGTACAAAAAATGCATGTGGGATTGCCGTATATTTCGTTCCTTTCTGAGTGTATTGGTTCCAAGAAAATGTAGAACAGTTCTACAATTTGGGAAGGTGTAAGGGCTCAAACAGCATTCAGACGAACGAAACTAGAGGCTAGGCCTGTCGCGATAGTCAATAAATCAATACATTGCATGATAAATAAAAACGAGGTTGATCTCTACACCAAAGAGACTGGATCACCACTTTGGTTCTTAAGTGAAACGAGGAGTGAGCCCTCTAGTCACTTGTCAGCCGCACGATCTCTGTACTATTGTTGAAAAGCCGGCATTTGGACAAATGCTCTCTCTGTCTCTTTGTCCCTTGGTGCACACCCCGTTGGACTGCAATTCACTTTAACTTTATTTGAACAAAGCTTTATGCTGGAGAAATTATTTTTAAAAAGCTTTTTTGCATATAGCCTGCTTCATCTCTTTGGCACTCTGTCTGAGCCTAATGTTTAATATTCTTTTTAAGTGCAATTTTGTGTACATCCATTGTATTTATCAGTTTGGTTGTGCATGGTTTTTTAACAGAGACAGAGTCCATGACAATATTATTGTTTATCGCAATAATTTCTGGGACAATTCATCGTCCAGCAAAATTTGTTATCGTAACCGGCCTACTAGAGTCTCACACATTCCCATTCTGCACACAACACACACACATCCTTGACAGCACTCACACGGTGTGTGTGTGGGGCACCCCCAAGGGTCAAGTTTAACATTGTGAAGAATGCGTCTGTGCTTGGTGGCCCTCTCCCTCTTTACCCACAAAGCTTTGAAGTTTATAGTTCTGCAGGCTCTCTTCCCCTCTGCTCTACAGAGACTGAGGGAGATTATTTGTACTCCGGCTTCCGTCCCGACCTCTGGAAAACAACACTTTAGCTGGCCACATAAATTTGAGATTCTGGATCATCTGTTATGATATAATAAAATAAAAAACAAAAAAAGCCCCACCTCTTTCTCTATGTCCTGTTGTCTCTAAATGTAGCTCTTGAAGTAGGATAGATCACAATAAAAGACCCACAGTTTAAAAACTGTAGGAAGTGTTCTCCAGTGTAGAGATTGGGGCAGTTGTGATTGATGATTGTATTTTCAGACACACATGATTTTGGCATGATCTGATAGTGTTCAATCAATTTTAACATAAGCAGTATTTTCAAAGTACCATGACTTTTTTGTATTCAACACAAGTTCAGCTACAGATGTTGTAAAGACTAGTTTTAGAAGTGTACTGGAATTTGTAAAAAGCCCTACCATACATTACAGGGATAGACGCTAATATTTTTAACGTTAATAAAATGACATGCCTCTATGCCTCGGACTCTTTACACTGGAAAAAGCAAAATAACTTTTTACAAAGCCCAGGCAACTGTGACTGTGCAAAGCTTACTGCAGGGCTGTACTATATACTGAATCATTATGATTTTCAGAAGGCTAATACCGAGTGAAGTGTAGACGGCATGTCGTTGACGTGCAGATTAATTAGCCGTGTGCATGTGCTGCTGGTAGAGCTAGCCGCTAGTTTACAAAAAGTTGCCAAATTTCAACATGCATGGCAGTCCAAGATAAACAATGAGACTGCATACAGACAGCTTTGGCTTTAGCTTGTCTCTAACAATTCGTTGTTTGCAGTTCATGTATGTTTAATGATGAGGGACGACTTCTGCCAGCAGAATCCTTTACTCACTGGCTGATGGAAGGGTCCTGTAGCATGAACTGCTGAGCAGCCTGTGGACCGCTGCATCTGGCTGTGTGGCCCACTGCAATGCTGTTTTTGTGAAACGTGTCAGATTTTGTCAGTAGAACGTCACACTGGGTGTGTAGTGTGACAGAAATCTGAGAATGATACCGGTCTTTGCAAATAGAATTGTATGTAGGCCTGTGTTGCTGTGATGCGATTTAAATAGGGCTGGACACACTGCGTCTCTTTTTGAGAAAAGCAACTCCACATCAACATGCTGTGGACAATCATGTGTACCTTAACCACACTGAAGGTAAAAAAATGAAACGCATGCACTGAACTGGCCAGGAACTTTGTGTAACAGGTGACTGTGTCCTGCAACAACAAAGCAAAATAGGGTTACTTTTAGTAACCCTACCACTAACTAATTATTTTCATAGTTGATTAATCTGTTGAATTGTTTTCTTGATTAGTTGTTTGGTCTATAAAATGTCAGAGCATGGTGAAAAATGTGGATCAGTGTTTCCCAAAAGCCCAATCCTCAAATGTCTTGTCCACAACTCAAAAAAATCATCAGTTTACTTTCACAGAAGAGAGAAGAAACTAGAAACCATTCACATTTAAGAAGCCGGAATCAAAGAAAATCACCAGCTAACAATGACAACTGACAACATAAGTTATACAACTTACAGTTCTCAAGGACGCACACACGCAATCTCCTCTGGCTAGTTATCCCTCGGACAGCAATGGCGGTTTTCCACTGCGTGGTATCTACTTGACTCGCCTCGACTCTACTCGCCTTTTTTGGTTTTCCATTACGAAAAAAAATCCCTGGGACCTGCTACCAGGTACTTTTTTTAGTACTACCTCAGTCGAGGTTCCAAGCGAGCCGAGGCGATACCAAAAGGTGACGTGGAAACCTGCAGACTGCTGGTTGGTCGGAGAGAATCGTCGCTTATGACTGCGTTTTTAGCAAACAAGAGTGCGGAGTGTGTTTCCAGAACCAACGGGACATTTAATACAAATCTAGCCGGACACCGACAGATTATCCACTCTCTGCACTATTCTCACTTTTCAACTGTTCAGGCTACTAGCGGCTTCATGTCGTTTCCAATATTGCACACTGTTACTTTAAAAAAACAAGACAATATATATAACAAAAGTTTTTATTTAGCTTTTCAAGTAGCGCATCAAACCCTCCCAAACTTCCCGGTCTTCTTCCTCGGCCCCCTGTGACAGTGTCCCCCCCGGCTCTGCTGTCCCAGATACATCCCAGTCGTTGTCATAAGACTGTCCGTGACTCTCATAAAGATTATACGAAGCCCAGTAGGTCAGAACCAGAAATCTCACCGGTCGGACATCGCCCACCAGACGGTCTGCGGCGGTGAGTTTACAAAGCGTGAATGCTCTGAAACACAAACAGTACACAGCACACATGTTGGTGTGTAATCATGGTTGCTAAAGTTCATGTACTTTATATAGCGTATAGTTAATACTGACTGCGATGCTGAACACATGCAAATGTTAGGTAACGTTACCAGGAAACTCAACTTACCCTTTTGTGTCGGTGAACAACCGTCATGTCGACGTCTGAACTCCGTCAGAATTCCCAAACTCCCGTTTTTTTAGCGGTGATTTTTGTTGCTTCCTTCAGCTTCTTTTGAAACAAAACATTTCTTCTGGCTGCGGCAGGTAGCCAACGTGCTGTTGTGAGTCGCACTGAAAATTACGTTGCTATGGTGACCAGCCACGCTGAGGCTTTACTCAATCTGCAATGGAAAACGGACGAAGACTGGGCCGAGGCGAGCTGTTACCAGCAGTGGAAAAACGCCACAAGTCTGCGCTATTGACATGCACCTGTTACCTGTTTTCATACTGAAGTTTAGTTTGCTAAATACATCAATATGTTTAGTTAGATATTGAATGTGAAAAGAAGGAAATTGTCCATAACATTGCACTTTAGGTGTGTGCGAATTTACCACACCAGGAGTAATTGATATACTTCTATTTTATAGTGTTTGATATCTGTTAAAAAGTTGTCTATGCTTTATGCAAAGTGTAAAATTTTATATTTATGAAAAGATAGAAAGTAAATATTTGTGTGTCCTGTTATGTGGTTAGAAAAAATGAAATCTGCATCGGCAGGTCAAACTCAATGAAAAATTGGAATCGACCTAGAAAATTGTAATCTGTACAATTACTATGAATTATAAGAGTGCAAATCCAACTAAACTGTCTGAACTCATGTGTGTAGATGCAGAATAAGCTTTTTGTCTGGTCTTTGGATAAATCATTACAACGAATATGAACTCGTTGATTTGACTGGGTCTGACTGCTCCACTGGGAAGCTGGCGTTAATGGGATCTCCATTTCGTCCCGGGGGACCAGCGGCACAGCGAGCACGCTGCTGCTTACAGGCACGGTGCTCATAGCCTTCCGTCTGTTGGCGGTGGGCTGCGCTCGCGTCTATCAGTGTTAAATTGAGACAGTTTCATAACCTGTAAAAGCATTTTGTAGTCGCGCTAAATAATAGTCAAATTCCGTGTTTTGGTACAGTTGATTTTAACACATGTTGCGCGCCATTCTGTAGTACACATGAACAACGCATGGGGCTACATTGCCCAGACTCCCAAAACAAGCGGGTCAAATTTGCAATTAATCCCCGGTTATAATGCATCCCGAACCATAGGGGCAGTCTCTTACACTACTACTGAATATGCATCATCACTGACAGTTTATTGATAAAAATTTCAAAATAGAAAACCTTATACTTCATAATGTTTTGTATCCATAACACTTTGGTATTATTGTACAAATAGCTACAACAGTAATAGCAGTTACCTTATGTAAGACAATCCTACATTTTTCAACTTGGGAGCAAAATGTGCTTCTTAGGGGGGGGGAAGTTATTATTATGCCCTGTACCATACCAGTCAGATGAACTGGTATTTGTGGTCAAGTGTAGTCGGCTGCAAAAGCCCCCACTCCTGCATTATATTCCATTATGTTTTATATTTTTGAATTAGTACTTGCTGCCAGACTTTTGCTTTGTTCTTAAAGAGATTTTCACCATGAATTTGTGCATGAAAATACATCATGCAGGAAATGAAATCTTTGAAATCTCAAATTTTGTTAATGCAGTTAAAGTGAGAGGACGTTTCTTTGTTTGCTGAGTTTTTGATTAAAGCTATAGGTATAGGTTTCTGCCGCCTCCCATGAGGAATTCAAAGTAATGACAACAAAAACGTCTGCGCATCAACATGACAAGCCTTCCGTGACCGCCCACCCCCTCGCCCCTCCTCCACACAGTTGCAAGTAGCTCAAGGTGACACGCAGTTTAAAAAAAACACGATAGACTCTTCAGAAGAGGTAGCCTAATTATCTTCTGTCAAGTTTCTATGCGCGAAAGTTGCCAAAAACAATCTTCTGAACAACTGCCATACTGAGAAATACAGAGAGAGTTGTGTAGAGCTGCATCAAATTGGTTGTCTTGTGTATTGCCATGAGAATAAGGTAAAGGTAGTACAGGAGAGAGAGTTGGCTTTCTCTTCAGTAAAATTAAAGTGTATATACATATATCGGGGAAAAAATGTGTACAGTACATCGGCATCGGCATTAGCCAAAATGAGTTTTAATATATCGGCATCTTGAATATTGGCCAAAATCCAATACCGTGCATCCCCAGTCCCAATCTTTCTCTCCACCCTCTCACTAACGTGGGGGCAGCAGCTGCTGTGTGTATGTGTGTGTGTGTGTGTGTGTGTTTAGGCTGTTGGCTAGTAGCTCGCTCCTAAACTTGTTTGTGAACTTCTGAATGGCGTTTTTTCATATTAAGGATCAATTTACGTGTCTTCTTTTTTCACTGTGGAAACCATCCAGATCACGGGCATTGCTTTGTCTTCAGCATGTAAATGCGTCTGCGTGGCAAGAAAACACACACACACACACACACACTCACACCGCCCTGAAAAACAAGATGGACCAGTTTTGCTCATTGACCGATGCCAGTGTATAAAGAAATGACTAACATCGGCTGTTACCGATGAGATTGCTGGTACATGGAGCATCCCAACTGCTTTGACTTCCATGTTCTGCTACATTCCTGCAACATGCCACTTAAAATAAAATTCTTCTTTACCTGAGTTCAGTGCTTCTCCTACACACAAAAAATACAAATAAAATTGCACCAAACCCTTTCCCCCAAAATTAAATCAATTCAATTCCATGTTGTGCTACATTTCTGCTGATTAACAAATCTTTGCCTCAAAATGAGACTAAAAGGCCACATGGCATGAAAATGTCACTTTATGAGTTTTTTTAAACATAAATATGAGTTCCCCCAGCCTGCCTATGGCCCTCCAGTGGCTAGAAATGGTGATAGGTATAAACCAAGCCCTGGGTATCCTGCTCTGCCTTTGACATAATGAAAGCTCAGATCGGCCGATCTGAATCTGCTCCTTATGAGGTCATAAGGGGGCAAGGTTACCGCCCCTTTCTCTGTGTTGCCCGCCCAGAGAATTTGGCCCACCCATGAGAGAGCGACATCATGGCTGTCAAACAAGCAAAGTGACAGTTGGTCAAGGCCACACCCCCAGCCTCCACCTCTTAAACATACAATACATAAAATACATACATAAAAAGGCCCCAGTGCTTTAGACTGGCAGGGGGTCAACCTGGGCCCGGCGGGCAACCAATGCTTAATTTGATATGCAGCGTAACGTTCTATGAGCTGAGATAGCATTTTAAACGCAATATTGCATTGTTGATTAATTGTGCAGCCCCAAAACAAGCTTTGTCTGTGTTGACGTCAGAAGCACTAGTCGTATTAGACGGGTGCCCTGGGTATGCTGCCTGTGCTTCTAAAAGGAGATTATAGACAACTGGCCTGCTCCTGTCCGTGCACCCCGGCTACTTCTGTTGCTGCTGAAAGTGTTTTTCCCTTTTTATCTGGTGCTTTTTCTGCTTTTGAGAGGGTCTTCAATTGATAATGTTGCTAAGCATGACAAGCTTTCCAATCTAGCTTAATGCATATTAGGTAGTTGACTAATGACTCAAAATTTGCAGCAATTACTCTTTGATTTCACACAAGTAAACAAAAGCTAATTAACACTAACTCTGTGTGGTTGGCTGGAATTTTTTGTGTTTGTAGCTGACTTGTTTTTGAAATGAGAAACATGTAAAAAGGGTCTCAATATGCCATTGATAGCCACATGCTGTACATAATAATGTCCTAAAAGGCTTAGGCTAAAGCGCCATGCAAATAAAAATAAAATACAAATGTTGGCATATAAAGATGAGGACAAACTGATGACTTTGGCAAATAGTATGCTATATAGTAGAGCTGGGCGATATGGAGAACATCATATATCACAATATTTTTTACCAACTACATTGATGTTGATATTGTAGGGCTGATTATTAGTGCTTTCACAAAATATTAACACAATGAGAGTTTTGATTAGTAATTACCAATAATGTGGATATAATGACTGTTGGTATTGGCAAATAATAGTCTTTTTTAAATTCAGAAGATGACATCCCTTTACTGTGATGCAGCTTTTAAAACCAGGAAAAGACAACCCTTTGTCTTCCAAAATGTAAGATGATATCTAGCCTCATATATTAATGTCGATACAATTAATATTCCTCAGCCCTACTATAAAGCATACAAAGTTTCTCTAAAATAGCTGGAGTGTAAAGTTTCCCGAATTTGATAAAGAGACGGTAAGCTAATGTTGGCCTAAACTCTGATATAGTCACATCTGGGGCTAGCCACCAAACATTTCAATTGTAATTTAGAACTCCTAAAAAAAACATGTAGTAAACCCAGCTAAGGATGCATTATGTAATTTTGCAAGTAAAGCTAGGTTACTATTGTAAGTAGTAAGCTAGTTAGCTGGGCATGCTAACTTTTGCAGCTTAGAGCAGTTAAACACTCATCCATTCCTAATATGCCACTAAACTTATGAGTGACACACCTTATGGATGCCATCCTTCATAGTACGCATTATTGCAATATGAATTTTCATTTAAATAAAACATTGCGCAATCCCACAGCCCAACTGCTTACAAGCTCTCTGTGACTTTAATTCAGTACGGGTTCTCCCCTCTGTTGAGGTGCCGCCTGTGTGCTTCATGAGAGAGCTGTTAACTCCAGCTAAATGTCCTGGGGTCCTTGCACTGCTCTGATGTACTGTGTTGCATTATTATCAGGAAAAGCCAGGGTTTAGCGCCGCATCAGAAGTTGATGTTTAGCAATAGGGCACGGTTAAATCCGAAAGATCTTATACTTTGCTTGCTTCATGTGGCTTGGATTGGCTAGTATGGAAAAAAAAGACTGATCTCATCATGGATTTGTGCTGTTAACATGTACTTAGTGATATGACCCATGTTTATGATGTGGCATTGTGGTTGAGTGAAAGGCCTGTGCTCCATAAGCTGCCCATATACAAGGAGGCTGTTAGGGGACAAAAGAGAGATTTAAAGGGCAGCTTAATAACTTGTCTTTAGTACAAAGTGAGAGCGTTCATAGGAATTGAAGAACTTGAATATAAGATCCCCCAGTCGGAGCTGGTTGATGTGGCTCGGGAAAGGGAAGTTTGGGGTCCCCTACTGGAGCTGCTGCCCCCACGACCCGATACCGGATAAAGCGGATGAAGATGGATGGATGGATGGAATATAAGAGAAACACAATTGTTCATAATTCAGGGATTCATTTTAAGTTTGTTTTTACTTTTTTTATTTGCCTGAAGTAAATTTTTCTTGACCCCTATACAAATAGGTTTTTTTTTGTGTTTTTTTTCAACAATCAACACAAAACACATCAAAAGCATCAAATAACAAAAAAATGCCAAGAAAAGCATTTACAAAAGCGTCACATATTAAAGAAAAAGTCAAAAACATTGAAAGCATCAAAGCGTAAACACATGTTGAACAAAAACTTAAAAAGCGCCGAGCACCAACTCAGTTCTTGATTGGCCGACACATTCACATCAAATCATCAACAAGCAGTTAACGTCGGGGGCAAGAGACCAATAACGCCATTCATGATACCATGAGTGGGTTGCTAGTTAGTCTAGCTAGCTGTCTGGATTTACCCTGCAGAGATTTGAGAAAAGGTTAACCATAGTCCCCAGAAATCGCAGTGCTTCCCATCTCACTAGCGACAAGTCTGGCAACTTTCTGTAAAAACGTTTGCCATTATTATCCAGCGAGCACGCAAGTTATTTCTTTTCTGTGGCCGCCAAAACAGTCCCCTCTCTCTGAATCTGTTGTGAGGAGCAGAGGAGCAGCCCCTCCCTCCCCATGTCCGCAGACAGGTAGAAAGGGGAGAAGGGACAGGGTGCGGGGGCCGGTGTAGGGAGGAGAGACAGCGGGACGCAGCAGGAGAACAACTCAGCTGAGCTGGCCTGGCCCTGGGCAAGCCAGTCTTCTTTGGGAATTATTGATCTTTTTCCCTCCTTTTTGTAGAATTTCTTGTATTACTTCAAAGATATGCTACCTAGGTAATAATTATAAGGTAACAAAAGCCACAAATTGCTTTCTAATCTGTGGGAAATCCGCTGGCGAATATACATATCGGGAAAGGCTGCCACAAATCGCAAAAGACACGCAGAGATTTTTTGTCTTGGTTGAAAGGAAAAAAGGCAGTGTAATATAACGCTCATTCTTTTTTAGTGGTGCTTATTTCTTTTAAACTAGTACAGTGCCCGTTCAAAATGTGTCTTTTTGGAACGGGACAATTGGCCTGTGGTATTGCTTCTTGTAGTATTTCCCAGAATCCAATTGTACCCCAAATTTACTAGCTATTTGTTGTATTTTAGCAGAATACCAAAAGTAGCAGAAATGCAAAACAATGTGTTAATTTATCCCGAGTAATATATCGGTATTGTGATACTCAACAACGTATCACGTATTTTCCTCATGCCGTGCAGTCCTAGCTTAGGCTATACATTATAGCACTGAAGCCATTTCTGGTCATTTCGGTTTTCTAAACCTTTGTGCATGACAGCTTTTGAGAATCTGAGCCTGACAGATACCGGGTTATGCTTACATGTGCTGCCCCAGGTCAAAATGAATGTGGCCTGTTCTCTAATCTCAATAACTGAAGGTAAAATGCCAACTGTTCCATGCTTAGGTATCTTGCCTGGTCATTAAGTTGAATTGTTGCTTTTTATGAAAATAATATATGTAATAAATAAGGAGTAATAATAAAGAAAAAATCACCTTTTACTTGTGGAGCCACCTTAAATTGACCCAGTTAGTTCTACTGTGCATTCCAAAAGAACTGCAGCGCATCCAGGGTTCCCCCCAGTGGATTACAAGCCTGGTGGCCCACCGGGCCTGAGTTGCTTTTTCGAGACTACAGTTACAGTGGACTGGCTTAGTTGGAAACTTGGATGTAATCATTTTTTCAAAATAAAGATTTCAGTGAGCTTTCAACAATAAGTTAATATAGGGTTCTATGGAATCTGTCTTATAGCTTTGTTAAATGCCACAGTGTGCGACTGGTCCGAGCCGAGCCCATGTGTTTAAAAAAAAACAACAAAAAACAAAAATGAACACTTGCCACTGGGCTAAACAACTTTTCTGGGGGAAACACTGGCATCAGCATTCCTCTTTGAACATGTTTGTAGCAGCAGCGTCAGCAGTTGGGGTAGTGGATGGGTTGGTTATATTAGCCTTTATTAAATTAATTTGTTGCGTGTAGTTTAATAAATATTTGTGCGGTGAGCCCACCCTCAGCTACTCCCTCTGAGTGCTGCTGTTGTGGTTCATCTTTCCCTTTTTTTCATCTATAACTTCTTTTTTTTTTCACCTGGACCCTATTTTCTTATGTTGTTGTGTAGGGGACTGATGGGAACAACAATCTTTGACATTGGTCCAGTATTAAGCGAGTCCGTTGAAGTGGGCACACGCAAAACAAGCTACAATGTAAGTTATTGGGCACACCAATGTACATCCACAAAATTTGCTTGTTTTACCACTGACCTGCTCAGATTATTATTAATATTACAGAGGTCAACCTCTTTGTAAAAGAGTAAGATCTTTTTTGTTCAACATGAAACAGCCCTGAAATTGCCAAACCCACCAGAGTCCATTTAAATAAACAATAATTTTATCATCGTTAAGCAACACTTCATTCGAAGTCCACAAAAACAAAACAAAACTGTCCGTCTTGGTTCGTCTTTGCACTGTTTCAATGATCACCGCTCTGGTACATGTGAAAATATGCTGGCTCTATACACGCTAAAAGTACTGTTAATTTAAATAGAGTCTGGTGAGTTTGGCAATGGAAATTTCTGTGCGGTTTCTAGATTAACAAAAAGGATTTTACCCTTTATCAAAAAAAGGCTGTCTCTGTAGGGATCCTTTCTATAATGTTGTCAGACACTTAGAATAATAATCTGAGCCAGGGGCAAAAACAGCACTTTTAGTGGACGTAATTGGCGATGCACATTTGCCCTATATGATTACATTGCAGCCTGGTTCACGTTGCCGGTTACAGCGTTCTCACTTAATATTTTATTTTTAATATTTTATTTTCACTTTTGTATATGTAATGTATACAAACATGACAATACACCAACAGTATAGCAACATAACAAAGGGTAAAACGTGAAGGATACTTTGCAGGCCCCCTCACAAAATAAATTTAAAAAGGTCAGTGTGCAAGGTCAATACAAACGACTACATTACAGTGGCGTGAGAAAGTTTACTCACCCCTGCTAAAGTTGATTAAAAAGAGGAATTAAAAAAAAAACATCTTTTGGAAATTGATCTTAATGCCTTAATTCAAAAGTTTAGGAAAATCCAACCTGTTAAGGACATATAGGCATAGGGAGCTTTCCATAAGATCATCTCTCAATGCAAATCAAACCAGCTATCAAGCTAACTGAAATAAAATCATGCCGATCTCTATGTATGGTGAAGGGTATGTGATGATGTGGGGGGGTTCTTTTAATTCCAAAGGTCAAGGGAACTTTATCAGGATGCATAGTATCCTGATCCATGAAATACCTGGCATTTAAAGATAAAAATATGCCTGCCTGTATGGGAATTTAACATAGGGGGGTGTATACTTATGTCCCCTGTATTTTAAGGAGGAACATTTATTTATTTACAATACACTATTCATTTACAAAGAAAATTGGTGTTCTTAAAAGGTTGGATTTTCCTAATTTTTTTTTATTAAGGCATTACGTAAGCATCAATTTCCTTAAGATGTTTTTTTCTATTCCTCTTTGTAATCAACTTTACCATGGGTGTGTAAACTTTCTCAAGCCACTGTAAGTACTTGGAGTAAAAGATGTACCTATATCGTCTAAATATGGCCGCCAAATTTCCAAAAAGGTGTCGTTTTGTTTTCTGAGACATGATTTTTTTTTTTTTCCCCCGGTAGCTATTCATCTCAAGAGTCCATCTCTCAATAAGAAGAGGGGCGCCACTCAATTTCAAAGATCTTTGTTACTTAGACTCTAGTGCAAGGGAAAATAGGGTCCAGGTGGGATAAAAACACAGAAATTACCCTTTGAAATGGCTGATGAAGGCATGGATAAAAGAACCGGTGTTTCGTATTTCACGTGTCATTAAGAGATCGTAGCTGCTTACAAACCTCATTCTTCTCATGCCAGGGCCGAGCACTCCACTCCAGCAAGCCCTCGGCAACCCTCAACACTTTCTCTGGCCACACCCAACTACCTTTTGCTTTCTCTGTGGCAACATTATTTCTCTACCCCAGTACAGAGAGGCAGCAGGTCCAGCGACGGGAGGGAGGGAAAGACAGAACAATCAAAGGATAGGATGACTGAAAAGAGAGGCATAGAAGGAGTCAAGTCCATGGAAAACAGTGAAAGAAGTAGTGAGCCAAGAGAAGGAGCCTGAAAATGCTGAATACGATTCCCAGTGCACTTCTTAGTACTATGCAATCCAGCAACACTCTAAAACCCTTTTCCATACACATTGGCTGGCTTGGCTTGGTGTGTCATCCCAGTGCGGCACGGCTTTTCATCTCCATTACAATGGGGCTACCTGCTCGAAGGTGTCAAATCACAGTGTCACCAAAAAGGAGCGCTACAGGCTCCACAAAGGTCGAGTGCAATTTTTTTTTGTAATGCATTGCTTTACAGTACATGTGCTTATTTTATGATGGCCATCTGCTGTAAATGTACTGCTGACTAATGCTTCATGGGAATTATTTTACATTTTGATAATTTTTTTACACATGTAGGAAAGTAAGTGACATGTGCATGACATTAGCTTTAAAGATGCACCGTGGAGTAATGCAGTGTTTGATAGATTAATTGAAATAGTTTATTGGCTAAAAGCTATAATTCCCGGTGTCTCACCATGAAGCATTGTGTGTGTCCTCTGCTGCTTTCCGTCCGGACCGGGATTTTTTGCAGTTCCTAGAACATAACGTCCCTAGAATTCCTTTTTTCTCGCGTTCCAACTGGACCAATTTGGGGATTATTAAATTCCTCTGACCGCAGTTCCTGTAACTCTTCCAGCTCCTACTGCAGGCCAGGGTCTTTTCCCTTTTTCATATAGTGGTGGATAAATGGCTGTGTTATAATAACAAAAGGTCACTTCCTATGGCCCTTGGCCAGCGTGGATGCAGATAGAAAAACCGGTTTTGGGGGAAAGTAGTTAGTAGAGGTGTTTAGAAGTGGACTGTTCCTGTAACTATGATCTTGTAAGTACTTGGTCGGAAAGAGACAACTGAGGCCTGACAAACATGCATTTCAATCCTCATTTACAAAGCATATTTTTAAGCGCTTAGAACTATTATTGTTTATGTCTGTAACATCTGTTTGCTCGACAGCAGCCCTCTTCTTCCCTGCCATTTGCTGTATAATCTAAAAAGTGTGGTTTTGACCTACTCTGTAAAGTGTCCAGAGATAACTACTGTTATGACTATAAACAAAATTGAATTGAATATTGCTACGTTTATTGACACAACCTTACCACCAACAACTGTCAAGAAATGGAAAACTATGCATATTTTGTGCGGCCGTTGCATTTTCAGGTTGTTATTATAAACCTCTTTTTAAGTATACGCATGCAATGTTACATTTACATGAGGTTCTGCCAATGATAAATAATTCAAGTTCTAAATCTGTTAGCCTCTATAAAATAAACCTTCCAGTTGCCTTTGGAGATTTGTGAGAAATGGTTTATGTGTTGATTCATCTTTTACAGTCACATAGGACAGAAACTCAGCGATACTTGGGCAGTGTTTGGGTAATATTTGAGTATATGATTGTGAGCTGTGACTTGCTGTAGGATGCCACAGTTCCATTGATTTCCAATACGCTTACCAAAATACTTTGGCTGTCTCTCATCTAATATAATTCAAAAGCCTCTAACTGAGTCTCCCACCCTTTGTTGCTGCAGGTTCTGAGCCCATGGTACTAGGCCCTGACTGAACGTACTGGTGGGGCGTACAGACTTACTACTGTGGTGAGTGATCTATACGGGAAAATGTTTCTGCCTATATCAGATCAAAGGACATGCAGAGTTAGTTTTCTGAAATACCTGATTACTGACTGACTGCTACTAAAGTTTGTTGTTTATTCTCAGGAGAATCAACATCTCCCTTTTTACAAAGCTTATAGCTTATAGACTACATCCGTCTCTCTTACATTTTCATTTTTAATAGCTTCAATAGCTTCAATGGGCAGCTGTGGATCAGTGGTAGAGCGGTCGCCTGCCAATCGGACAGTTGGTGGTTCGATCCCTGGCCCTGCAGTCCCATGTCTCCTTCAGGGTGTAAATGTGTGTGAATGTTTATCAGCCACAGTGTATGAATGTGTGTGAATGGTGAATGGTTCCTATATATAAGAACAGTCCAGTGACTTACAAATGATTCATTTTCTCTGCTGGTTTATATCATTCAGAGCGTTGAACAAACCTAAACAAGAACTATTTTGTACCTCAGAAGTAGAATGGTAGGCAAAATTAACAAGGGTTCAATGTTTTTTGGGCAAATTTTTTTAAGTGTGGTGCGGCCGCGCCTTTGGTGGGTGGGTGGGAGTGTGTTTGTGGTGAGAACTCTCTGAATAGTTATTTTCATTATTTTTGTTGGCAAGGGCGCTGTGAAGCAAACACCTAGGTGCTGTGCCTAGTGTTACAGGAAAGACCGAGGGGGGTGTTCCCTGGACACTTTAATAAGTTCACCGCATCTTTTCAGATTTTAATACATCAGAGACACAGGGCATATACCCACAACAACAATGTTGGAAGCTATCATGTCCATTTACGCATGGATAGCCAAGGACTCTGTGCCTGACACAGTGACATTGGTCATTTGGTTCTCTGGTTGAACTAAGATGCTTTGCTGTGAGAGCTATGCTACTGCTCCCTAACCAATTCTGGCAACTCGCTGTGATAAAGTCAGGTCAGCTTTATTGGGAGGCTCTGTTTTCCTTACTGTAGAGCCCTCTGCTCTGCTTCAATTCCATTCACAAGGATGTAACTCAGCACTGTAATTCTCAGTCAACCAGTGTGTTATTTACATAAAAAGCTTATAAGCACTGGTGCATGGTTCTCATTATCATAACTGTCAGCACGAGAAACCAAGAACCAAGATCTTTTTTGCATATAGCTCAGGAAATCATTTTCTATTGTGATATTAATCTGTAACAGATGGATGTTGTTCAGGGAAACAGAACGAGAGCTGGGCATATTGATCTCACATTGGGTGACTGTTTTGTGTTCTGTTCTGACCATGGAATATAGCTCAGCTTGCTCTGGTGTTTTTGGAATAGCTCTATACTGTACATGCAATCCAGCAACACTCTAAAGAAGGGCTGAATGTAATTATTATTACATAATATTGGCGATTCATTTAATAGTTGACAATTAATCGATCAATTGAGTAATCTTTGCAGCTATGCTATTCAGGTCAGGAGTGTTTTTTTTTAATTCATGTTGTATGGAAAAGAGTAGAAAGAAGACTGTTTAAAAATGTTTCACCCCACATTCCGTGCATCAGTTTGCCTATAAATTAGCTTGTATGCTACACCTCTTCTTAGGGTGAGCAGTTGTCCCAAAAAACACATTTACAGTTATCTCAAATCCTGTCCTATTTCACCCGAAAACCTCTTATAACCAAAGACGTCCACCATTTTTGACTGAATGCTGCCCAGATTAATATCAAACTACAGCATAAAGCATCAGTTACCTGTATGTCATTAATGAAGAACCACAAGCAGCAGGGCTGGCTATCCTGCACAAATCTTATTTTATTATTTGTATGAAATTTAAATTTTGGCTCCTACCACGTGAGTCTGTGTGAGTATTGTAGAGTTTTTCCTGCATCTCTCTATGACAAGTAACAATAGCCAATCACCAGATAGATGTTCGTGAGAAGCTTACTGCATCAGTATGTAAGCAGTGTTCTTCCGCTCAAATGATCGGAGTAAGAATCCAGAGCTAGCATTTAGGTTTCCCCGCCTCCCGGCAGGTAACTATTAACGAAAAGATGAAATTGAAGACTAAACTTGTCAATCTGGCTTTGCAAAAATGCTAACATGCTAGCTAATGCTACATAAGTTTTCTTCATGCACTGAACACAATTCTAAACACTTGTTCATGAGCTGAACTCTATGATCTAAGACTTTTTCTATGTTCATATTTCTCTTATATTCACAAATATTGTTCACAAATCTGTCTAAATCTGTGTAAGTGAGCACTTCTCCTTTTACCGAGAAAATCCATCCACCTCACAGGTGTGGCATATAATTAGACAGCATGATTACTGCACAGGTGTGTCTTAGGCTGGCCACAATAAAAGGCCACACTAAAATGTGCAGTTTTATTGTAATGGGGGGAATCATTTTAATGATTTTGATTCTCATTTAATTTTAAGAGCCAACAGTATCACATACGCTACTACCTTCTTCTGTGAGTTTTAAACATAGACTGTATAAAATAGGTTTTAATGCTCTCCCTTCTCTTCATTGAAGCCTCTATGTTTACTGGCTTGTGGTGATGCGCAATGTGCTATAGATGCCAAAACAACTCTGTTTGGCACTGCCAATTTGTTCTGTTTTGTCATGATTCATGTGTGCAATAAACATTACACTTTGTGAGAAAAATTGTGGCAGAGAATCGTGATATCAGTTATAAGCTAAAAAATCGTGATTCATATTCTTTCCCCGAATCGTGCAGGCCTACCCACCGCCGAACGCTTCTGTCCTCAATCTCTCCCATTCTCATCTGGTCACCGTATACCTCCTCCGGAGTGTGCCCACATTCTCAAA
Source organism: Etheostoma spectabile (assembly GCF_008692095.1). Lineage (NCBI taxonomy): Eukaryota > Metazoa > Chordata > Actinopteri > Perciformes > Percidae > Etheostoma > Etheostoma spectabile. Next base: position 32,554,555 of record NC_045741.1, read on the forward strand.
ATACACCACACATATTTCAGACACTTCTCCAGTGAGTACAAAAGGAAGCTAAAAGTTCCACGCCTCTTGCAAAAGAGCAGAAAAATCCAAGAAGAAAGTGAGAAAGTGATACAGTTAAATACAGATCAGGCTCGTGATGGAGTGGAATGGGGTGGCATAGCGTTTATTGGGGGAAATCTGGCCCTCGCAAAAAACAATTGAATTAATTTCTACTTTTATGAAACCTTCCATCAACAATTTTCAAAAAGGGGAAAATTGCTTTTTTTTCGGCCGTTCTTTTCCGGGTTTGTTAAAAAAACCCTTTTAAAAAAGATGATTTTAAAATTACTGGTTCTGCCATGATAAAAATTTAAAGAACTGAGCCTCTTAAAAAACCTTCAAGTTTTGCGTTTTAAAAATTTTTTTTTTTATTTCTTTTAACACTGGCCGAAACTCCCGGGGTTTTTGTTTGGGGTAATATTTGATATTTATGTGGCCTGTTAAACTTGTTAATCCCACGTTTATTGACCAAAAACCCCAACCAAAACCTTTGGCCCGTCTTCTTTATAATTAAAACCCTCTAACGGCCCCCCCAAATTTTTTCTGCAGTTTTACCCATGTTGGGCCCCTTAATACCTACAGTTCTTTGGGAGTGAAAAGGGGTTTTTGTTTTATCAACAAAGGACACAATTTATTTTTTTGGGAAATTAATGATGATGTCTAATTTTGGTTTTTATTCTGGAAATCAACATTCCCCCTTTTCCAAAGCTTATCTTTGTTTCCCCTCTCTTAATTTTTTTTAAAAGCTTCAAAGTTAAATCACTTTTTGGTCTTTTTAAGCGGTCCGCCTGCCTGACGTTGGTGGCGTCCCTGCCCTGGTATGCCCTTTCGGGAAATGTTGGGTTTCCCAAAGGTTGAATGTTGGGGGTGAATGGTTCCTATTAAAAAGTGTGTTCAAAGATCACTCTCGGTTTTTACAAACTTTAAAACAAACTAACGCTTTTTGTATTTTTAAGTTCAATAAAAGCTTTTTGCAGAATTAATAAATGGTGTCTCCACATGTTTATTTTTTAAGGGGAAACTTTTAATTTTGTCTGGGGATTTTGTGGGCCGCGCCGGCCCTTTTTGGGTGCCGGCGGTTTGTTTTTTGTTTGGGGGTGGGTGGTTGGGGGTGTTGGGGCCCCGCCGGCCCTACCTAACCCATAGTCACACGCGTAGGAGGGGAAAAAAACTATAAAACCTAAATAAGGGTAAGAACTCTCTAATATTTTTTTTTCAATTTTTTTTGGGAAAGGGCGTGTAAGCAAACCCTAGTGCGTCCCTGTGTTACGGGAAAACCCGGGGGGGGGTTTTCCCCGGGAACTTTAAAAAGTTCCCGCATCTTTTCAGATTTTAATCTCGAGAAAAAGGGCAACCCCCACCAAAAATTTGGGAAAGCATCATGCCTTTAGTGGTACCAAGGACCTGTGCGACAAGTCTTTTGGGCATTTGGTTCTTTTTTTGAATAAGATGCTTTGCGGGGAAGCTATCTCTGCTCCCAACCAATTTCTGGCAACTCGCTGTATAAGCTCAGCTTTTTTGGGAGGCTCTTTTTTCCCTTATGAAAGCCCCTGCCTTTAAATTTCCCATTCAAAAGGATGAACTAGCCTGTAATTTCAGTCAACCAGTGTTTATTTACAAAAAAACTTAAACACGGGCAGGGTTCTTTATCAAAAACCCGACACGGAAACCAAAAACCCAAGATTTTTTTTGCAAAAGCTCGGGAAAAACTTTTTCTATTGTGATATTAATCTTACAGATGGGTTTTCGGGAAAAAGAACGGGCGGGGGCATAGTCTCCATTGGGGCTTTTTTGTTTTTTGTTCTGCCAGGGAAAAGCTCACTTGCTCTGGTGTTTTTGGGAAATACTCTATAAAAACTGCAATCCAAAAAACCCTTAAAGAAGGGGCTGAATGAAATTTATTATTACAAAAATTTGCCGATTCTTTTTAATATTTGGGACAATTTCGTCAATTGGTAATCTTGCGCTAGCTTTTCAGGTAGGAGTTTTTTTTTTTTTATTCATGTTGTTGGAAAAGAGTAGAAAAAGACTTTTTAAAAAAATTTTTCACCCCACTTTCCCCTGCACCGTTCCCCAAAATTGTTGTATGCACACTTCTTCTTAGGGGAGCAGTTTCCCAAAAAAAACCCATTTACGTTATCAATCCGTCCTTTTCACCCAAAAACCTTTTTAAACCAAAACGTCCCCCATTTTTTGTGAATCGGGGCCCGATTAATATAAACACACAAAAAGCACAGTTACCTTGTCCAAAATAAAAACCCAAAGAGAGGGTGGTTCCTGCAAAAATTTCTTATTTTATTATTTGTAAAAATTAAAAATTTTGGCTCCTACCACGTGAGTCTGGGGGAGTATTGTAGAGTTTTCCTGCATCTCTCTTGACAAGAACAAACCCAATCACCAGATAATTTTCGTGAAGCTTACTGCCGTTTTAAACGTTTCCCTTCCCCCAAAAGATCGGAGTAAGAACCCAGAGCTCATTTGGGTTTCCCCCCCTCCCCGGCAGGACATTAACAAAAGATGAATTGAAACTAAACTTTCACGGTTTGCAAAAAGCTAACGCATAATGCTAATAGTTTCTTCACCCCTGACCAATTTAAACCTTTTTCAAGCTGAACTCTATAAAAGACTTTTCATGTTCATATTTCCTTATACCCCAAAATATTTTTCACAAATCTGTCTAACTTGTAAGTGACATTCCCTTTCCGAGAAAACCATCCCCCAAAGGTGTGGCATATAATAACGCTGTTTACTGCCTTTTGGGTTTAGGTGGACCAATAAAAGGGCCCCACTAAAGTGCGTTTTATTGTAAGGGGGAATCTTTTTTAATGTTTTTTGTTTCTCTTTTAATTTTAAAGCAACAGTATCCATACCTACTACCTTTTTCTGGATTTTTAATAGACTTTTAAAAAGGGGTTTAGCTCCCCCTTCCCTTTTCTGAACCTCTATTTTGGTTTGGGTGATGCGCAATGTCAAGATCCAAAAAAACTCGTTTTGGCACCCCCCTTTTTGTTCTGTTTGTATATCTGTTGCAAAAACTTACCTTTGGTAGAAAAATTGTGGCAAGAAGGGGGGTACAGTTTAAAAAAAAAATTTGGGATTCATTTTTTTTCCCCCAAAACCCTGCGGCCCTCCCCCCCCCGCCAAGCTTCTGTCCCAATCCCCCATTCCTCGGTCAGGGGGAACCTCCCCCGGGAGTGTGCCCACTCCAAAAAACCCCACAATTTCAGAACTTCCCCTGATACAAAGGAAAGCTAAAGTTCCCCCTCTTGCAAAAGAAAACCAAAAAGGAAAGGGATCAGTTAAAAAAGATCAGGTCGGGGGGGGGGGGGAGGGTTAAGGGGTGGCCATACTTGTTTCATCGGGCCAAATCTTGGCACGTACTGACAAAACACTGGGGGCTACCGGCGTTAATAAAATTGTTACCCTTTTAAATTATGTTTGATTTTGAATTTTTTAAATACCCAACCTCGAGCTTTTGTAAACTAATTTCCCCTTTTAAGGGCCCCGAAAAATTTTTTTAATTTGCCAATTTTTCCTCTGTAAAAATGTGCGATTCTTGGGGGTCATTGGATTTTTTAAAACCCCAAAAGGCGTTGCCTATCTTAAATTTTCTCCCCCAAGATCCAGCTGTAAATAAATTTCCCATCCTGTTGTTGGGCACAAAACTCCTGTTTTCCCTATCTGTTTAAAAAGAGCTGCCAGGTAACATGTGATAACAGCTACTGCAAAAAACCACTTAACTGAAAACAAGGCTTTTCGGGGACTAAGTTGGGCATTCCCCTAAATTCATTGTGTTTACAAAAAAACTTTGGGTGGGCGAGATTTTTTGTGGGGGTGGGGGGGGGCATACTAGGGGCAAACAGTTAAAAGAACAATCGACTACATCTTTTAAAATAAAGTAAATTACAGCTACCTACTTTTCATTTAAACAGGGTCGGAAAGTCTAGACTCAACGTTTGGCGAAACGCCAGTACAAAAAACTTTTAACGGGCGCATGATACCTAAATACCCCTCATTTAAAGAAAAAAACCCCCATTTTTTTGCACTAAAAAAGCATTCTAAACGAAATGAAAAAAAACAGTCGAAACACAAAAAATGCACCCCAGAATTGCCTTTTGTTGCCAACTTCAAAAACCTACATAACACCGCCCAACTTATTATTGATGCACCCACAGTAAATCCACAAGTTAAAAGGGGGGAAAAAGGAAAGGGGGATCGTTCCACTTTAACCCCTTTTTCTCTCTCGTGGAGAACCACTGGTCCAAGTTACTCAGGTAGACCGGCAAAATTGACGGGAGGAGAGAGACTGTTCACACCCCAAATCCAGTTGCTCAAACGAGGGTCTTTTCCAAGGGGTTTGCACGTTAGGGGAAAAAAAATCTTCCACAAAGGGGCCCAAAATTTTGCACGGCAACTTGAGCAAGTTTTTGCTAGGGAGACCGCCCCGCAGTTGTCAATTTTTTCCCGTCCGGTCCCACTGGATTAGCGTGTGTGGAAAACGTTTAAAAGAGAATTTTTATTTTTAACAGCTCTTTAAAGTTTTATTAAAGCGCTCTGAATTGCCTTGTTGTAAATTCTATAAATAATTGTTTCTTGCCTAAAACCTCACCTTCTAAAGGGGCATGGGTCCCCATACTGCAACTGCTTCGGGTTAATTGATCAGGTGGATTTTTAAAAGTGCCTCCCTTTGCAACCTCTTTACAAATTTGCGGACCACTGGATTTACAGTCGGTGGTTTTAGCCTGCAATAGGCTAGGGTTTAACAAAAAGGCCCAAAAGGGTTTTTAAGGTCTATCTCTGAGGACCCTTTTTGATAATGTTTCGATTAGAATTTTGTTAAGTTGTCGGGCCAAAAACAAGCACTTTTATGTGGGGAAATACAAGCTAAACTTTCCCCGGTAACAAATGGGTTTGGGGCGCCGACTGCACATCTCCCCTTAATACTGGACCTTTGAAAAAGTGTTTTTCCCATCAACAAAGACCCAAGACCATAAAAAATAGGTCCGATTGAAACAAACAAAAGGACCTTTAAAAACTTTATTGGTTACCAGCAAATAAAACCAAAAAAACCTGCAAACCCCAAAATCCCCAATAACCCCCAGGGCCAAATAGGCTATCCCTACCAAGAGTTTTTAAGTATTTGGGCGTTGACTTGGGCGAGGTTTAATCCAAGCCCGAGGGGCAGCTGGCAGTGGTTTGTTTTATAAACCGCGCATTCGAGGACACGAGCTGCCTAAGCGGTTTTAACGTCATAAAGCGGTATGGCAAGGCCAATTTTAACCATCGTTCCCGACAGACACTAGCCCGTCAATGCAATCTGCACCCCAAGAACCAGAAACCCTGGGAGAGAAGGGTAAAATTGTAACGGAACTTTCCCCTTATCTCTTTGTTATCTGGCCCCAAAACCGGCACGGATGCCCCCCACCAAAACCCTGGGTCTGTCAGAGGTTTTGCCTAAAGGAAAGTTTTTCCTCACCACGTGCCAAAATGTTTGTTTGACCTAATCTTTCTGAAAAAAAAGGTCTTGAGATAATTTTTTTTGTTTAATACTAAAAATAAAATTAAATTTTGATTAAGTGAAAACACTGCATTCCCTTTTTGCCACATAGCAAAATAAAACAATTCCGGCAAACATTTTTAAAATGTGCCCAATCCTTTTTTCACTCCTGGCCCACGACTACGGCAATTGAAAAAAATACAAATTTAAACTTTGCTGTCCTTATTGCTAGCTTTAGCAGGGTTTTTTTAAAGCCCCGATGTTACCATTTTTTATTGTTCAATATCGACTTTCGGTATTTTGTCAAAAAATTGGGATATTTTAAATTTTCCTACAGGCCCAGCCCTATATATACACTTTGTTCATGTGCCGAAAGAGTTTTTTTTTAAATGCGTTTTCCGTACAAATAAAACCCGGAATTTTTATTTTAATCCAGAATGAGGGGAATTGGTTATTCTTTTTCTCGTTAAAGAAAACTGTTGTTTACACAGATCACAGACCCTAATTGGGTCTAGATTCCCAACGTATTATGAAAGTGGGTAAAGTTGAAATTTTCGGCCCCTAAAAAGGGCAGCACTAAACTGTCCTTTACAGAGGGCATTTAATTATGTCTGTCGTTTCTATGAAAAATTTAGGCCCATATAGTAAAAAAATCCCTTCAAAAAAATTCATAAATGCCCCCTCAGAACAAAGTTCAGGGAGCCCTTCCTTTTTTCTTTGCAACCAAAAGGTCCCTTCGGGGGTAAAGGAGACAGTGATACCCAAAATGCGTTCCTTATTCCATTATTCCGTGGTTTTTATTAATGGCAGAAATCCGCTCACAAAATAGGTGTTGGGAAAAGGAAACAGGGTTTTTTAGGGTTTTTTGGCGTGTCAGGATTTTTTCCCCTGATTTTTTTCCAAAACACCCGCCAAATGTTTTTTTTAAAAAAAACTTTTAAAATCCACCCTCTTTGTAATCTCCCGTAGCTGATCCCTCTCGCACTGACAAACTGATTCCCCCGGTTTTTTGAATGGGGCGCAGAATCACCTGGCTGATATTTTTTTTTTCTTTGAGTTGTAGTCCTTCCGGGTTTCCCCCTTTGGGGACCTTTTCCCCCGAGCAATAAACCGCAAATTTTTACTTATTCTTTGCAAGTTTTTGGGTGGGGAAATATCCCGGGCTTGTCAATAGGGGGCGGGTCTTTTTTTTTTAAAAAAAAACCCTGGACTGGTGGTTGGGGCCTACCTAGGTACGTTACCGAACCGGTTTTAACCCCCCGCTTTTTTACCACAGTTTTCCAAAAAAACCAAAATGCTGGGGGAACATTACTTATTTTTTTCTGTTTGGTTTGAGCAGTATGCTCCCCCACCTGGAAAGTTTAAACGGTAAAGTTAAGCAGGGGGGCGCTCCCGCAGCGGGGGTCATAGGGGCCCCTGCGTTTCCCTTTTTTACCCTTAGTTTTTCTGGGTCTGATAACTAATTTTATCTAATTCAGTGCCCTAACCTATTTCCTATCACGTGCTGTCATATTTCCAGGCCCATAAAGTTCGTTTTAAGTGAGCCGTCACCTGTTGTTAGTTTCCATGACTTCGTGGTGTGATTCCTGTCAAAAAGTCTTTAAAAAGTGTTTAAGTTAATGTGTTATTTTGTTCTAGGTTTTAAATAATTCAAACCGGTCTTAATTTCCCACGTCCCAACTTACCTCTGAGCGTTTTTTTTTTTTAATCCCGGGGTTGAGTTTTTTTATTAAACTTTGCTGATTCAACTAAAAGAGCCTCACAATTATTTGCAGCAACTGCTTTTGATTTTTGGGGACTCTCTTTTTGACGACCACGACATGACACGGATTAGTTCTCACATGGGGAAGGAAAATTTAAAAAGCTTAAAGTATTCGCTCTTTCGGTTCATAATTTTATTTGAGGTTTGGGCCGGAGTGGTTTACCTGTTTATTTTAAAATGAAAAAACCCTAATTCGTTGTACGTACGTTACCGCAGCCCCCTTTTTACCCTGTGTTTTGGGTCTTGTTTTAGTACAGAGTAGCACCACTATTTCACTTTTGAGTAGAAGGCATGCCACTCTACTAGGGTGTTTTTCAAGTAATGTTCCAAAAGAGGTAAAGGGGACTACAACAAGGCCGTTTGTGGGGGGCAGTGTTTTCTGTTTGGGGAAGTAAGTCTCTTTTTATAGAGGGTTTTTTCCTTTAAACTATATCATGCCCCAAAAACTAAAGGAAAAAGGGAAAACCAAACAGCATAAAACGGGACTTTTAAGGCCTTGGCTTGAAAAAATGGCTGGTGATGGTGCAATGGGTATGAACATGCCCTTTTTTGGGAGATCCGGGTTTAGTTCCCCCTCCATACACAACCAGCGTGCCCTGATAAGACCTTTAAACCCTAGTTCCGAACAATTACAAGCAAGTATGTTGCTTAGATAAAAGCGCAGCTAATGACATTAATTAAGTAAAAAAAAAAAAAAAAACTGAATTTAGGGGTTAGTTTTGTTTGATTAAAAATTTTGGGCGTTTTCCTCCTAAAAGTCCAAACCAGGTCCCCCAACGTCTTGTTTTTTACATTGTATACGATTTTATCCCGTTCCTTTTTTTGGTTTTCCCCAAATGTTTGGCAAGTCACTTTTCCGACATAAACCCCGTGTCTCACCAGTACAGTTAGCCTCCCCTTATTTGGGGAGGAGGGCCCCTGCTTGGCGTTTTTCGTTTTCATTTTGGTATTTTTTTTGGGGTAGCCTTTTCCCCAATGATGAGCATTCCCGTTCCGCATTATGGTATTCTACCCAGCAAAAAAGTTTTGTTGACCAAAATTAAAAATCTAAAATTTCCCATATATTTTTTCCTAAACCCAAACCCGGTTCATTTTGGGCCGACCCGGAAACCCCCTCTCAGATTTTGATGTGCAGGCACCTTTCTCACCTGCAATTTTTTGGGGGACCAAAAATGAAAAGTCTCTAAGTCCAAACCAAAAGAGGTAGGTGGGAAACCCCTTAAATGTCATTATAAAAGGTCTTAATAAATCTTAAATTTTACTTGGAAAACCTGGGGAGCAAAGGCCGGCTTACTTCAGTAGAGCAAAGCTCGCGGTCGTGAAAATTTGCTTCATGACTCTTTATAAACGCTGAAGGGGCGGAGCGGCACAATTATTTTTGGGCCTTGCCGCTGCTGAATTAGGGAAAAACCCGGACTTTTAAAAAAGCTTCCCTGGGGACACAAAAGGCTTTTTCACCTTTTTTTTTTAATAGCACTCCCCAAGAGCTGTAACAGACTTCGGAATTCCCCTTGACCCTTTTCAACCAGCCCCCTTCTTTAATATATAAAATTAGTTTTACCACAGGTATCTATTTTTTTGTACAGTTCCAGCTGCCATTGCTTTTTTCAGATTTAAACCTAACCGGGATTTTCTGCAGGCTGAGAGAAAATTCTCTAGTTTGTTTTTAAAAGTGTTTTGGGGTTTGGACAATAAAAAAAAAATATAATAAAACCCATGTGGACCTAATGGAGACTATTTGATGTGTTTTGAGCAATCGTTAGTCTTAAATTATCCAATTCCCCGCTGCGGAAAACCTTCCTGTCCGTTGCTTTTTGAGAAAAGGCCCCGCCCCAGGGCTCAACAGACCTTTTAAAAAGGATACCCCTTTTTCCACCTTTGAGTAAACGAACGCAGCCTCACGCTTGGGGATTTTAAAAATTGGCGCAGGCTTCAAGAAAAGAAATACAACTGATTTATCCCAGACCGGGTGGACGAAAAGAAAAAAGGTTGGGGAGACAGCATGTGCGCGGCGTTTGTGTTTCCCAGAGTTTTTTTAGTCTTTAAGTTTCAGGTTGCCCTGCCATTTAAAGAGGACTTCAAATGTCCCTGAAAAAAATAATGCTTCCCCCCTGTTTCCAGTAAGGCAACCGTTTTGTTTTAACAAAATAATTTAGGAAAATAGAAGGCCTTTCACATACTAACACAAAGGGAGAGAAAAGGGGCTAGGCTGCAGCTCCAGTGGGTTTTTCATTGATTTTTTCAAGAAATCCCCTTTTTCCCCTGTTTTTTTTGGCTTAGTGAAAATTGGGAACAACAATTAAATTATAGTATTTGCAAGACCCTGCAGTCTGCAGCAGCACCCAGGGGGTGACAATACCCCCACCACCGCTAAATGGGTGGGCTGATGAATCATTACTGCCAAAAACTGCGTTTTTTTTCTTTTTTTATCTTTTTTTCTGGCAAAAATACAGGTAAGGATTTGGTGTTAAAAATTAAGGAAAATCATGGGATAGTTTTGGTCGGTTTTATGAATTATTCACGGATTTTTCAATAAATAATTACAAAGATTGCCCCCGGGGCTCGCACGAGGGGGTGTTTGAAATTTTACTGATGACAGGTGGCACCTTTTCGGGCCCCGGCCCCCATGTATGAATGTTTGTGAATGTGAAGTATCCCGTTTAAAAACGCTTTGAGCATTTTTTGACGGGAAAAAAAAAAAAAAAAACCCAAAAAAAACCAACAAAGGGGGGAACAAAAAAAAAAAAAAAACCCCAAAACCCAAAAAAAAAAAAAAAAAAAAAAAAAACAAAAAAAAAAAACAAAATTTAAATCCCCGCAAAAATTAACAAAATTTTTTTTCTTAAAGGTTTGGTTAGGCTGAAAAAGGGGTTGCGGTTTTTGTCAGAGCTCAAACCATGATTCATTTGGGCAACCCCAAAAAAATTTTTTTTTGGTGCACCCAAAAATACACAAAGGCAAAACATTTGTTGCCCGCAAAAAAGGAAAATTTCATGTTTTCCCCACTTACCCGCAACATTTCTTCCTTTTTTTAATTTTCCCGAAAAACTGGGTTTATTTTAGCCTGCATGACATTTGGACCAAAAAAAAGGGCCCCGTTTTACTGGGAAGGGGAAAAGTTTCGGCTCCCTTCCCTTTGGCCTTTGCTGCAAATGCTGACCCCTGTGGGGCAAAGGGGCTGCCCTGGATTTGGCAACCCCTGAACTTTTCTTTGGAATAACAAGGAGGGAGAGAAAGCAGAGCGTCCGTGAAAAAGTAACGCTTCCCGGCTGTGGAAAATTTCGCCTCTTGAAAATCTTTTGGGGACAACCAGGGAACACAAGCCCGTTTTTTGGGGAAAAACCTTTCATTTTCTGAACAGTGGGGCCCCTTTTTCTTAAAAACGAAGCTTTTTTTAATTGTCAACTTTTAAAAGGGTCCTTTTTTCATCTTTTCTTCTTTTTTTCTCTCGCGTTTCCTCACGGACCAAAACATACACTGCTCCCTTAATGTTTGCCTCTTTGCCGACCACATGGGCATGACCACTCACTCAAAGGGGCCCTGCCCTTCTCGCTCTAATTTACCTACGTTTAATGGGGGGTTTTGGGTAACCGCCTACTGGGGATGGACGGTTATAGATAGTCCCCTTTCCAATTTTAATTATATAAGTGATTATTGGGAACAATTTTTTTATTATTTCAATTTTGTGTTGGCACTTTACCCTAAAACTTTTATACAATTGCCAATTACGGGTAACGACAAACCCCAAAAAAATGTTTACAAAAAATTACCAAAAAATTATTAAAATTATCCGGCCGTTACCCCGTTGTGGAAAAAAAAAAAAAGTGTGAATCCTTCCCATTTTTTGATTTTGAAGTTTCCGCGCGGCTTGGAGCCCCTGTCTTTCTTGAAGTTTGGGAAAAGGGGAAAAAGGAAAAGACAGCAGCAGGGCATGTATCTGAGTCTGAAGCAGGCATATTTTGGTTATTAAAAATGCTGAAGGACAGTTGATGAAGAGGTCATCCGTCGCAGAAGGGAGGAAAAAGTTAGTCGTCCCTAAAACTGTATCTGAAGTTCTTTTATTAGACCTTAGTTCCCCAAATACTGTCTGAATCCTTTTTTAACCTTGTGGGCCCCTAAACTGTATCAAGTCTCTTTTTATAGACCTTAGTGGTCTTAAAACGTATTGAATCCTTTATATAGACCCCATGTCCCTAATACTGTTCTGAAGTCCTTTTAATAGACTATGGTCCCCAATACGTTTTTAAGTCTTTATTAGATTTGTGCTTAATTTTTTAGTTTTTTAAACGTTGTTTGTTAGGCAACACAAAAAAACCCGGTGTAATCCATTTCTCTAAAAAAAGTTTTGTTTTGGGGTTGACCCTTACAACGCCATTTGAACCGTGCTGTATTAAAAAAAAAAGGTCCATAAATTGCATGCGACTGGGCCTGAGGTTTTAGGGTGTACGTAAAGTTCTAAGACAGAAACCTCCCCTCCCCTCCCCCACCCTAATTTCAAACATCAGTTGTTTTTTCTTCATCAATAAAAAATTGTTTTAAAGAAGGGGGACCCAAGAGGCAAAACAGTGTTTAATTTTTCCCCCCAATCTTTTATGGGGGCTGAAAACCGAGAAAAAAAGCCTGTTTTTGGAAAAAATAGAAAACAGATGCCCAAAAAAGGGGTTTTTTAGGGTAGATTCAATTTTAGGGAAAACCCCCCCTTTTCCATCGAGATTTATTGTTCTTTTTTCCAATACCCCCAAAGCCGTTTTTGCTGAGAAAATTGCAACCCCTACCATTAAAGGAGCACATAACATGAAGAACTAAATATTGGGACAAGATTTTTAACCCCAATGGCTTCTTTGGCAAGGGTCCCAGGCTTTTTTGTTTGACCTTCGCCGTTTTTTAAAACGTTTTCCAAGGGGAAGATGGCCCCAAATTTTGGGAAAAGTTTTTCTTTTTGAAAACCTTAAAACTTTTGTTTGACTAGGGGCCTAAACATCCCAAAGGAAAATCCCTTTTTGAACCTAGGGAAAACACTAAATTTGTCCTTCGTTTTTTTTGTGTAATCATAGCCTCGTGGGTCGTCTCTCTTCCTCTCTTGTTAAGCTGTTTTGTTTTAAAGATTACTGACGCCCTTTGCCAGGGCCCCGCTAACGGGGGGGAGAGGGGGGGGGGAAGGGAGAGAGAAGAAATGCGAGACAGAGATTCCCTTCTCCTCTCCCACCCCCCCTCTGTTCCCCCACTGTCACACAAGGACCCTGGCGGGGAGGGTACTCCCAGCCCCCGCGGGGAGGGCGGTGGGGGGAAAACGCGTTCGTTTACAAACTTGGTCCTCCCCGGGCACTGCTCTGTCACCGGGATTTGAATAAGGGGTCTTAGGACGTGACTAACGTCTGCTTTTTTCTTTTAAACCAACAACAGATGCGACTGGACTTTATCTCAGCCCCAATCTTTTTTTAGGGTTTGTTAAAGCGGCCTTTGGGTTTTCTTTTAAATACCCCTTTTGCTCCCTTTTCACCCTTTACTCTCTCCCCCACTTTAGTACTAAAAGTTTTGTTATAAAAATTTTCTTGACAAATGTCAATTTAAATATTAGAGTAATTTTTAAAATGTTTCGATTACCCCCAGAATTTTAGTTTTTTAAAATTAAGTTAAAAGATTAAAAGCCCTGCTACATTCAATATGTCCGGAAGGCATCTTGCCCACGCTTGGGGCTGAAGCTCTGTTTCCCAAATGTGCTGCTTTAACACATCTGGTAGACACAGTGTAAATCGGGGGGCTGAAGTTCATGGACGAGTGGGAGGGGGTTTGGTCTTATTACGGACACAATTGTACATTTTTTGGGGGGGGTTAGCGTGTAATAAGCGCAGGCACATTGTACCACAGTGTTTTATTTGTACCTTCAGCGGGGACTGGGCAAACCCAGGTAGGTAGGTAGGTAGGGAGGTGGTAGGGACATTATAGGCCCGACCGATTTTTTAAAGACATACTGTACAAATATTTTGGGTTTTTTATTTCAAAATCCGATTTCCGATATTCATTTCGTATCCCGTTTATCTTATGAAAAAAATATCTTTCTTTTTTAACCTCAACATTAGGGGTTGGTTGTGTGTGTGTGGTGTGTTGGTGTGTGTGGTTTTTTTTTGGGGTTGTGTGGTGTTGGGGGTGGGTGTGTGGGGTGTGTGTGGTGTTTTTTGTGTTTTTTTTTTTTGTGTGGTTGTGTTTTTTGTGTTTTGGGTTTTTGTTTTTTTTTATTTTTTTTAACCCGAAAGCTAAAAAAAAGATTCCCAACATTATTTGTATTATTTTTACCACTAAAAAAAAATTTTTTTTTTTTCACAACTTTAGACTAAAAATATTAAAAATTTAAAAAAAACAAATTGTTTTCCTTTTAAAATTTTTAACCAAAAACCAAAAAAAAAAAATAAAAGTGTTGCCAAAAAGGGACTTTGAAAGCCCCCTTAACAAAAACAACGGGAAAATTAAATTTGGGGCCCGTTTTTATTTTAAATTTTTTTAATTAATATGGAATAGATAAATGGGTTGGTCCCCAAACTTGGGGGATGAAAACATTAAAAAATGTGTTGAAAGAATTTGGAATAAAATTTTAATAGTAAAAAATCATTTTTTTTTTTTTTAAAAATTTCATTTCTATTGTTTTTGCGTGAACCTTGGTTGGGGAGAAACAACGGGGGCACTTGGGGAAATTAAATTTTGAAAAAAAATTTTTTTTCGGCCCAAAGGGTTTTTTTTCCCCTGGGTCCCGTAAAATTTTTTTGGGGTTTTTTGCGCCCGCCCACCCCCCCAAACCCTTTTGGTTTTTTTTTTACTCAAATTTTTTTAAAAGGCAAAAAAATTAATTTTTTTCCCCCCTCCCCTTTGGGGGTTTTTTGTTCCCCATTGGACCCCCAAACTGCTTTTGACGTTGGCTCTTGGAAAAAAGCATCCCCTCTCACAGCAAAGAGCGTCCCCACAGAAAAGGCCTGAGCCAACCTGCCCCAAAAACAAAAACCCCCTTTTTCTGCGTTTGGCCAAGGTTTTTGCCCGGCTCCTGGGGCCGGGCACTCCCCAACAGATCGCCTTGGCAGCCTTTCTCTTTGAGGGTGATGTAAGGGGCAGTGGGAAGTCTGTATTTGTGCTTGATTAGCAGGATGAGCAAAATTTCAAAAGCACGGGGTGGCCACCCCACCTTTCCGTCTCTACTTTTATCAATGCCTGATGTTTTTTAAATTAAAACCTTTGCTATTGCATGGGTAGTTTTTCCCATGTTTTGTTAAGAAAAAATCTATTTCCTGGGAAATACCATGAAGCACCCAGTGTGAACCTAAAGTTTTATGACCAACTAAAATCTCAACAAAAGGTTGTTGTTAACGTAAAAATTAAGAACACAAATCATGCAAATTTTTTGGTGTTTCCCAAACCCCAAATGACACTTGGGAATGAAACATGACCTAGAGCTCAAAGTACCCATGAGTGTTTCACCCGCCTAAATGCTTCAGACACTGATCTCCAGGCATTACATGGCTCATTATTCTCAGGGGAAATGGGCTTTAAGCTGGTCCTTATTTGGAATAGGCTCTCTGGCTCTCAAGGAATTTCTGAAGTTGTGGTTTCCAGCCTTTTTGGTTCATGAAACCACGGACAAAAGCAATGTTGAATCACAATCCACTGACATGTTCATGGATGCACAAACTGAAGAAGTCATACCACAAGAGGTGTTGCAATCCTGGTGACTACTCCACCTTGTGTTTTTCTGTTGACAGTTTGTGGTGGATCGGTACTCAAATTAAGACAGTAGATGATTCACAGTATACGTGGTCAGGTGGAGAAGCAGCTTAGGGAGAAGAGTGAGAAAAAGCTTAATCATTTGCTGAAGTACTGCACATTGACAAATAGATGTACTGGATACCAGCAGACACCTAGCAGATGCTTCTTTCACAAAGGAATTCGTTTTTTTTTTGCTTTTTGCAACAATTTCTAAAATTAATTATTTCCCCTAGAATCAATACATATACATTATATACCAATGATTCACCTCAATATTGTCTGTTTATAAGGTACCGCCAACAGCAACTACATCATATCCGTTTCCAGCAAAACCAAGCAAAAGTAGAATATCAATGTCATGTACTTCTTTACAAATAAAACAAATGTCTGTCTGACTGACTGACATGTGATGTGCTTTTTTTTTTTAGAAGAAGAAACATTTTGTTTTAAGAAATGTCTCATAATATATTGTCTCTAGAAGTGTATTATTCCAATTTTTTTTTTTTTTTAAATAAACCACAATATTCAATTTCAATACTGTCGAATCGCAATACTTCTCAAATAACAATAAACAAAGTGCAATAGAAATGGAATTGGCATCCATTAATCGTGAAAAGCTTTGAATCAGGACAGACACATATCGCCCCAGCCCTATTAGGAACTCATCAGGTGTTCAACCCGGGAGTGACCCAAACACGTCAAGATTTATCAGGTCTATTTATCAGGCCTGGGATGTTATGCATTTGTCCGGATTTGATTCTTTCAGGATACACGAGCGCCGATTGGATTGGTATTGCGACTTTCATTTATTGCTGATAGAGATGTTCCAATACTGCCTAAAACGCGGGTATCGGGAAGTATTGGAGTTTATCCACCGATTCCATACCACGTAATAAAGCCTTAAAGAAAATCTATGTTAAAGTAGTTTGTTTGTGTTCTTTTTCTGTTATAACTGACTGTCAAACTTTATAATAAAAGACATTTCTGTAGCGTTCGTTGTTTGTGAAACATAAACAAAGAGTTTAACCTGAGCCAGACCGACAACAAAGCTAGAAACCATATCACATCCATACAGGGATAGTAGTATACAGCTGTTAAAACATAATAAAATATATGACACGCTGGTATCAGATCAGTACTCGGTATTGGCCGATACACAAGTTCAGGTATTAGAATCAGTATCAGAAAGCAAAAATTGGTATCAGAACAACTCTAATTGCAAATCTAAAAGTATTGCGATTCCATAGTATTGAGTGTTGCAATTTTCTTCTTCTTTAACAACAAAAGTTTAATAACACACTTCAAGAGCCAGTACATCACGAGACATGTACTTGTTTTCTAAAATGAATGCACATCACTTGTCAGTCTATTTATTATATTTAGTAAGGGAGTACATACTGTAACAAGGATTTTCTGTTTTCGCTCTGTTTTGCTGGAAACGGATATGATGTTGTTATATATAACGTTTTGGCAACGCACTAGTTGTTGTCCTGCTCTGTGGGCTGTTAAACTGCTAGCTGCCTCCTCCTTGGGCGCAGCTAGCGCAACAATAGGTTGACAGCCTCCCCTCTCCCAACCCATAGTTGTAATTTATGGTAGGGATGGGACTGCTTTTGTGATCATTTAAAATTGCCTCCACTTATTTTGTCTTCAGAAAACCTGTGCTGGCCTGTAGTTCTGTCTGTGTCGCTGCGTGTGCTTCCCACAGAATAGCTTGGGAAAACAACTCTGAGCTACACTTTTATCGGAGGTGGTGGCGTTAACATTTGTGTAAACAATAAGCCACACAGTGGTGAGCGTCCATATTCAAATAGTCTTTATTATATGGCAGTATCATGTGGGGCTGGGATGATATGCTTTTGTCCTGATTTGATTCCTCCTCCCCCCTAAGAGGTAGTAACTCAACTCATTTGGCAAAAGTGTGTACAGGGCTTAAAGTATTCCGGCACCGTGCCGGAACTCCTGCGTGCGGCCGTGAGAAAAAATAAATAAATACATTTGGGAACTTGCATGCGGTTTTATATTTTCGTGTGAATTGATTTCCCCTACGGATTATATGAGAGGAACTCTAACTTACTCAGACCTTAAAGTACTCGGGCCTGGTGCTGGATTTCTGGGCTATGATTATTGAAATGAGTTTTAGCCAATCATATGCAGAGTGGGGCGGATCCTTGCCGAACAGCGAAAATGAGGTGTGTGGTGTCTGTGGTAACGCGGCAAAAAAAAAAAGTAGATACAGCTTGAGTTGAGAAAGGAGTTATAAAACAAATGGCGTTGAGCATGAATAGAGGACAAGAGGAAAAGGGAGGAGACGGGAAGCACCCGGCTATGGCGTATGTTCAGGGAAGATAATCACTGTACGGCAGCAGCAGTAAGAAAGTGCTTGCTAGTCATTAGATGCTAGTCACTAGATGCTAGTCATTAGATGCTAGTCCCTAGATGCTAGTCATTAGATGCTGGTCACTAGATGCTGGTCACTAGATGCTGGTCACTAGATGCTGGTCACTAGATGCTGGTCACTAGATGCTAGTCTCTAGATGCTGGTCACTAGATGCTGGTCTCTAGATGCTGGTCACTAGATGCTGGTCACTAGATGCTGGTCACTAGATGCTAGTCTCTAGATGCTGGTCACTAGATGCTGGTCACTAGAAGCTGGTCACTAGATGCTGGTCACTAGATGCTGGTCACTGGATGCTGGTCACTGGATGCTGGTCACTAGAAGCTGTCTGTCTGGAATCAGCATGGCCGTTATTTAAACATAACGGCCTCGTCCCAGTCTAGACGTCTAGTGAAAAGTGTGAAAAGATAAACAAAGCAAAGTTTTTAATAAATGTACATGCAGCAACTAATGTCAACATGGACAAAATCAGGAATATACAATTTTTTTTTTTGATGATGACCTGGCCAAAGTAACATCTAGAAAGTTTGTTTTTCACAATGATTCAATGTAGATTATAATATGTATAATATTATTGCAATATGAAAATCTACTATGACTCTTAATGTATGGTTGAAAGAAGTAAAAATGTATTCAAAACTTTTTACTTCTTAAAAATGATTACTTTTATTATTATGTAATGTAAGAAGGACTTTAACTGTTTAACAGTCAAATTAACTTCAGTGTGGGCATTTTGAAAGATTACACTGTGGAATATTGTTTTTCCACCTTTACTATATTGAATGGTAGTTACATGTATTGTATATATCATGTACATTGAGCGGCAGTGTTTCCCTTCACTGATGATAGTTCTCTCTCTCTCTCTCTCTCTCTCTCTCCTCTCTCTCTCTCTCTCTCTCTCTCTCTCTCTCTGTTTTCCAGGCTAGGTGTGTGCGTGCTGACCTCATGGTGTAACAGGAGTAAAGATGAGCATTAGCAGTGATGAGGTCAACTTCCTGGTCTACAGATACCTACAGGAGTCAGGTATCGTCCCAAGACCGTATTATATTTATCAAGTCGATGTTTTCTTAAAATGTCACTTTTATTAGCGGTGTGTTTTCCCACCAACCTATCAAACTGTCTAGTAGGGCTGCACAATATATTGTTTTTTTAATATCATCATCGCGAAAGATACTCTTTTGATGGATACTTTTTTTGTGTTGGTTGACAGGAAATATCAGTGGAAAACAGCACTTTACAATGTAACTGTCACTTTTTTTAGTGGCGCCTTTTATATTCAATTCAATGTTCAATTAAAGAAAGTTGGAAATCATTTCCTTTCATTTGTTTTAAATTCAACAAGCAGTTTGTTGAATTTAACCGAATACTGAAAGCTGAACTGATTACATGAATATTAGTACTTAAATACTATGCCCGGGTTATAAATGTTAACTTTCCATACCCAGTGAACCCATAGAGTGCTTTTGCTGTAGCCCCTCTACTGGAGGCAGCTGTTATTGCAGTGGAAAATAAATCCGTCGCACAACAATGGAAGTATGCTCATTGCGTTATGGTTTTGAACACACCTGACGCACCCAATGCAACTCTTGTGTTGGCCCAGGGCTTGAGCATCAGCTTGTTCAGGTGTGCTACAGCAGAGAGAACTGGAAAAGGGGCAGCTGTGGAGGTTGCAATACAAGCAATCTGTTTTGCAACCTCCAAAAGAAACATGTATAAGAAATGCTCAAGAGTGCGAAAAGAATAGTAACAGTAGCGTGCAAGTAACGATGAACCGCTGACAAAATGTAGTTCTTAAATAAGTCATGATTTACTGTGATATACAGCAGGGACCGACAATAAATAGTAATTAATAACACGAAAGTCGATATTTAGAACCAACATGCATTAACAGTGAAAATCTTTTAGTCAAAATTAAGATTTTGGAATGTTACAAACTATGTAATGTTACACAAACCTTAATAGCTTACTTTCATATTCTCCCAGTGCAGATAATCGGTCAATCCCTAATATACAGCATTTCCTTCCAACGTTTAAAAATATCTTCTCCTGCTCCCGCTCTTTTCTTCTCCAGGGTTCTCCCACTCAGCATTTACATTTGGCATAGAGAGTCACATCAGCCAGTCCAACATCAATGGTGCTCTGGTTCCCCCTGCTGCCCTCATCAGCATCATCCAGAAGGGCCTGCAGTATGTCGAGGCTGAAGTCAGCATCAATGAGGTGGGTCCTCTCCTCTCCTCTCGTATTATTTGAGTACTGCGGTTTTCTTTTCTTGATACAACAACAAAAGTTGAATCATACACTTCTAGAGACAGTATATCATGAGGCATTTCTAAAAACTAATAGTTTTCTAAGAAAAATGCACATGCAATGCATTTTCTGCTTTCGCTCTGTTTGGCTTGAATGAAATGATGTAGTTGCCGTCGGCGGTACCGTATAAACGGAAAATAATTAGGTAAAAAGAAAAACAAAAGATTTTTTTGTGAGTATGAAGTCAGGATCAGTGAGGTGGGACACAAACAAGATGACAAATCTCTACTCTCCTGCTCTGTGGGGGAGGATGGAGAGTTGGTTTTTGATTAAGAAAGAACAGTTTTTAGTGTTAGGTTTTTTTTTGTGTGTGTGTGTGTGTTTTAAATTAGGACTTTCTTTTAGGATTTTTGTGATTGTGATTCTTGGCTGAAAATTGTCCAACAGATGGACATTTGAAACCTGAAACCTTTTCCTTTCTCTTCTCTAAACTGGTATTTCTCCCACTCCATAGGACGGCACGTTATTTGACGGGCGGCCCATAGAGTCTCTGTCCCTGATTGATGCCGTGATGCCGGACGTTGTTCAGACGAGGCAGCAGGCCTACCGGGACAAAATGGCCCAGCAACAGGCTGCTGCTTCAGCACCAACATCGACCACGGGGGGGAGCATTGCCGGCAACGCCAAGAACGGAGAGAATACTGCCAACGGGGAGGAGAACGGAGCCCATGCCTTAGCTAGTGAGTAATACGTTCACGCGTAGAAAAGGCCGTGCTATGATGGTTTGCTACCTGCGATGGCATAGATTTGAGCAGTGTTTTCATTAAGGAAGAAATATCATTTGACCTTTGGAATGGTGGTAAAACCAGGAATTAAATGATCTTTTAATTAAGAAGTTTTGGTCATTTATGGTATATAAATGTTAGTAATGAAATATTACTTTACATCCGTTTCTGGCTGTCAGTGAACACTGTGAGGGTATTTCACTCACTGATAGTGGTTAAGAATTGCAAAGACCTTACAGAAGGTTGTAGACAATGTGTTTTCTAGACATTCCTGGCTTGCTAACTTCCTGCTTCGCTGTGTGTCACCCATCCAACTCTGTGCTTAGACAACCACGCAGACCTGATGGAGGTCGACGGCGATGTGGAGATCCCTCAGAACAAGGCCATGGTCTTGCGGGGCCACGAGTCCGAGGTCTTCATCTGTGCCTGGAACCCAGTCAGCGATCTGCTGGCATCAGGGTTGGTCCCCTTCCTTCTCCTAGCATACTCCTCTGACACTGGTCTCTCCCTCTATATCGGAGGTTCTCAAACGTATCACTCAAAGGTCCGCAGGGTTAGGTCAAGATTTTCATTCCAGGTCGGAGGTCCGGAACGATTGGCAGTAACAAGTTAACGTTTAATCAATTAACTATTAACTTTTAAGCAACAACAAGTCAAGAGTTCTTTTTCCTGCTCAGCGTTTGGACCAATTTGGGTATCGTTATATGGAATTCGGTACCAGTTTTTTCCGATGTTTATTTTCCCGCATTTTTAGTTGTTTGTTCTTTTTTTTAAGTTTTTTTAAGCTTTTTTCTTCGTTTTTTACACCCTTTTCAGCTTTTCTCTAATTTGTTGACATTTCTTTATTTTTTTGTATATTCAACATCACAAATTTATTGATAAATAGAAAATGTAGCTCTTCATCAATGTATTGTACTGCTAACATGAGGTTTATGGTCTGGATTGACCATACTTTGATTGCAGTTTGTTGCGGACTTTGAGAAACACTGCTCTATATGGATCAAACTTAAATCAAACTCTACATAAATGCAGACATTTTATGCCTTTATTAGACAGCGCAAGTAGAAAGACGATAGAAAACAAGGTAGAGAGATGAACGGAAGGTCCCCAGCCTGACTCGAAAGCGTTATGGTTCATGCCCTTAAAGCGTTGGTATACTCGCGAGACACGGGCCGCCGTAGAAGGTGCGTGCATTACGAGCATGCACGGAGACGTTTATGCTTAACACGTTGTTCGTTGCAGTATTCCCCCAAACACTAGACGGCGTTCAGACAAAATAATCTGTGAATAAGCAAGATGTAGTAGAGAAGAAGAGAGGGTAAGCAAAGGCAAAAAGGCTGCCTGGCAACATAAGTAAACAAATACATGTTAAACACTGATGTACTGCCAAACATTACATTTATCTAGTCTATTCATTAACGTGGCTGTTTATCTTCAAATCTAAACTACTGTCTGCCTGTAACACTGTTAAGAACAATGTTCCCATGAAGCCGTTTTTTAGCTTTGACAAAACATTATCATGTTTTTCCATTCTCCTTTTCCCAGTGCGGTGTGTCTCTCTCAGACCACATACAGTATGTAAGGCTGTTTGACTCGCTGTGGTCTGAACATGAAGAATCATACAGACGTTTGTAGAGACGGAGCTGTTCTTCCCAGCTGAACGTGTAGAATTGAAAGTGGAGCCCGCGTACAACCGCTTGCCGAGCCTTTGGGCTGGAAATGAAGGCTGTGGTGAAGTCAACACCGCAGCCATAAATTAAGCTTAACCCTAAGCCACGGGGGTGCCCCTTTATCTCTTGTGCAAACTACAGCTCATTACCCAAAGATCATTTTCCAGTGATGTCTTTCAGTGACATTGTGTTTTACGTATTCCAGTTGTCTAAATTAATGTCAAGCAAATGGAAATTGAAATACTAGAACTGCAGTTATGATGGGGTCCAAAGCGGTACAGTACAGTACACATTCGTGGGCATAGCCTCTGGAGTGGCCCTAGCTCGTACCCTCCAAGTAGTGTAAAAATTGCACGAGCCCTTCATGAGATAAAGAATTTTCATATTTGTAGCTCCGCCTGATGGCCAATGTTTGCCAAATTTGGTCCTTAGCCCCAGAGTGGCATGGCAAACCTTCATAGCATTTAGTTTGGAGATGCTAAATATTTGAACAGAGAAAAATTCTTTTGATAGCTTTTTGTCAGGGCGATCTGAAGATGCTAAATGCAAAGTTTCAGCTAGATCGGGTCAAAACCCCAGGAGAATATAGAAAAAGTAGATTTAAATTAAAAAAATTAAATTAAATAAATAGATTTTTAAATGTGCCATGTGTAATAAGGGAGTAATGATGCAGAATACCTCACTGCTGCAACTTATTTCTTTTTTTAATTGATTTTTGAATGCAACAGACATCAATATGAGCAACAGAAAAAAATATATGTGTATGTATGTATGTATGTATGTATGTATGTATGTATGTATGTATGTATAAAAAAACACATACACAACAGAAAACTCACACCCCAAACAACAACTGATGCTACAATGTACACAAATTAAATTGGAAGAATGATAGAAAAATAAATTAAATATGATTACAAACTAGGACTGTACACACTGTATACAAAGCAACGGCTCTGTAGAAAGGAATGCAACCGTCTCCAAAGTCTTCTGAATTGGTCTGAATTGTGATCAAGGTCATAACTCCGTTTCTCCAGAGGGAGAAGATTTGATATCTGTGATAACCACATGCCGACTGTAGGGAGCTGCGGAGTGGACCGCTTCAGCAAGATACACTTTTTATAGCCAGAAATAAAAGAATTATTAACTTAAGATGTTTTAGATGAAACCCAGTTAGAAATTGTCTGACAAACAAGGTTAAAGCGGGAACACGTCTATGGAAGCATGCTTTATGTTAAAATGTGTCTGGCTGTTTTAGGTCTGGGGATTCGACAGCTCGCATCTGGAACCTGAGTGAAAACAGTACAAGCAGCTCGACGCAGCTTGTCCTGAGACACTGCATACGAGAGGGGGGACAGGACGTCCCCAGCAACAAAGACGTCACCTCGCTAGACTGGAATGTAAGCTAACACACGCACACTCACCCATCATGTAACGTGTGAGTCTCCCTGCATGGGTGTATTCGTTAAAAATATGGCAGCAGGTCAAAGTTGTAGGAATGGAAGAAACATTTGCCATGTAAGTTAATAACACTGCGTCACATCTTTTTTTTAATAGCTTTTATCAGAATTTTGTTTTTTTTAATCTTAAAAAATACTTTGACTTAGTTTGCTAATGCTTGTTTTTATAAAATGTAAACACACTTAACAAACTGTACATGCATAGAAAGCAAACATCAACAAAACATGCTCTTTGCTTAGTGTACTGCATGTACAGTCCTGTATACACAAGAAAGGCAAATTGCAACATAGCTGTTGATGATGTCTGACAGTTGAAGATCATCAGAGAGTGGGATTTTCCTTTAGTTCAGCCAGTGGATTGTAAACCTGAGCCAAGGGCAGAGCAAAAAAAAAAAAAGTCCTGGAAAGTGTCCCTGCTGATGAAAAACACAAGCCTCTCTTCTAATCCCATCTGAATCACAGCACACGTTCATTCAGCCTGCAAATTGTGCAACTGCAACAGACCACGTTAAGGCCTTGCCATGCTTATCTATCCAGCTCTATAAGCCACTCTTACACTTTCTCTCTCTCTCTCTCTCTCTCTCTCTCTCTCTCTCTCTCTCTCTCTCTCTCTCTTCTCTCTCTGGCAGAGCGAGGGAACGCTGCTAGCAACAGGCTCCTATGACGGTTTTGCCAGAATATGGACAAAGGACGGTGAGATGACTTAGTATTTATTAAACACATACATGTATTATTGATCTCAGGAAACCCTGCAACTTTATATCAAGAGTTTTAAAACAAGATACAAGTGTGTTGATGTTCATATATTTATATATTAGCAAGTATAAAAGGATAAATACAAGTGTTGCTGTGGAAACTAATAATGAATGTGCTGTGGTGATTTGGTTTGCTTAGTCTGTATGTCACATGGTTTAGATCACCCTTGAACAATGCTGCCACCTAGAGGCAGGTTTGCATATTACCATTCAGGTGTTGACCCGTTTGGTGTCATTCAGACCCTTAGTGGCTTGTTATTTATTGCGTCATATTTATCCCTTTTTTTCCCCTTTCTGTGTGTTTTGCTCCACAGGGAACCTGGCCAGTACACTTGGCCAACACAAAGGTCCCATCTTTGCCCTTAAGTGGAATAAAAAAGGCAATTTTATCCTCAGTGCAGGAGTAGACAAGGTAAACCAGCATCTGTTTTAAGAAGTGGCTCAAACAAATGTACCGTGCAGCCGTTGTTAGCTCTAACTTTAAATGTACATGTGTCCTGCCAGACAACAATCATATGGGATGCCCATACAGGAGAAGCCAAACAACAGTTTCCCTTCCATTCAGGTACAAAAATAATCTCTTCTTGTCTATTAGTATTTTCCAGCTTAGCTTTTAATCTCGCTGACGTCATTCTTTCCATCTCCTACAGCTCCTGCGCTAGACGTGGACTGGCAGAGCAACAACACGTTCGCCTCCTGTAGTACAGACATGTGCATCCACGTCTGTAAACTGGGACAGGACCGACCCATTAAAACATTCCAGGGACACACGGTAAGTGGTGTGTTTGTAGTTACACACCTGTGTCTGTAATACTGATGTGTGTCTTCTACTGTGTTCGGAGCGCCCAGAAGAGATTAAAAAGGGTTGCTGTCACTGTTGTTGTCATCAACTTCCTCTATATACAAGGGATGAAAGGCTGCGACATATTGCGACAGACACTCAGAGATTTTTTTTTTGTTAGTTTTAAAGAAAACATCAGTAGAAACGGCCCTTTAAAACGTAACTGTCATTCTTTTTTTTAGGCGTTCCTTATATATTCAACGTAGGCCTGACTCCCAGCGAATAGGAGCGCTTTAAATCATAATTTATACAGTCTTTGTTTAAAACTCACGGAAAAAAGAAGTAGCGTTGCAGTTGGCTCGTAAAATTAAATGAGAATCAGTCAATTAAAAAAAAACAGTTATTTAAAAATTAAATCGCGAACAGGGGTGAATCAATAACGTTTTATTGGGCAGCCCTAATTCCATGTGTTCAATATAAATATTATCAATGATTTCCTTTTGTTTTAAAGTGAACCAGCAATTTGTTGAGCACAGAACTGTGTATATTGAAATATCATATTTATTTGTTGCAAGTAATATCGTCCGCCATATCGACACACAACATGCTGTATATACATCACCAACCCGATCTCTTCTCTCCCTCCAGAATGAAGTAAATGCAATCAAGTGGGATCCCACAGGGAACCTGCTAGCCTCCTGCTCGGACGACATGACACTGAAGGTGAGCGCTAAACCTGGTGGTAGTGGACATCTTGTCTTCTTAACCCATCACTATCACTGCTACCTGTGAGCCATAGAGAAAGGAATGATGTGTCCATCTTACAATAAAGTTTATTGTGTTTATAGTAAAAGGCGCTATCTGAGGATTTGTGCTGCTCTGTAAGAAGCCAAACATTTTTCTTTTGGGCAGCCACTGTTACTTGAATCGTCTTAATTAGGAGGCAGGACATTCCATTCTGAAGTTTCCCTGCTATTTGCTGTGTGTGCTGAAGATAAAGCTGCAACAGTTCCAAAATGTTGCTGTACAATTCATTCTTTCAGAAATAATTGCGATTTAAAGATATAGTTGTTGTCAAAGATTTATTAACGTTTTAAAAAAAAATTCCAGGGTACATCTTTTGGTTATATCTTTGTCATGTGACCAATAATAATAATAACGCAAATACACAGTCTATGGCCTAAACAACTATTTATTATCATAAAACACATTTTTTCTACCTGTATCCCTCCCTTGTAATTTTTGTTGCAGTGCACGTGTTTAGTGCCAACAACAAACAATTAAAATAATAATAAAAAAATGTATTGTCTGACCAAAAGTCACTTATATACAATTACCAGTCATACGCCTTAAAGTGCTCATATTCTGCTCATTTTCAGCTTCATAATTGTATTTAGAGGTTGTACCAGAATAGGTTTAACTTTCAAAAAACAGCTCCTCTTTTCACCCTGTGTGTTGAGCTCTCTGTTTTAGCTACAGAGCGAGCCATCACACTTCTGTTCTACCTTTGTTGGGAGTCGCACATGTGCACAGTTAGGGAAGGACTACTAGCCAGTCAGAAGCCGAGTATGAGGGCGTGCCACGCTAGCAGCTAGGCGAGCATTATAACGTGTTACAAAGTGACACACGTTTGTCACGGAAGGCTGGACTACAACAGAGCTGTTGGGAGCGGTTTGTTAACAGTGTTTTCTGTTGGAGATGGTAAGTCCCTTTGGGGGGGGGGACTTTGGGCTTTTCACTTTGTATACCTATTACATACCCAAAAAGATATTTAACACAATAAAGGAAAGGGGAAAAGCCAAAAAGCGTAATATGAGCACTTTAAGATCTTAGCTAATGTTAGCAGTTAATTGCGGTTAAAAGAAACCGCGATGATTTAAAAAAACATTGACTT
Source organism: Etheostoma spectabile (assembly GCF_008692095.1). Classification (NCBI taxonomy): domain Eukaryota; kingdom Metazoa; phylum Chordata; class Actinopteri; order Perciformes; family Percidae; genus Etheostoma; species Etheostoma spectabile. The sequence goes on from NC_045741.1 coordinate 32,581,592, forward strand.
GAATTAGACATTTATGTTAAAATTGATACAGGCTAGCTGTCGACTGCATTTCGACACGTGGTGGTTTAATAAAGTTGTTGATCTGTGCTTTTGTGTTTTGTTCAGATCTGGAGTATGAAGCAGGACTCGTGTGTCCATGACCTGCAGGCCCACAGTAAAGAAATCTACACCATCAAATGGAGCCCCACCGGCCCTGGAACCAACAACCCCAGCGCTAACCTCATGCTAGCCAGGTGAGTGCCTGTGTGGGTTTTCTAGTTAGTAAGCCGAGAAGGAATTAAGTTCCCTCCGGCCTTTCAGCTCGCTGTACACACCACGACAAAACTCCCTAACGCTGTTTGTCCCCGGCTCCGCCTTCCACAGTGCATCGTTTGACTCCACGGTTCGTCTTTGGGACGTGGAGAGAGGCATCTGTATCCATACGCTGACCAAACACCAGGAGCCGGTCTACAGCGTGGCCTTTAGCCCCGACGGGCGACATCTGGCCAGTGGCTCCTTTGACAAATGCGTGCACATCTGGAATACACAGGTAGGAAGTGAATAGGACGGACTGGGTGTTTGTAACATGTACAGTTTAAAACAGTGTCAGTTCCCTTTAAATGAAAGCCATGAAGATGGGAATCTTTCTGGTCAATCGGCAGCTAGTCTATATCTGATGTGGGGGTTGAGATCAGGAAATGATGATGGAGACCTCAAAGATGACGAGTCCAAAGATTTCAGATCATTTGCAGCGTTATTCACACAGGAAACAACCTTTCATGACACAGTGAGCCGCCTCTGTATCCACACGGATGTCTATACACACGTGACTAATGACCATCAGAATATTTGAGAGAGACGTTTGTTTCTTATAGTCTTCTTGTCCTGCGTCCTCAGTTGATCTATTTCTGCGAGACAGTTTTACCTTTAAAACGACTCCTTTGTAAAATACACCTCTCCTAGTTTGACACATTCTGATCTATTCCTGCCACCTGGTGTCCCCTTCTTGCTGACTCTGCTCTGAAAGCTCCCTGTGAACGGTTACATACATTTGAACACTTACATGCATAAATACCAACCTATCAGTATCCACAATTAAATTTCCGGGATTGTTCCAGTGCCGCCGGAAATTTTGCAGAGTTGTCCCACATTTCGACCGGATGTTCTACTTTCTTTGTATTGTAATTCTAAACTAGTGGATTTCTGAGGACTATGGTTACCTGCTCCTCAGATCTCTACACTATCTGTCCAATCTGAGTTTTCTGTACTAAAATTATTTTATCCCCACCATTTGGTTGCGTCATTGATCATAACACAGCAACAAGGGATTCAAAATGAATTTCCATGAAATGACAAAGTTTTTGTCCGTAAAACAGCCTAAAGCCTACCTATTTTCTGTCCCTTGACTCTGTCCTCCTGTCTGTCGTGCTGCAGACGGGTGCTTTAGTCCACAGTTACAGAGGGACAGGGGGAATCTTTGAGGTTTGCTGGAATGCAGCGGGGGACAAAGTGGGAGCCAGCGCATCAGACGGATCTGTAAGTACACACCGGGCTGACCTCTGTTGTCTTTATCGCGGCAGATGGCCGCCCGCCAAGAGCTGGGGTCTGTCGGAGGTTTCTGTCTGTTTGAAGGAAGTTTGTCTCCGCCACTGTCACACCAAATGCTTGGATTTGCGGGTGGGGGGGGGTCCAGAGTGTGGTCTAGACCTACTCTATTTGTAAAGTGTCCTGAAATAACTCTTGTTGTGATTTGACACCATAACTAAAATGAAAATTGAATTGAAATTGGCTGTTTGAATGGGTGTTTGTAGCATCTCTTGGTGACAGTCCAGTCCTACAGATTGATCTCTGTCCTCTTTTGTCCCAGGTGTGTGTACTAGACCTTCGGAAATAGTGCTGCTGTTTGTTGGAAGCCATGGACCGACCATGAATGTGTACATAGCCAAATGACTGTCCCAGCCTGCCCTGCGTACTGCTCACGCTTACGACTATTGGCCCCGCTGACCGACAAACAGGAAGCAGGAAACAGGAACAGGAAGCAAGCACGCACCCTCTCGACACAGCAGGTCCAGACACAGGGATGAACAGACGGACAGACAGACAGAAGGGTGGATCAACGGGCGGATGGAAACGCCCCTCTCTATCTGTGCAGACTCTTACAGAGATGCAGAAGGGACGCAGTGGAAAAAAAGTAAAAACTTGATAGACAAAAAAAACAAAAAAAAACAAAGTTACAGATCGGTATATGTACCAAAATTTGGAAGCTATTTTGCTTTTTTGATCTTTAAACCATGCTCATTGTCATCAAAATGAAAAACGATGAAAAAAAAGTTTACTAGTTGGATCTCATTGTGCAGACATATCAACTTCTCCACCATAAAATAGGATGGCACTTAGTTTTTTTGAAATTTCCAATCTCTTGTTTCAATGTTTTTATATTTTTTATCTTTGGGAGAGGGGACGGGCTGGTCAGGTCAAGAGTTTTAATGATTGGAGAATGCCGCCATACACACTCAGACGTTCACACCAAACAGTGTCCTCGCCAGGACTGTGAACCAGTGTCTAAAGGCTGCTATGGTTCGGTAGTGGCCCCTCACACGGTTAACCTCTAAATGCAGTAGTTCATGTGGTGTCTTTTCTCCGGGGGACAAACTGAATTCCCCCGTGTACATCCAATGGGACGCAGCACAGATGATGTCCATCTAGATGCTTTAAAAACAGCTCGTCTGTGCACTATTTGATCTAGATGGTTTTACCCACAGTTCTCCTCTCTGGACCCGGCGGTCATGGCAGTTACCTGTGTGATGAAACGAAAACAAATAAAAGCTTCTATTGGCAAGAAGCTGACCTCCACTTGTCTGAATGTTTAAGGCTGTTGTGAGTTTCATTAATGCAACAGGAAGTCAGGTCCCAGCTCACATAACATCCTGTCCTCAGCCAGTAGGATTCCAGCTGTTCTTTTTTGTCCTTTGGCTAACCTGTTTTCTAACCTTTTCTAAAAAGGCTAGAAAACCCTTTTTTTCCCCTAACCCTTTACCAGCATTTACTCAGCATCTGTAAGACTTCATTTCTGATGTGATTCCCCCTCTAAGGCCTCCGATCACCAAACACATGATGCCCTGAAGTGTGGTGGTGGAGAAGTGAAAGTGTTGTCCCACTTTTTAGCTTTTGCAGATTCTCAAGCGTTAGATGCTCTGGAGGCAGAAATTAGCTCAGCGGCTAAAACCACAGAGGGTAGAGCCGAAGGAAAAGCCACGGAGTAGAAGAGGCCGACGGTTCTCCGGACTCTAGAGCTCAGCTCTGTTGCTGCGTTTGCACAAGGACGGTAGGACATTGTTTCCGAGCATTCCCACATTATTCTAGTAGCCTTTGAGCTTTTTTATTGTTTTGTGTATTTGTAGAAGTTGGTTAACGAGTAAAAACCAAATACCAAACAGTTTCTCGTATCCTTTTAATTAGCGTTACAATTAGAATAAAAATATTGACATATGCCAGCGATGGCAGCATTGGGGTCAGTTTGCAACGAGCTTGACACTTTCCCCCCCCCCCCGACTCCGAATCACAGCCGACATTACCGGTTTCGCTCATTGGGCGGATTACAGTGACGTAATAGCCTGAAAATATCAATAAAAGGGAAATCAAGCAATGTCTGGAATCACTTCCTCACTCCCTAGACTGCATAACAAACACTAAAAAGGTCACTCGTAGGGACATTAAATCAGGATTTTCCAATGCTCTAATGTTGCATCATCAGCAACAGGTGCAGTGTCCCGCATATGTAATGTGTACGTATCTAATACGGCTTATTGTGGGATTAAAACTTTTCTTCCATAGAGCGTTCTGATTCCCAGACCAAGTGTTGGTGAGTACTACGCCGGGTCGACAAGCTTCGTCCCAATTCAATTCTTTCGTGATACATGGGTGCCGATTTGATTTGTATTGCGATTTTTTTATTTATTTATTCATTGCGATTTTAATAATTCATTACATTTATATGGCACTCAAAGCGCTTCGGGGGGGGGGGGACTACTCTCTAACACCGCCGATGTGTAGCACCCACCTGGGTGGTCACATCATTCTAGTATTGTGACTCGATAGTATTACTTTTCCTTCTTTAACAAAACAAAAGTTGAATAATACACTGTTAGAGACAATATATGATTAGACATTTCTAAGTCCCCCCCACTGGCGGAATGGCTCTGTGTTCCCTGGCTCTGCCCTGTTGAAGGTTTTGGTCAAACATAAACGTCATTGTTCCAGACAAGCGCTGCCTCCAAGACTTGACAGTTAAATTGGCTGATATTTGTTTCTAGAGCATAAGCGGCCCCTGGTCCCGGGCTCCAGTGGGACTCTGGGCTGCCTTTACACAGGAAGAGAGTCCTGGATGTTTTCCTCCTCAGACATACATCTCAAACTAAAGTCTCCTGCCTGCGATAATGCAGCCTATCATATTATTTTCCTCTTGTTGAATCTTACTGGCGGATCCCCGGCACACAGTTGCCATTCCCAATCAAGCTCAAAAGCAGATTCAACATTAAAGCAATATCTGGACCTTCTTTTTATTTCTGTCTGTTTTTATTACCAGCTACTTGTCATATTGTGGCGCAATAACTCCACTGCATTTAGAGGACATGAACAGATCAGATCTAAGGTATCTAAAGTTCAGTGTCTCCAACACGGCAGTCTTAGTGAATTAAAAACAGAAAATGTCAAGCTGTACATTAAATGGAATTCTAATGAATCTGTTCTCTCACCACCAACCGTCTGCTCCCATTCGACTCCGAGGTTCCTCACTGACAAGACATTTTCTACTCTTTTGAAGACAAATTTAAAGTTACATTTTTGTAATTTCTTTGTAGATTTGAAAAATAAATGTGAATTGATTTATTGGCAGCGTTAATTTACATGTTCTACACATTTGAAAAGATTTAGTTTTTGTTACTTTTTGATGCTTTTGCAAATAGGAACGGTTGACCGTGTAATGGAAGACTCGCTGAGCTCAGCTGTCATCCTGAAGGCGCCTTGCTCGGGCGAAAATTACCACTAAATTTGTCTACGTTTTAATAAAAGGTTTTAGTTTTTCTTTTTGGTTGAATCTTTTTGGGAAGCTTTGTCCAAGGAAATGACTTCCTCCTCGGCTTACACAGACAATTGAAAAAAAAAGAAGAAAAAAGGAAGGAAAAAAAGTTACACTTTAAATTGAATAAAAATGTAATTTTTCAATCAAGCCACGACTCAAGGGAACTGTTCTTGTTCCCCGTTTTCATCCTTAGTTAGAGCCATGGAGAAAGTTGCTCTGGAAGCAGATACGATCTCATTGGCTGCATACGGAGTTATATTTGTGTCTAAATTGTTGTGCACTATGGGACATTTTGAGCACAGACCAATATTGTTTTGCACGTTTTATTAATCCCCCCCCCCCCAAAATCATTTCACTTAAACATAATGTATCTTTGCTCAGTAAATATGTTTGTGGTTGATCCACATAATTCCAATTCCCTGCTCTAGCGTAGTAGAATCACTGGTCACTAAGCAGGTAAGGAAGCCCTCTATTAAAATATAATTGCGCAAATATCTTTATCTGTGCTAAAAATGTCATCATGAATTGTCGAAGCTTTTCCGATATATTTTAATAGGATTTTCATCTAAGATTCAGGTTTGTGAAAGCTTTATTTTGGCTTCCCTCCGAGGTGTAATTAAACTAAAAACATTACATCTGCCTCCAGAGCTTTGTCCAACCACATATCAACTTTATTTTCTTCTGTATTCCCTTGTAATAAATTGGACATTTCTACTAATGAACTTAGAGATTTCATGTGTTCCTATTCAGAGTCCTGTGATAATATTGAATTGTTTTCTTTTCTCTCACCCCTGTATTTAAAGCACTTGAGCCAACAGTTGCATAAACATGGCCAAAGTCACTGAGTCAGCCTTCATCTGTGCCGCCACAAGAGCATCAAGTCAGCCCAGCAGCATCTCTCCCATGGGGCTCTCAAAGCATTTCTGTTTCTTTCTTTCACATCGATCTGTTATCATTTAAGTCCTGATCAGTGAAACAAAAGTCCAGAATAAAATATATTTTGATAAGAGTTTTGTGTTTTTATTTGTGTGTGTGGAAATGCTTTGTAGTGCTGAACTAACAAAGGACTCTCGTCAGTGGAAATCATGAATCTGTGTTTTATTCATGTCAAAACACAAAAAAGAATGGCTTTAAAAGGTAACTACCTTTTTTTCATTCCTGGACCCTATTTTTCTATGCTTTTGTGTCTAAGTGACTGATGGAACAACAATCTTTGACATTGGTCCAGTATTACGCAAGACAAGCTACAATGTAAGTTAAGAGGACAATTGTCCAACTTGTATTTACCTTAAAAGTGTTTGTTTTGCCACTGACAGACTCAGATTATTATTCTACGTGTCTGACAACATCATGCAAAGGGTCCCTTCACTTTAAAACCTATTTTAGACCTTTCTGTTTAACCAGAAACCACTCTGAAGTCACTAGCGCTGAACCCACCAAACTCCATATAAAAAAGCAATACTTTTGGAGCCAACAAATTTTCACATGTAAATGAGCTGTAGGTATATAGCGCTTTTCTAGTCTTAATGACTACTCAAAGCGCTTTTACATCTAATCACACACTTTTATTCACTGTGGCCGAGGCTGCCGTTCAAAGTGCCACCTGCTCATCAGATAAACATTCACACACATTCACACTCCGATGCGCAGCACCGAGGGCAACTCGGGGTTCAGTGTCTTGCCCAAGGACACTTCGACGTGGGACTGCAGGGCCAGGGATCGAACGACCAACCTTCTGATTGGCAGGCAACCGCTCCACCACTGAGCCACAGCCGCACATGTAAATCAGTAAGCTGTGTATTTCAACCAACGCTAGAATTGTGATAGTTAGAAAAGTGGAAAGACGACCCAAAAAGGGCTTTTCACAGGTTTATGTTTCTGTCGAAATAGAATGACGAGTATTTTACGATGCTAAAAACTTAGTTAACGGAGTGTAAAAGCGTGAAACGCGGAGGTATGTCCCTCTTTGGCGAACGTATTTTAAAGATGGAGACCCAACATGGCAGAATAAATACGAGCGAGTTGCAAAATGCAATCTGAACGATTTTGAATGGCAGATTCTACGCGTTTGAGAATACTTTGATTAACTGGTGGAAGTAATTACACATGAATGAGCACATATTTGTGAAAGAACGTTTTTTTTTCTTAAGAATCAACTAAAAAAGTTACATAATGGAGCTTTAAGGATGTTACTCTTTAACAGAAAGATCGACCTCCTTAGAAACCTTTCCATAATGTTGTCAGACAATTAGAATATTAATCTGAGCCGGTCAGTGGCAAAACAAGCCCTTGTGTGAAGGTAAATACATGCTGGACCATGGCCCTATTAACTTACATTGTAGCTTGTTTTGCCACTGCCGACTGCTGCGATCTCGCTTAATACTGGACCAATGTCAAAGATTGTTGTTCCCATCAGTCTTGTTTCTCCTAAAGGAAACCTTACAGTAGCTTCCCACTGGCCCCACTGTAGAGTTAGTAAACTGCAAACACTGGAATCCAAAGCTCATTTATGTCTCTTTATGTACAGGAGTTGACACTACAGAGCCCCTCAGGGGACATTACATGACACTTTCTGGTGAGTAAAAGTATCTTGTGCTCATAAAAAAACAATCTAAGCCTAGCACAATGATGCTAACGTTATGTGGCTAAAGGTAATATTTTACATTCAAAGCATGCAGTCTGTGAACAGTTGCCGTATCATCTTTAAGTTTGTTGAAGACACTCTCAGGTACATTTTATAAAGATGAATACCTCTGCAGCCGTTCTGACTGGTTTCGGGTTAGGGTACATCCCTTTAGAGGCTCCGTATGTTCCTACTGCGGATAAAAACAAACAAACTTGAGCCTGGACTAAATGTTGGTGGCATGGCATTGAACAAAATACACCATAGTTCACTGGAGCAGGGGTTCCCAACACCTGGGCTGCAGACCCTTTACTAATGGGCCATTATGAAACAATATCCATTTGCAATAAATAACAAAAGAAGTATGTAACATTAAAGGACATGCCATTTTCTAACTTGATAACAAGGTGTGTTTGTGTGTGGGGAGGATACATAGAGAGACATGCCTGATGTGGGAACATGCATGCGACCAGACCAATGGGAACCCTCTCAGTCTAAAGCCGCGTTCCGACCAGGCAGTTATAAGAACAGTCCACTCAACTAATACTCTCCCCCACAACTGGTTTTCCATTTGCATTCACACTGGCCAAGTGGCCATAGCCACTGGTAGGAGGGGTAAGGGAGTCTTCATACTGTTAAAATCAGAAAATAAATATACAAAACAAAGTATGAACTAAATGTAATGTATATAGCCTATGTCACAATTTAAACAAGTTTCCCGAAGAGAAACGGGTATCTCTCTCTCCCCCGCCTCTGCCTGCTGTGCTGTGGCCGTGTGTGTGTGTGTGTGTGTGTGTGTGTGTGTGTGTGTGTGTTCGTTCAAATCTTACATGTTTCCGGAAGTTTTGAGGTACAATATATTAAGTGAAAGGGACGAATGGGCCAAAATCCTGATGTCTTCTGTTTCTTCTGTGTCTGTGTGTGACGGCCGGCCAGCTTGTGGAGTTTAACTCTGAAAGGACGGTGAAGGAGAATTCCGGTCGATTCCAACCTTTAGCTCTGTTGTTTGTAAATATGGAATCCTGTCAGTAGAGAGAAAAATGAAACCAATCAGTTCTGCCTACACAGTGTTATCCTCCTGCTAGAGTTAGCACCCAACAGGCTTGAACAGGGCAAGTTTTAAACATGTTTTTAGCCTCTTAACATCTTCAAAATGTCATTAAAAGTGCCTCCCCATGTGCAGTGATTCCTTCTGAGTGAATACAGTGAATCTGAAGATGTAGATGTGACAGAAAGGCGTTTAAACACATTTAAAACTTGCCCTGTTAAAGCCTGTTGGGTGTTTACTCTAGCAGGAGGATACCACGGTGTAGGCAGCACCGATTGGTTTCATTTTCCTCTCTACTGACAGCATTCCAAATTTACAAACAACAGAGCTAAAGGTTGGAATCGACCGAAATTCTCCTTTAACCACAGGTTCCCGTTGATCTAAACAATCTAATTAATCTAATTTAACCAAACAATCCATCAACGGCAAAATTAAAGCCTCTTATTTACGAGAGCGGCCTGAGAGACCTCCAGCTTACAGCGGGGTCTCCAAGCAGGACTGGCTGAGCGTTTGCGGCCCCGGCAGGCGCTAGCTGGCTGTCGCATCACTTTATGAATCTTGAAATGAAGTAGGAGCTGAAAGAGTTACAGGAAGTACGGTCAGAGGAACCTAATGATTCCCAAATTGGGCCAGTCGGAACACGAGAAAAAAAAGGGTTCTAGGAGTGTTATGTTCTAGGAACTGCAAAACTCCCTCAGGTCGGAAAGCGGCTTAACTTTATGTTTTAGGGTACTGATGCGGAATGGAGAGCCCCCCCCCCCCCCCCCCCGTGGCTCATCCGCAGTACTTACTGTATGCTTTAGCTTTTTGGTGACAAAGACTGAAAGAAGATGAAGGTGTGAGTCCTTCATCTTCTTTAGGAAAGAGACAGTTGTTAAGTTGACTAATTTCATGATAATAGAGCATAATATAATATACATTTTCATTTAAATAAATTATTTTACCCTGATTTAGAGTGTAGTATAGCTTTTGTGTACGTAATAAATGTACAAAGAACAAAAAAAACACATTTCACTCCAAATGGAGCTGTCTCTCACGCAGACACTTTTTTCTCAACTGCCCATAGCAGCGCATGTGCATAGCAGTTGTCTGCCCAATCAAGCACACCCCGTCCAGTGGCTTGTTTGAATGTGGTTGACCAATCACAACAGAGTGGGCCAGCTGACCAATCAGAGCAGAGTGGAACTTCTCACGAAGGCGGGCCAAGAGCTCAGACAGAGTGTTTTAGGTGGAGACCATGCAGCATTAGGCAGTATGAGAAACATAGTATGTTTTCTAAACATCAAAGTAGGGCTGGGCAATATATCGATGTATCAATATTGCGATATGAGACTAGACATTGTCTTAGATTTTGGATATATTGTAATATGGTAGTATGGTAAGTGTTGTCTTTACCTGGTATTACAGGCTGCATCACAGTAAAGTGATGTCATTTTCTTAACTTACCAGACTGCTCTAGCTGTTCTATTATTTACCTTTACTAATCATTTCTGGAGAATATTTATCAAAAATCTCATTGTATAATAACATTTTGTTAAAGCACCAATAGTCAACCGTACAATATCATTTCAATATCAAGCATTGAGGTATTTGGTCAAGGATATTGTTTTTTCTCTATATTGCCCAGTCCTACATCAAAGCATGTAAACGTATTCGAGGAGACCCCAAGAGTACACATATGATTCTGAAAAGGAGTATATTAGGGCCTCTTTCAACTAGATTATTAAATAGTATTTCATTAAAACTTGATTTATAAAACCAGGGCCCAGATGCACTATACTCTACTGTACTAAAACTGCATTTCCTCTGATTTGTACAGCAGGAATCAACCACAGTTGCAGAGACAAATTAAAGACGGAGCCCTGTTTGATATGCTGCCATGGGAAAGTGGAGAGCAAAACTGGCCACCAAGAACACCATCAAAACCTATGGAAGAGGATTAGGGCCATATGTGAAAAAATGATTCGGAGTTCTGAGTTTAATCTCAAAATTCTGACAATAAAGTCAGAATTCAAGTACTTTTTTCACATGTGGTCTCAATGTTCTTCCATGAAAAAACAAATAAATAATATTTTTTCAAAGTGATTGAATTGTATCAGGAGCGTGATGAGTGAGAATACAATATAAAAGCACTTGCGAAGCTTCTGATATTTGTTTTGGCAATTTTCAACTCCTCCTGGCCTGTCTCTGATGAGGCTGCTTGAGGATCAGAGCAGGACGAGACGTTGGCTGCTGTTCCCAGTCCCAGTCCCAGTCCCAGTCCCAGTGTGGTTGTGTGGCTCCTGACTGTGGCTGTAAAAAGGCAGCAAATGAGCCACGTCTGCCAGGGTCTGCAGGACGTCGTAGGTTACTGCAAACAGGAAGTAGGTGGGAAGCAGCCAACTGAGGCTGAAGACACAGTCCCCTACTGGCAGAGGGACCGCAAGGTGTCTGAAAGGACGGAGAGAGAGAGAGAGACAGTGACAGTTTAACAATGCCAGATTTCAAAGAGCTGAATGTCAATTCAAAATTCAAAATTCTCCTGGGAGAGGGAGACGGGGCTTGTATTGCTTCCCAATGTACACAAACATGCCACAACCTGAGGGACAGTGAATGACTGACACACGCACACACACACACACACACACACACACACACACACACACACACACACACACACACACACACACACACACCGTATGCATGCACGCACGCACAGAAGACCCCAGTTTTAAATATCAGTACACATTTATTTCTAATGTTGAATTTGTCTTTAATTTTTGTTAGAATTTACTTTTTGATTGATATCTCTTTATAACCTCTTTTTAATATTTACCATACAAATAGAATTATAAAATGATATAAACCCATCCTAATATTGTGTTAATGCACATATACCTGTTTATTGTGTTTTGTCTGATGCTTTGGCAACATTTATATTGATTACTTCATGTCAATAAAGCCCCTTGTATTGAACTGAACTGAGAACACAGACTCAGAAAGACAAGTCCGGGCTGAGTGGACACAGTCCGGTTGCCACAGAAACACCTGGCTGCCTGGAGAAGACAGGCTGTGTCAGCTCTGTCCAAAGAGACAGGTGGAGACGGAGAAACACTTCCTGCTTCAATGTAGCACATATGCTGACATCAGAACTCAGTTATTTATGAAAATTAAATGTATTGATATACTGTTCTTGCTCTTACGTTTCCTTTTTGTTTTGAAAGGTATATTATTATTAAATGTATAATGTTTACTAAAATTTAGTTTACTGAATGAATTTTAAGTATGTATTTCTTCTCACATTATATCCTTGATGCTTTGGCAATATTGTTATTTCTGACATTCATGCCAATAAGAAATTTGAATTAATAATGAAAGAGACAGGAGAGAGAGGGACAGAGGAGAGAGAGGGAGAGAGACAGAGAGAAGGGAGCGAGAGAGAGAGAGAGGGAGAGAGAGAGACAGAGAGCAGAGAGAGAGAAGCGAGAGAGAGAGAGAGAGACAGAGAGAGAGAGAGGGAGAGAGAGAGAGAGGGAGAGAGAGAGAGAGGAGAGGATAAGGACAGAGAGGCAGAGAGAGGGGAGAGCGAAGAGAGAGAGAGAGAGAGAGAGAGAGAGAGAGAGGAGATAGAAGAGAGATGATGTGACTTCAGTTAAACCTCACTGACCGAGCTGTTCATCCACACATTCAAACTCACAGAACATTAGTTTCAATTATTGTGACAATCTAGTGACCTACCAAATACCTAAAGGTGACTTTCATAAAATGAAATTTTGTATAAAATGATCCACAAGACATCTGGAATATTCCTATTTGATGGAGGAAAACTGGATGTTAGGGAGTTAATCTAGTGCCCAGGCTACGACTTGCTACACCCTGCTACGCCATTAACTACTCCAACTACTGTTTCTTATAGCCATGGTTCCGTTATCTTTATTGTGACTATAGCCACTGTTCATCGTACCCCCAACCGGCACCGGTAGACAACCAACGTTTTGATACTTAAAGCCGCAGTGGGTAGAAAGCGAGAAAACGGCAAGATATGAAATAGAGTGAGAGCCTTTCCTGCAGTTCTCCCTCTTCCCTTTTTGTTGCCTGGGCATTACAGTGCATTCACAGGACAGCCTATAGGAATGCTCTCTCTCTTTGAAATGACCTGTGATTGGCCAAAGTCTCCAGTCACGGGCTAGATTCAAGAGAAGGAGCAGGAGTCTAGTTTCTCTCAGACAACTTGAATTACAACATGCTGAAAGATAATTATATTTTTTTTTGTCCAACAGCACTACAAACAAATTGCTATTGGCTATGTGCGTTAGCCAATAGTGAAATGAGAAAATAGTTAAAAATAATCATTTTTCTTGAACAACATTACATTTTTTGGAATCACAAAGAAGTCTATATTCCTAAAATCCAAGTTAAGCTCAACTCAAACAAATAAAAAAGGACTCTTAAAATGCAGAAAGGTTGCTTCAAATGCAAATCATGCTCAAATGAAGGCTTTCAAATTATAGCTGGCCTTAATGGAATATGTAATACAGTATGTAAAGTAATTATAGCTGGCCTTAATGGAAAATGTAATATAGTATATACAGTAATTATAGCTGGCCTTGGTGGAAAATGTAATATAGTATATACAGTAATTATAGCTGGCCTTAGAGGAAAATATAATATAGTGTATACAGTAATTCTAGCTGACCTTGGTGGAAAATGTAATAGTAATACAGTAAACATACAGTAAAGCTCAAACCAAAGGAACATAACAAAGGACTGCACAATAGGAGGTTAATATCTAATATAGCGATTATTTTGACTGATGTTGCTATTTGATTCGTGATATTGGAGGGAGTAATCATTTTTGCATGATTATTCTCATTTTCATTGAAATATACATTTAAAAAATGATTATAGTGTGATTTATGCGAGGATCTGTCCCAAACAAAGCTAGGGACTTTAATCTGTAGGATAGGATTTGTAGGCTGGGACGTCTGTGCAGCACCACAATACTTCATTCAAAATGGTTTGACACATATTTTGCTTTTAACTAAATATTGCCTTTTTTTAAAGTTGCCTGACCTCTTCAAAATCCAGCAGCAGTAAAAGCTGTATTAACATACTGTTAATCAGAACTTCTTCAGGTGACTACACACGGCAGTAAGCATGATTGGTCCACATACAATAAAAGGAAAAGACTCTGTGTTACCTTATTTGATAGATATCTATGCATTTACCTGTTGTTTCTGATAATTTGATAAAGAAAAATGTATGTTATGCCTGAGTAAATCAAAACCCCATTTAACAAAACTGGTTAAAAACAATTACATTAATATTTAAAACCAGGGGAGTCTGTTACAGCCTGACTCTGGAGATTAGCTGTCATATTTAAGTATATTATCTGCCTGTTTAACGGCTGTTTGGTAAATTGTTCTTAAACGCATTTAGAGAGGATTTGTATTGCTACTTTTTTTATTCTCAATGACTATCATTTTGGTGCTGGTGATTTTCCTTAGGGTCTGGCTAAAACCTCTTTGGGGTCGACAAAAATTCCTCTATGCAGAAATAAAGCCTGACATTGTAAAAACAGAGGGACTCACTGGAATCTATCTTCTCTGGACTCTCTCAGCATGATGAAGACAAACAGTCCCACTTCAGTGTTCAGGGAGAACGAAACAACTTTGTCCAACATGACAATAAAACCCTGAAGAGAGAGAAGCAAAACCAACGGTGATTGGCACTTCTTTGTCATCAATCTCTTATCTTCTTCAACCATCACCATTAGTGTGTGTGTGTGTGTGTATTGTGTGTGTGTGTGTGGTGTGTGTGTGTGTGTGTGTGTAAAATTTACCTTGGGATCACACATTGACACGGTAAAGATGACAAGGAATGCAAGTAGTGACATGAATCCTTGAGCCATGCTGGAAGAAAGACAAGAGAAGAAGAAAAAGAAGAAGAAGAAGCATGGATTCAACTTAAGAGTTTCAGATAAATCATGCGTCACAAAAACAAGCCTCTACATCTTCCTTTATGTGAAGGTGGAATAATAATGTACTATTGTTTTAATAATGCGACAGGAAGACCAAGTTCAAATTTTGCTTAAAAGGGTTTTTTCAACCAGGAACGAAACAAGCTACAGTTAATAAGGAAATTGGATTATTTCTCTAAGTGTCTGAAAGTGTTACAGAAAGGATTTCTTGCTAGGGTGAACTTTCTGTTGAGAGTCACATCCTTTTTTAAACATAAAAACATCCGCAAAATTGCGTTTGCTAAACCCACCAGACTCCATGTAAATAAACAGTAATTTTAGCATCCGAAAATACCCTTCATTTAAAGTCAACAGAAATTAAATAAAACTGTAAAAAGACGTTTTGGGTCGTCTTTCCACTTTCCAACCATCCCAACTCTAGCACTGGGTAAAATAAAAACAAATTTGACCGATTTACGTGTGAAACTATGTTGGCTCTAAACACACTAAAAGTATAGCTTTTTTAAATGGAATTTGATGGGTTTAGTGCTGGAAATCTCAGAGCTGTTTCTGGTTAAACAAAAAGGTCTTAAAGATGCGATTAAAAAGGCCTATTTGTGTAGGGATCCTTTTTGTAATGTTGTCAGACACAACATCAGATTATAATAATAATCTTAGCCTAAAACAAATGGCCAAAACAGAACGTTTGGATTAAATTGCTGTGGCTGCCGGTTACAGCGTTCACGCTTAATACTCGACCAATTTCAAAGATTGTTGTTCCCATCAGTCACTTACACACAAAATCATAGGAAAACAGGGTCTGCCATTTTCACAGGGGACAGATACTGCAGAGGCCATTCCACAGAGCACTTACTGATGCAATTAGACTTCCAACATATTGTATGCATCTTGGAGACACATGTTTTTACACCATATCAACATGTGGCTAGAATGTGTCTCAAGTGTCACCTCAGGTAAGACTCTCAAACCACCTCCTGAGGTGACATTTTAACATAACATGGCGGGAAAAGTAACTAATAACATTAATAACATTACGTTTTTAATGTTATTAGTTACCTTTGTGCTTTGTGTACTGTATTCTATTTGGATGTGTCACTCCCAATGGGCTGCTCTTGTGAATGCTGACTCTCGGACATGACTCACTTACACTTAAATTGAATACAGCATCATCAATGGCATTACTCAAACCTGTGCTTTTACTGCTGATGTCTGCTGTTAAAAAAACTTGTTTTACACTTTTTATATTATAATAAACTAAAACGTAAACTAAAACTAAGATAATCTAAGTTAAAAATGTTAAATACTATAGTGCATAGTTTCTGTCTCCCCCTTGAGGAATTCTAAGTAACGACGACAAAACTGTCAGCGTGTCCACATGACAAAAGCCTTCCGTGATTGCGCACGTGCACCGACGCTTCTTTCATGCAGTTACTAGTAGCCAAGGAGGACACAGAGGATTACAAAACACCATGGATTCTCCAGAAGAAGTAATTATATTCTCTCAAGTTTCTGCACGGGAAAGTTGCCAGGCAACCCAACCTTCTGAACACAGCCATACTGAGTAATCCAGAGGGAGTGTAGAGCTGAGAGGCTTTGTAGCAACTCATTTGGCAAAGGCTTGAATGTAACGGCCGTTAATTAATATCAAAAAGTTACGCGTTAAACCGAAGATTAAATATCATGGCTAAACTCCAACCATATATTTTGTATGTATATAGATATAAACTTTGAGACATTATAACTGACCCTTACAAAAACTAAAAATGCTGTAAAAAAACAAACTAATATAAACCTTTCTTTAAAAAATTGAAACTAAACTAAAACTAGCAAAGCACTCTGACAACTAAACTAAAATGTAATTGAAAAGTAAAAACTCAAAATTAAATCAAAAAATAATTCCAAATTCTAAACTATCATAACCTTGTTGTGGAGGTGAGAGATACTGCTGCTGTGACATGTGAGCACAAACATTGAGCCGATTCACTCCTCACCCTCTTGCCGAGCAGATGTGCTCTTTATTGGGCAGGTTTCGCTCCCAGGCTTTAGACAGCCACTCCAGTCTGCTGCTCCACACTGAGCTCACCAGACCATCGACTGAAAGAAGCAAAACTAGTCAGTCAATACAAAACACTTCATGCTTAAAGGAATCGTTCAACATTTTGGTAAATACACATTCTTGCTTAGAGTTATATGTTAGAAGATGTAATCAATTAACACATTTTCAAGGTACTTGTCCATATCGCGTTGTTTTCACGGATGGGATTCCTAGTATTCCCAGTGTTGCACACTTGTGGGCTTGCCACCGGTTTCTCTTCACTGACAAGCAAAGAAAACAGTCTACACCCTCCTACAACCGCAATGGCTGGAGCTGATTGGACGGCTGGCTGCTCCAGGATTTCAAAGGCAAGGTAAGGCAGCTTTATTTGTATAGCACATTTCAGTAACAGGGCAAATCAAAGTGCTTTAAATAAAAACGATTAAAAGAAAAATGTAAAAACAATATGAGAAAAAAAGTTACAATGCAGTAAAAGAACTTAAACATAAAGAGCAGTAAAAAACAGAAAAAATTACAAAAGCAGATAACAATGCAACTTCAGTATAAGAAATGGACAATTATTTAAAGAAAGGCAACGTCAAAAAGAAAGGTCTTCAGCCTTGATTTAAAAGAACTGAGTTGTAGCGGAGATATAGTTTTCTGGGAGTATGTTTGGGATATGTGGAGCATAGAAACTGAACGCAGCTTCCCCCTGTTTAGGTCTGACTCTGGAACAGATAGAAGACCTGTCCCAGATGACCTGAGAGGTCTGGGTGGTTAATAGTGTAGCAGCAGACCAGAAATGTATTTTGGCCCTAAACTGTGTAGTGATTTATGAACCAGCAAAAGTCTTTTGAAGTCTATTCTTTGAGGCACTGGAAGCAAGTGTAAAGACTTCAGATCTTAATCGGTCGGGAGACAATCGCTTACTTTATGAAAACGGTTTTTCGAAAAGATGTGTTTCTGAAAACTTTTAAAGCGAGGAAATAAACAATGCAGTTGCTGAATCTGTCTTCATTTTATGCAGATAACAGTCAGTCTACAGGATTCTTATCAGCCTACGAGAGGCATCGAGCCAGCTGAATTCAACTTTATACAAATGAAGAGCGGGTGAAACACAGCCCCTTGGTTGCGCTTGGTCGGGACTCTTGCCGTCCCTTTTTGATGCTCTGGGTATACGTTTAACTAAAAGCAGCAGAACGATGCATCATTTTATATTTATCATAGCTGCGCTTCGCCCTATTACAACTCCCTAGGGGGTGTGCCCCCCACTTTAGGAACCCCTTGGGCTTTCTTTGTGTTGGCCTTTTAAACTCTGGTGAATTCATGAGGACTATGGTTAACCTTTTCTCAGATCTCTGCAGAGTAAATCCAGACAGCTGGCTATACTATCTGAGCAGTATGAGTTTTCTGTTGCTACTAAAACAACTTAACTACGTACACGTAACACCAAAACAAGTTTCTTCCCGAGGCTACCCGAGGCAGAGGCACCGCGGCTTGAACCTTACTTGTTAAGCACCGCCCAAGACGATTCTGATTGGTTTAAAGAAATACCAATAATCCAGAGCATGTTCTTCCTCCCATCCCAGATGTGTGGAGTTCATCCACAGTGCCGCGGTGGAGGAAGGTCTGGCAATGCGAGGGTACATTAATGCTAACAGAGTAAATGACTAAATCACATTCAAGCAGGAGTAAACTTACTGGTGTGTTTCATGGCAGATCCCATTACCAGGAAGGACACAGTGACGCTGATGGCTATAAACACCTGGATCAGCTCAGCCACCCAGGAGTACGCCTTGTAACGTTCATTAATAATCTACATGGGTTAGTGACGTGGGTGATGGATGTTGGTGGATGTTAAAAATGAAGACACAACAAGGGAGAAGAAGGGAACATATTGAACAAATAAAACCTAGTTTTGAAATAAAAAGGCACACTCAGTGTTTTTTTAGTGTGTTATAAGTGAAACATTTTAACCGTTACATAGATTTTGTTTCTATGAACATATAGGCTACATTTACATTTACATTTACGTTTTGGTTTTAAAGCAGAGTTTTGAGCCAAAAGCAATCTCAGTGTACAAAAGCATTTAAGCTCCAGTTTTTAGCTAATCACATTTAAACTAACACATCCAAACTTCACATCTCATGATCAAGATTTTCGTATACTAGGCATGACCAAATCACGCGGCGACAGTGTGGGTGTTGGCCCACACAAAAGGTCTCTGTTTGCGGCCATTGAGACTTGAACACAACCCCGCAGATTCCAAACCAACACGGGTCAGTTTTCAGAAAAGCTCCAATTTAGGGGCTCTGAAATGCCAGAGCAGTGTGAATGCAAGCTGTAAACATAGCAAAAGATAGTTGTTTTTAAACCAAAATTTAGCAATGTAAATGTAGCCTCAGTCAGTTTGTAATACGAATGCCAGTATCCTCCCTTCACAGCAAAAAAACAAATAAATCAGTATTTTAATTTGTTGTCATCGGTTCAACCAATCATAAAAATGCCACATGATAATAATGTCTTCTACTAAAATGTAAAACATGAAGACACAACAAGAGAGTGGTGCCATTTTCTAATCTGTAGGTTTTCCATAAAGCGGAACCTTTGATGCATAAACCCGAGCAGGTTCAGGGGGAGACCGCCAGACCATGACTGGAGTAGACTCCCCACTTAATGTGTCTCCCCAAAGGCTCATTATCAACCAGGAAAAATAGTAAATTACTGCAACACAACCCCGCAGATTCCAAACCAAAACAGGGTCAGAAGAGTTTTCAAAAAGTCTACGGTTTAGGGGGTCTGAAATGCCAGAGCAGTGTGAATGTAGCAAAAGATATTTGTTTTTAAACCAAAATGTAGCAATGCAAATGCAGCTTTAGTATGTTGATGACAGATGACACCATTCACATGTTAGCTGAGGGACCTGCTTTCATCACTCTCTGATCTAGTCTTCCATTATGCAGGTCATTGTTCTGACCAAAGAGCTTCATGTTTTTCACTGATTAGCTCCCTCTTTTAAGTTGTGCTAATCAGTGAAATCACCACTCATGTTAGAATGAAAACCTCTAGAATGCTTCAAGTGTAATTTCATGAAAAGACACAATTAACTTGGGTTCCCTTACTAATAGTTAAAGTCAGAGGGTGCATTTGGAGTGTATCTGTGTCAGCACCAAGCTCCTGTCTGTGACTCAGGCTGATGAGATTTTTTTTAAAGAATTTGACCTGGTGCAGCTTTTATTCTCCTGAGTTATATTCCCTTTAAAGAGTTCAAGCCAGGCCAGCTGCATTGTGCCATCTCTGGCTACCGATTAGTTTTGTCGGGCAGGTCCAGCCAGCCACCACAGCTAATTGCTGCATGTTTCAATTAGCGGTTGTTAGCTTGGTAGGCACACTGTTTCCTGTGTAATTGGATCCAAACACAGGCTGAACACATGCTGCTGCTCTTGACTTCACCACAAACCATTATCTAGCCCTGCATGTGGCTCTAGGAGCACGTATAGGCCTGTAACACACATACAAACTATACTGGATTATGGCTGTTTATTAAGTACTCACACACTTTCAGTGTTACTGACGTACCATGAAAAAATCACTACATTGCAACAGAGACTGAGACATGGACAAGATGAGGTCGATCACCACCACCAATATATACTATTGGTGTTTTAAATAAGTGGAAAAATGTCCATCCTTCCTAATGGAGCAAGGTGGCGTTCACTTCATCTTTTTCCACCCATCGTAGCTCTACATACCATTGTATTAAAACTCGGGGCCTTGATTAATCATTATATGTAATTTTATATATGAATAACATAATATGTATAATATTACATATATACCGCAGGGAATGTGTGTTATTTAATTGTCATTCTGTATTTCAGTTAGCCTTAAAGAGGAAGAGGGACAACTAAACAATGATGCACATCTCTCAGAGTCACCGCAGATTGGGATATTGAAAAAAAACAAAAACCTATGCTGAACTGTTCCGCGAGGTTCCAGAAACACTTTGTTTGCACGTAAAGAAAATACATCCTCACAGTACCAATACATTCAAAAGTGATATATGAAGCTTCAATTAGCTCTTTAAGAGTTGACAAGAATTATATTGACAAGTAAATTATGAGTACTTCCGTATGTATATCTTCCTTTTCTACCTCACCAATACAAACACACAAAAGGAGTGTGGCGTCCTTACCTTAGTTAATGGTATGGTTGCAATCTCTCCTGCTCTCTCAGACCTGAAGGGGAAAACACAGATAACATTTTATGGAGGAGGCTTTGGAACTGTAAAGTGCTCAGTGGAGTGCCATTAAGTGGTTTCTCCTCCCTCATCAATGACTTCTGATTAAGCAAATTAATACCCAAGAAAAAACTGATGTTCAACAGCTGAAATACCACTTCACCTGCACCAGGGATTCCAGGGAAGTGAAGAAGAGTTTGGTAGATCAGCAGATCCACACACACAAATGTTGAAAATACACTTAGGGACTCTTTGTTTTTATTTCAGGGACAGGAGGGGTTTTGGGATCTTTAACCAGAATAGACCAAAGATCCCAACTTTGCCAACAACGCATTTTTCTATGACCTTCCAAAATGATTGGGAAAAGAGGCATGACCCTCCCCAAGACTTCATTAATGCCTTCTGTACTGGTTTGTGCTTGGGAAAGATACCCATTGTTTTTTTGTTTTTTTACAATAACGACATACATGACTTAACTTCTGCGTTCTCATCTTACACATCACACTCAAAACTGGTATCCCATAGTTGGGATTCAGCATGCAGTCCCGGTACCGTTCTTTTTGTTTGTCTTTCGAAAAACAGTTTGAAGACAAAATCCATATCCAAGACACCACATGGCTTGTCTTTATAGGGTACCAGCAACTCCTCCAACACTCTCTGGGCTCCTCGTAATTTTGGAGCGTCAATAAAATAAACTACTTTCTTTATTGTTTCCTCACTAGACAGTGTTGAAAGTCTTAGGTTTTTGTGCATACAGCTAGAGGTCCATATTTTTGTACGTACCTCGTTGTGTTCCGTTTGGTGAATCTGTGCGCGTAAATAGAGCTTAAATAGCTTGTTGTTCACAATAGGTCTACCTGTGACTGCAGGGGTAGGGTCAGGTGTGTGGCATCATGGGGGTGGGGGATGGCGCGATTTTTTTTGGGTCACAGTCATCTGCTAGCGATGGGGGGCGGAGACTGAGAGCTACATGGGAAAATAGGCACCAAACAAGCCACTGTGAAATTTAGCTGTTTTCATTAATGAAAACAGCTAAATTTCACAGTGGCCAAAGTTCCAAAGAACCCAACTTTAGTAAGCCCCCACCCCCTAGACTATAAAACGGTGACCATTCACTTTACAGAGAATAAAAAGACATGACCCTCATCTATTTTCCCCCGGTCATCCATTCCATAAAACGGTCCCTTAGCAGAAGTAATTTCCAAATATGTGTTTTAGTCGCTGCTTTACTCATCTGCAAAGACCCGCCCCCGCTGCTGCTGTGGTTTATTAATATTGAACATGTTGTGTGTTTAAATTGCCACAAATTTGACACAAAGCAAGCTATTGGATAAATGTAAATGGACTGCATTTACAGTATATAGTGCGTTTCAAGGCGCTCAAAGACTACTCAAAGGGCCTGCAGCAATACACCTGCCAGGTGTGAAGTAGATCAGATGAAAGGTTCTCGGGTGTGCGAAGGACAAATAGACAGACATTCCTTGCTTTATAGTTAGATATCAGTAACCATAATATTATAAAGAGCTGCCCACTACTTTAATTCATCTTCATTAAGAGGCATTGAAATAGAGCCTGGCTCTCTCTGTTTCTCTAGTAGCTGGCCAGCTCCCAGCCTGCAGAGGGATCTCCTGGGGAGATACAAGAATACTATAGTAGTGGAAATATTGTCCTAAATATTAAATGAGGCACAAATGGTTGTAAAACATATTGCAGGTCAGGGCTAAACCTATGAATCAGTGTTTCCATTTTCAACTCTAATTTTGGCCATTTGTCTACCGCTGTTGTAAAGTGCTGTTTCTTTCATTAGTTTTTTTCCTTCTGCTTTCTTTTGCCGCCCAGCTAACAGAACTGAGAACTTAACTTTAAAAGCCCCCTGCCTGGAACAATTGAAATACTTAATACATTTAGAAAACATTGTGGCGCAAACATTGTGTATGTTCCACAGCCACTGTGTGTGCTGGTGGAAGTCAAAATGACCAAATAGATATGACCATTTTTACAAACACAAAGGACAATTGTCCATCAAAAAATTCATCCATTAATCTTTGTCCGCTTATCCAGTGTCGGGTCGCGGGGACAACAGCTCCAGCAGGGGACCCCAAACTTCCCGTTCCCGAGCCACATTACTCAGCTCTGACTGTGGGATCCCGAGGCCAGGTTGGAGATATAATCCCTTCACATAGTCCTAGGTCTTCCCCGAGGCCTCCTCCCAGCTGGACATGCCTGGAACACCATCCCTACGGAAGCACCCAGGGGGCATCCTTCACAGATGCCCAAACCGCCTCAACTGCCTCCTTTTGACACAAAGGAGCATCTAATTGGTAGCGTAGGTTCCCGCAACATAACATAATCTGCAACAACCACTTTGTCAACATCTCTGACGTCCTCAACACAAAGTCAACCGACTAGATGATAAATAACAAAGCAAGAAATAAAGTAGCCACAAGTTGAAGTTTGACTCCTCCCCTGGTCCGCGTTAAAGAGGGAAATGGCGGCAGGTGTAAAGGAGTACTTATACCTGTTGCTCCTGACCTGTGGACATCTGAGACGGCAGCCCAAGGGCAAGAACTGAGGTTCAGAAAATAAGGGGTGAAAACAGCATTAGCTTTCCAAACTATAAAATAAAAATGTAAATACCCCCATGGAGATCATTTAAGTATTTCAAACTATCTGTCTATGCAACAGGTCTGATAATGTGGACTGTGGACTATGTTTACTGTAGTTTTGGACATGATGTTAAGGTTACTGAACCAACAGAGAAGGTCAGGACAGATTTAATATAAGATCTGTAGAACAGAATCATAAGGGACTTGTCAACATGAAACTTAAGTTTCCTTAGCCGTTGCTGGCCTGTTTTTTTGCAAAAAGCTTCGGAATGGAACGTAAATTGAAGCTAGGACTCAAGATATACATTTCTATAATTTTCAGCAGAGCCTACAGTCTGTCCCTTTTTGATCTTGTTGTTTGTGGTGTTAGTAAGTTTTTGTCTAAGATCAAAGTCCTTAGTTTTCTGCACATTTAGGTGAAGGAATGCATTGCCTTGTCAATCATTTAGCATTTTCACTACTTAAAAAGGACAACTCAAATGTTTTTAATGCAGCACTGTTTTATTCATCAGAAGATCATCCATTTTTTGAGGATGCTGTTTCTGGACAGGTCAGTATAGCAAACTGCTCAGACAAATTTCTTGAGCCATCCCTCCAAGATTTGAGTAGCCTTAACTCTCCTCCTGGATTTTGGTATTGCTGTTTTTTATATAAGAAAATAAAAGATGATTAGCATTAGGGTTGCACGATATGAGGAAAATATCTAATTGCATATATTTTTGACTGATAGTGCGAGTGCGACATAATTCACAATATTGGAAAGGGAATGATCATGTTGGTTCGTTATTCTAATTTTCATAAAAACAACTATAAAATTTAAAATTGCTAGAGTGTGATTTTTGCGAGGATCTGTACCAAACAAGTAGCTTTTCTTTAGTCTGTCAGATAGGATCTGTAGACCGAGACGTCGCTGCATTGGTCATCAGAATGGTTTGACACCACGTACCACCACATGAGCGCAGGCCAACCCTATTCAGCTACGGACGGTTCACACAGGACGTGGGTCAAATCTCCTTACTGTTTTGCACCGTTTGATGCTAACAGGTGCTGTGTAGATTTCACTGCTTTGCTGCTAGTTATATTTGGTTTGGAGTCTGGTGGGTTAAGCGAACGCAATTTTGTGGATGTTTTTATGTTTAAAAAGGATCTTACTCTGTAACAGAAAGGTCAACCTTCTTAGAAATCCTTTTCATATTGTTGTCAGACACAGAATAATAATCTGATCCACAACACGTTCAAAATGAATGAACAATGAGGCCCGCAGCAGTAGGGGCAGGGTTTTGCAGACTGAGTCAAGCAGCAACTGAAATGCAAAAATTTGGAAATGACTTCTGCTAAGCTTAGGCCTATTTCTTTTTCTTTTTTTAAGATAATCTGTCAATGGCAAAACAAGCACTTTTGTGAACATTGTAGCTCGTTTCGCCGCTGCCAACTGCAGCGATCTCGCTTAATGCTGAACCAATGCCAAAGATTGTTGTTGCTACCAGTCGCTTAGACACAAAAATCTAGGAAAATAGGTTGAAAAAAACAAAATTACCCTTTTAGTAGCAACTAGCCTTGCGCTTGGTCTGTCATCCATTATAAATTCCACAGGGCTGCTCAAAATATTCTCCTGATCTACACTACCCTTCTAAATAGTTCCCATTTGGATTGTCCCATTGCAGTGTTTTTCAATCATTATTTTGATCTTTGCTTACTTGGCTATGTAGCGGGCTGATAGCAAAACAAAAATATATTCTTTTTTACTTTTACACTGATCATAGTTTATTATTTCCTTTTGAAATGTTTTAATTGATTTATTGCAATTTTTACAATGTATCAGATATTCCATCCACTAGATGGAGCTCGCGTACCACCAGTGGTACTTAGTACCACAGTTTGAGAACCAGTGGCCTAGTTCTTTTTGCGATTTCAACACATTTGCGATTAAATGTGCAGTCCGAATTAGCATAGAAAAAAAATAAAAACAGGCAGTGAATTGTTGTTTAAAACAAATGGGTAAAAATGAGACACATACTTTTAGACTCAAGGCTTGGTATTTCAGTGGAGGGGGGTGGAACCGTTTGGGTGGAGCTCCTGTTCGTCTCACTTGGCTCTCCAACCCAGTTATTGAACAGGGTTTTTCTTTTACTCTTCTCCTGGCCCTTTAGCTCCGAGGTCAGGCTCTTAAAGCTGGCTTTATCTTCCACTCTTTGCTCAGCCTGTCTGCACCTCCTTTGCTCCCTTTTCAGATCACTCAGAGTTAATCCGGGCAATGTGATTGGCTCCTCGTCCACCATCATCACCTTCTTCCACTCAAGCCTCGCTTTCTTCAGTTGCACCTGTTTTTGTTTCTCGAGGGCCTTTTGCTCATTCACCCTCCTTTTCTCCTCCTCCATCTGTTTGATCTCCTGCCTCCTCCTCTCCTCCTCATATCTCTGTTTCTGACTTTGCAATCTTTCAGTCTCTTTGTCTTTTTCCTCTTTTTCCCTCATGTCCCTCTGAAGCGCTCTCGCTCTGCGCTCCATCTCTATGTTCCTCAACTCTCTAACTAGCTCTTTCCTTCTCTCCTCCGGAGTCCATTTCCTGAAACTTTTAACAATCTCCATTTCATTCTGGAGTTGACTTTGTTGTCTTGACATGATGTTTTTTCTGTGTGTTCTCAGGAAAGGTTGGTATGCTTTGAGTCTGTCTCTTATGGAGGTTTTTGGTAAAGTAATGACACCACATTTACTGTATATGTATACCACTGTATATAATTCTAGAAGCAGAAGAGTGAAGGAATTATGGAATACTTCTCTCACTTATCTGCTTCTAGAATACTCAGAGTTCCAGTGTCTATTTTCCAATATAGTCCAGTCATTTTAAGCCAAAATGTAGGTCAAACTTGAACAAATTGCAACAGAAGAAGACTCAACTGATTTTGTATCCTTTATATGTCCCGAGTAAGGAAAAAAAGCACTGAAGAATCGGAAAGTTTAGAAAAAGACCCAAATATAGCCTATTCATACGACTATTCATTTTTTCCTCATGTGAATAGGGTACACACTTTAACCTTTAGATATCACCATGACAATTACTGAGTTGATAACTTACATCAGGACAAACAAAAAATGTATTACACGTTTACACGCAAACGGTGTACAATCTAATTATGTATGTGCTAACTTGCATAAATACCAACATGTTGAATCTTGTTGACATTTAACAGTAAAATACTTAATGTTAAGATCTGAATGGAACCCATTTAGGCTACCCATGTGCATTATTACATAGAGGCAGGAAGAAGTACTTCAAACTAGCCTTTATTAATTATTATTGTAGAGATGGAGAACAGGACCTGCCTTTGTCTTCTGCATTCTCTTTACCCTTGTCTCCTGTTCTTCCCTCAGACTCATCCCCAGAAACAGTCCCATGGACCTATCTCCATACCCCATCTCCGCAATAATAATTAATAAAGGCTACTTTAAAGTACTTCTTCCTGCCTCTATGTATTAATGCTCATTAATGTTCTTCCACCTGTTGCTGTACTTTGATGGCAGATGTCTGTCCTGGGGCAAGGTGCTAACTCGCTTGTTTGTTTGTTCGTGCCTCATGCTAAGATGCCACACCTGACACCTGTATTTATCTGAATGCCCTGAATGAAAGCCTGCAACGCTCCTCCTCTTCCATCCTAAAGAACAAGGTTACAGCTCTGACAGGAGAGGACACACTCACAGAAGTGTGTGGTGTGTGTGTATTGTTTAACCTTGATGCCGAAAGTACAAGGGGTACTCTGCTTTCAAAAGAATCACTCACATTTACATGAAATTGCATTTATCCACTGGTTCTAGACTGCTTTTGAATTTGTCCTGTGGGGGGTCTAGAATACTCCACCCATGGTCTGACGGTCTCCCGGCACTTTAGGGAAAACCTACAGTTTGCCTGTTGTTGCTCCATGTTTTTAGTATTTAGTTGTTATAAGTAAAACTAAACATTGTTTTGTTGTGGCATTTTTATGATTGGTTGAACCGACAAAGACAAAAGAAAATAGGCTACTGTAATTTTATTTTTATTTGGGGTGAAGGGAGGATACTGATGTTAGTATAACACAAACTGACTGAGGGTACACTAAATTACTACATTTGGGTTTAAAAACAAATATCTTTTGCCACGTTTGCACGTTTGCAAACCACAGACTTTCTGAAAACTTTTCTGACCCTGTTTTGGTTTGGAATCTGCAGGGTTGTGTTGCAGTCTCATTTAAAATGACAATTCACTGATCATAGTTTAAGTATTTTCTTTTGAAATATCACAGCATATCTTATTATGTTTTTAAATTGATTTATTTCAATTTATTTCCACCCACATACCACTAGAGGGAGCTTGCTTACCACCAGACCACCAAATAAAAACTAAACCACTTTTTGTCTTTTTTGTCTTTCCATCAAGTATTTTCTGTAGCTTGAAAGTCTCTTTATCATATTGTGGAACCTTCTTTGGTCTGTACTTATATACGTATATTCATAAAAATAAGCTTAGTCATTGCAGCCTGTTCCCTCTCTGTGTCTAAGTTAGTGAAGGTAGTGATTTCCTTTTATCTGCCTCAGCCTTGATCCACTCATCATACCAGATTCAATGATATCTCTTGCCACAGATGACGCATGGCTTTCAGTTGAAAGAACACCATTTGAGGCAACATTCTTTGCTGTCATCAGTGTTTCCATGGCAACATATAACAAAAATGTAGATAAAGAAATGGTTAATTGTGCAATTCATATTCTTTGCTTCTGTCAGTCGCTGTATTTAGGGTTTTAGATTACCAGATTAAAAACCCCTTTATAGTTCATGTGTACATATATGTACTATGTATGTACATGTATGTATGTATGTATGTATACATACATACATATATATGTACATTTATACACATACAGTATATTCTTTTATTTTATATATACTGTATATATTTCTTAAGACATTTTTTGGGGGCTTTTGGGGCTTTTAGTCAATGGGATAGGTTGAGGCAGGAAAGGGGAGAGAGAAGGGGGACGACATGCAGCAAAGAGCAGCGGGTTGGATTCAAAACCTGGGGACTCAGCCCTGCTGGGTGAGCTAGGAGTTGCCCCATCGTGCTGAAGTCTAGTCCGATGACATTTCCGATGACTTCTGTTCAGTGTTGGAAGAAGTATTTAGATCCTTTTCTTAAAGCGTAACTGTCGCCAATATGCAACCTAGGGTCTAACTTAAAAGCATAATTAGGACGGAAGCGTCACTTTTAAGATTTTGGGTCAAATGGCCTTTTTAATGGAAGTGCTAGGGGCACTTCTATGATCACATCAAAATAACTATTTTTATAACACTAAAAACACTGAAACACTGAAACATTGCTCAAAGTATCACCAGGGCCTCTACACATGAACTCTAGCATTGAGAACATTGTTTGTGTACATAGAGTTTACTGAAAAGAGAGTTTTTGAAAGACTCACTTTAGCTGTTGGTTTTTCCAGTTGCTGCCATCTCACAAACACAAACAAACAACGTTCTCAATGCTTGGGTTCATGTGTAGAGCCCCTGGTGATACTTTGAGCAAAGTTTCAGGGTTTTCCGTGTTTTCAAAATAGTGATTTTGATTCAATCAAAGTGCCCCTAGCACTCCCATTCTAAAGGCCATTCAACCCTAAACAAAAATACGGTGAATCTTAAAACAGGCGCTTCCATCCTAACTATGCTTTTAATCAAAAGTTTGACTCGGGGACATTCACAAAAAGACCCTCGGTTGCATTTTGGCGAGAGTTACGCCTTAAGTCAAAGTACTAATACCCCACTTTAAAAATACTCTGTTGCAAGTAAAAGTCCTTCATTGAAAATGTTACTTAAATAAAAGTATGTATCATCAGGAAAACTTACTTGAAGTATTAAAAGTGAAAGTACTCAATGCAGAAAAAACTTCCCATTTTGGAAACTGGAAACGATCAAATTGGCTAATTGGCTACTCATTTCAGCTGTACTCTATAACGTGTTTGGTGTGCAAAAATCTTAATTTGAAAAGTAACTAGTAATTAAAGCTGTCAGATGAATGTAGTGGAGTAAAAAGTACAATACTTTTCTATGAAATGTAGGGGAGTAGAAGTAGAAAATACACAAAAACAAAAGACTCAAGTACCTCAAATTTGTACTTAAGTACAGTACTTGAGTCTGAGTTATTACTAGATGTTCACTCGCCAAGTGTCTTTTTTTTAAGGTTATCCAAAATCCTTGCAGATCAATCTACATCAGCAACATCATCAAGGCATACAGTATATAGTGGTAACCTCCTGGTGACCTCATCCTCTCCTTCAGCATATTAGCATCCAGCTCAGCTCCACCTCACTCTCAGGAGCAAAGTCTGTTTGAAATCTGGGCATCGTGATGGATAACCAACTAACTGGCACTTAAAATGTTGTCGGTGTCAATCGATAATGTCGCTTCGCTCTATACAATATACTGCCAATGTAGTGCTGGGTATTATTTGAAAATATTCAATACCAATACTGTGACTTTGATACCGGTTCCTAAACAATTCTTTTTTTTCGATACCAATTTTATGAAACAAAAACAAATTACAACACTCGGCACAAATCTTTTTATTGATTTGTCAGCTCATACTACGTGAGCCCTGTCCCTGTGTAACCTCAACTTTTTCCTGCATGTCTCTGCGACGTGTAACGTTAGACAGCCAATCACCAGCATTATTAGATCTTGGTAGAGCATGCAATTCAAATGCGTATTTAATGGTCTGCCTCCGAAGAACGAGCTGGGAGAAAAACGTGTTCCGATTTATTGGCATTTCTTTAAACCAAACACAATCGCCATGGGCAGCGATAAGAGCCGGACAGAGCCACGGTGCTACTGCAAAATAGCCTCGGTTGGAACGTTTACATTCAAAAGTTGTTTCAGTTGTGCAACAGAAAACTCAGATTGGACAAATAATCTAGCTAGCTGTCTGGATTTACCCTGCACAGATCTGGCCAAAAAGAGTGACATCTGGCGAAATTTCCAATGGCAGCAATCCAGGAAGTGGAACGTAGTGGATATAGACTACTTAATACATAACGTTGACGGTCAAATTATAAATCAACATTCAAATGCATATTTAATGATCTGCCTCAGAATAACAAGCTGCGCTGCAGCTTTTGGGTCAGTTCATTCAAAAACCTCAGTGGAAGCTTTGAATGTCCTAGTTTCTCGAAGGTTTCTGCTTAATTTTCTGTGGCATGGACTGTACCTCATTTCTACGTTGCTTTGGACAAACACGTCTGCCACATGAATATGTAAATTACTGAAACAAACACCAACTCTACTCTCAAACATGTAGCCATAAGTCAACTGTGGCTCCCATTTTTACTTGGAAGAGTTCATCATTTCTTTCAGAGTGAAATTCAACCATTAGTGCCACTATTTTTCTTGTTTCTCTTGTACTGAATCACTGAGCACCTGTGGATCCATATAAAAAAGACCCAGTAAGTGGCATTTAATAATAAGTCTGCATTAATTATCCATTGTTTAGTTTAGCTTCAATTCTTTTTAATTGAATAACTTGGTCTATGTACAGCTGAAACTTTGTTATTGTCCCGTTTATTGTATCCTTGTATTGATTTAAATGTGCATTGCTGCTCTAAATGACTCAACAGATGAGGCGAACAACTACCCTGTGCTTCTTAGACAGGCACAACACAATTTATAAAATCCACTAGGGGGCATTGTTGATCTGTGAAAGCCAAAGCTCTGCCAAGCAGGGAGAGCAGAGTACCTGTCGCTGAGGTTGTCTTAGCCATGTGGGTCACAAGAGCCCTGCTTTTAAATAGATGAACGATGAACAGTGATGGGTAGAGGGGAGAAATAAAACAGAAATAAAAATCTATGCCAAGCAATCAGAATGAAAAATGGTTGTTCTGCAAATCAGTGGAATGAAGGAGGATTTAATGGAAAGGGAGGGTCTGAGCCAGGAAGCTATTACAATTCAAAGACGTTTTGGCATAAAAAGGGCTCAGTACCTATGAATGTTATTTTTTAATTTGTCATTCTACCTCAGAGAACAAGACACTTTGGAATAGTTGCTTTGATAGGCTGTGGCTCTATTTTCCCCCCTAAAATACATATCCAGCTACAGTCCATCCATGACTGATGGCCTTTCCATCCTGCACAACAATTTTAAACTCCAGAACAATTGAGTAAGTAGACCTTGATTTGAGATTGTCTGTCAGCTGCTGTGTGCAAGGTCAATAATAAACCGTCAACGTTAATAAAACAAGCAGTTTTATAGTTTTGCATCCAGTTTCAACCAAGGATTTTTGCAAATGTCAGCCTTCCCATTTGTGACAGAAAATTCAAATTTTGTAGCGACTGAAAAAACGTTTTAATGATAAAAGAGGCTAAATCAGTTCTAATGGTTTTAGTGGTCTTAGGACTTTACATTGAGTAACAAAATCCCGTTACTTTATAGTTTTGTTCTGCAAAAACATAAATGCTTTGGTTTGGTCCAAGATCATGTAAGGGCTTGTTCTCATCAGCCGCAGAGTGACTTCTGGAGCATTTACTCCGTTATTTTTGGATCATTTGATCAGGTCAAAGCAGTGCCCAGCCGTGCTGCACTGCACCGAGACATTTACAATAAAGTCTTGGCCTTCAATCAATAATGTGGTGGGGACTATTACAGTTAAGTAAAAATGTATTTCAAAGTGACTTGCGGAGAAGACCGCAAAAATCTTTTACGCAGAGATAAAGAGACGGAAAAAGGAGTTATTTCCCTGAAGATAGCAGAGGGAAAGCTGTACTCTGGACTGATATTCATATTCATATCTATGTCTTCTGACAGGGAAAATGTAGCAATTTCCCATTGGATTTAATCAATCATTCAATCTATTATATCAAAGATCACAGACATGTCCGCCATGGTACAGTTAAATGGATTCAGATTTTTTGGACTCAAACCACAAGTGATAAACCTTGGTTCATCTAATGTCTGCGGATACATAATTGAATCAACTGTAAAAAAAAAAGTCCACTACAGGGCAGACTACTGTCCCGCTACAGGACTTTAACCCGGATTTTCCGCTTGCCGACAGTTTTTTTGAGCTCCTCAACAAAAAGCTGCATGTTGAGGCAAATCGACATTGGCTCACAATGTGTGAACTGTTCAAAAACACGAGAGAAGAGGCCTTGCTGGTGTCTTGCAGACACCTTCCAGATATCTACATTAGCGGGCTAAATATTTGGAAATGGAAGCTACAGCCAATGAGAGTGCAACACAAGGGATTAGGAGGAAGGCACTCTATCTGATCTTTCTTTTTCTTTTTAGGGGTCCAAGCCCGAGGATGCGTGCACCGCGGTATCGCAAGGCGATACGCGGTTCACACAGCAGGGCTGTGGAACCCTATTGTTTTCGCTAGGATTTTCCTCCATATCCATTATTATTATTCCACGCCACATAAAAGTGGTGCTGCAGCCTAAACCGTACATGGTGGGACGCGCCCTTTTCAGTACTAGTCCGAAAGTCCGCAAAGACCTCAGCCAAAAAAATTGAGCCACTTCTACCACTAGGTGGCGCTATACCAGGACAAAACGCGTTTGGCCCTATAACTCGCAAACCGTACATCGGAAATTTAAAAACGTTACATCCACGCGTTCCCTGGATCCTACTGAATCTCGTGATATAGGCCACGCCCATTTCCGCCTAGACTTTTATGCGTGAAAAATCGCGATTTATCGAAAACCTACTTTTTCTATCTCCTCCGAGACCGTGCAATGGATCTGCACGAAACTTGGCACATAGCATCTCCAGACCGACCTGACACAAAGTTGTATAAAGATTTATTATAGGATAAGAATTGCGCGTGTTACGCGCAAACAAAGTTTTGTAGCTAGCTATGAAAACATTGCCGTTGCCATATCTCGGCCAAGATAAATGCTATCAAAGCCAAACTTTAGAATATTACTTGCCATGACCCCCTGAGGATCTGTACCAAATTTGACGAACATTGGCCACTAGGGGGCGCTACAAATACAAAAAAGTGTGTTTTTCATGAACGGACTTTGCCATATCTCGGCCAAAATACGTCGTATCAACACCATACTTGGGGTGATTGTTTGGCATGCCGCACGGAAGCTTCAAACCAAATTTGGTAACGATGGGCCACTAGGGGGCGCTATAATCGACGTTTGTTGGTTTTGTGGACAAAGTCAATGCGTTTAAATGGAAAACTTGCATTTGCAATATCTCTGCCACAGTAAATGCTATCAAAACCAAACCGGTAATGATTGTTTCACCCACCGCCCGGAGGCTCTATGCCAAATTTGGTAAACACAGGCCCTTAGGGGGCGCTCTAATCAACAAAGAACATTTCCCCGGGTCGCTGGGGACGACTGGCGCGGGGAGGCTTGGACCCCGTTGAAACTGCGTGCAGTTCTAGTTTGTTTTATAGCTGCACTAACAACGTGGAACTCTCGGACATCCAAAAATCCTGCCTCCTGTATGGTAATGCTACAAAAGTAGGTCTGTGGCCAATTGATTGTTGGATTTGATGGAAGGCACAAAACAGGACAAGAGATAATTCAGAGTAAAGACTTACTCTTCTAGTGAGATGTTGGAGTACAGGAGACGGGAGGCGGAGGAATGAGGACCAGACAGGTTGCTGGGGCCGGGCTGGGTTGTCGTCTCAGCTGCCAGCCGCCTTTCTGGTATCGACGTCTGGGGCACGATTTCCAGCACTGCCCAGCACCTGACACACACACACACACACACACATACACACATACACAAACACACACACACAGAAAGTTGGTATTTGGTATATGCAAATTAGTATTACACGAATAACATGGAATTCATTGGAGCACATATACCTTCACTAACACTGACTAATTTAACAACAAATGAATGTCACCTATTCTTTCTACATCAGGAAGTTTTCATCACAACAGCTCAAATAAGACATATGTTGATCAAATTCTCAGCACTTTTAAACACTGTAGTATATATTCAAAAGCTATTAATGTTACTGCTGCAACACATTTTGGAAAAATATATTTGTTTCGAAACTGATATGATCTTGTTTTCCTTGGGATATATGAAGTTCACTATAGAGCTGAGCCTTCAAAGAGGTCTTAAATGGTTATTGGTTCCTTTCTTGGTTAAAAGGGCAAGAATTTGGTCAGGATTTAACAACACGTATAGCTTTAGTTTTCTGGCAACAAATGATTTGATAGAGCATGTTATATATATATATATATATATATATATACAACACACACACACACACACACACACACACACACACACACACACACACACACACACACACGCACACTACTGGTCAAAAGTTTGGGGTCACTTACAAATTTCCATACCCCTCCATTATAGACAGAATACCAGCTGATCTGAGTGGGTGGCTGATCCTTAATGCAATATCTACTGTACATTGCCCATTATCAGCAACCATTCATCCAAGGCACTGGCTTCTTGGTATTGCCGCTACGCAAGTTCAAGTATCGTAATCAGTTTGCAAAGGAAAAAATAGTATTGGAATATATCAAGATACAATGAGCCAAGCCATCCCAAAATTTCTACAAGAGCTGGTATCTAATTTTGCCAAAACAGTTCAATACTGGAAGAAGCAAGATTAATATTTATATAATTCTTATAGGAGGAAGTAGCCCAGTCCTGTCCCAAAGCTACACCATGACCTCAAATCTGAAGAACTAACTAAGCTGCACTTATCAATATCGTAATGTGAACAATGGATCTGTAATGTGAATGGGCCCACTGAGCCCACTGAGAATTATCATCCAACTCTGCAGTTCCCCTCAGCTCGGCTGAGTGTTTCAGCATTTTTCAGCTAAATGTTGTTGTCTTTTGGCGCAGAACTTTACTATTTTGATCCAGTCTCACCACACACAAAAGTGAAAAAGCTCTGATACACTCACTGTATACTACCTGCTCGGAACCAAACAGCCGACAGACAAAGTTAGCGACTAGCTACATGGTGGAACGTTACGCAGCTTAAGAAACATATATTTCTAAGTAGGTGGAGACCAAAAACAGAGCTAACAGGGGAATACTCGACTTACGTTCATCAGGTAGACAGAAACAAAATTCCAAATTAATGCTAGTTTTGCTCTGTGTCTGCTGGATGTGTAAACAGGGAACTGTTTGCTAACATGTCAGCACTATCAACAGCAGCTTTAACATCTAGCCAACATTGAAGTGCCTGTAATTGTAAATTATTTCTAAGGCCAACTGACAAAAACTGTTAAGATGTTAAAGGGCAGTGTTAGCACAAACTCACACACATTTGGACTGTTTCTAACCAATGCTTCCCAGACCTTACCGTCTTCTTGTTTAGACCAAAGAACTTTCTGAAGTAACTAGCTACCTTTATAATTTGTAACTGAGTAATTCATTTTTTACTAGTAACTTTAACTTGCCCAACACTGTTCTTGAACGAGACTAATGCTGGTAAAACACTTAGTGAGGATTGCTTGTTGTAAGATAGCAAAAATTTAACTCTTCAGGAACATAAATAATGTCTGCAAGGTAAATGATTTATTCATGTATGCTTCCTATAATAAAAGGAGCTACACCTTCTGTGCAGAAGTCTGGTGGTTCTAAGGGGATTTCAGTTCACTTCTAGGTCTTTCCAAGAGACTGCATAATGTTGGAGGCATCAGAGATGCTCACAAGTCTCTGAGCTAGAGTCCAAGTAAAGTCTCAATTCTCTAGTGGTTCCAATGAGTTTTGTATCAACTGCTTTCCATCCCAGCTGCTCAGAACTGTATAGCTATATATTACGAATTTAAAAAATTGCAGCCAGCAGGACGTAAAGTAGTATGTAATTCTGTACCACAAGTTTGGCCAACATTTATCTTCTCATATCAGCTAGCGAACGGTCAGAGATAACCTCCCATAGGTCTTAGCTAAAGCAAGACTCAAGTTAATCTTGTTAAAAATGTGGAGCTAAACACGTTTACTAACCTCTTAGGGTGCGTTTACAGGTCTTTCATCTTGATACCGCACATTTTGCATTCAGCGCTTCTTTTGATTGGGCCTTCTTGTATAAAGTTTTTAACCCTCTGAGGACGAAAGACGCACCGGTGCGTCCAAACGTTGTTTGACAAAACCCCTACTCAAAAAGCGATATTACAAAATTTCATTTCAGACATTTATTTATATTTTGATCATATATAACTTAAAACTTTGTTAAATTCATTTCAAGCACCAAAACAGATTTGAGAAGTTTCAAAAAGCCAACCTCCACTTTTGAGCTTTAGCGCCAAATTATCTCTTTACACATTGCTCCAGTAAAATTGTGAGCATGACTTTATGGAAAGCTGAGCTTGTTCTGAACATTTTGATATGAAACACATGGGGATCAATTATATGCAATTACCTTAAAAGGTAAATTTAAGATCATATGTGAAAATGCCCTTAGACCTTAAAAGCCATGGCTTATGATAAATGGCAAGCCGCTTTCGGTGTGGTAGACATGTTTGTTGTACTCCCTCACATGTGGTAAGGGAATCAGACGTTTCCTAAAAATAAAGATTCTTCCTGAGTCTCACTCCTCGAATCCAAGTCAAGTCTGAAGTTTTCTGAGGAAGAGTCTCACAAGTCAAGTCTGAAGTTACTGTGTATGCAACTTAAGTGTGACTCGAGTCCTAGTCTCAAACTCGAGATCCGACCAGCGCATGGCAGTCTTACTTCCAAGCCTGGTTTCTCTTCTTCACTTATCAAAGAATGAGTCTGTCTCCAAGCCTGACATTGAAATAGTTTTTAATATTTTAAACGACTGGTCGGAGATTTTCATGCAGCTCAGCCTTGCTGATTTTAAAGGCTTACAAATACAGCACCATGAATCAATTACACATTTATCAGGAAGACTGAACCATAATAATCTGAAATAAAGCATGACCTTAGTTGTGAAAGAATCCTGAATTACAAAACATGCTCAATCAAGGGCAATCTGTCTCACTCTTGCTATATTTGACATTGGAAACAATTTCCTTGTGTATAAGGTGTACACCATCGCTCAGTGCTGCGTGTCTGCTGGGTTGTGCTCCCTGCTGAAGGGAGGAATTTCAAGAGAAAACCTATTCGGACATTTACATAACTGTGGATATACATTAACAGTTTTAGCTTTATTTGTCTGAAGTCAATTACCCATTCAACACATGAAAGATTGTTTTATAAACTATTGTTTCCAAGGCCAAGAATAAATGTACAATCTCATCTACAGCAGATTAACACTGCATCATATACATAATGATATTGTTAACTGCTATGTCAAATGTGTATTTATTAGCAGCTCAGATATGTGTATAAGGAGAGACGATCATGTCTGACTAGCAGTCCCAAATAGGCCCCCAACAGGGATTCCCCCTTAAAGTGTTTAAGTCAGGTGAAAATCAGCCTGGTAATCCTTTGGGGTTCAGCTAGTCTTTGAAGGTTTTCTAAAAACAAAAGTGGGGAACTGAGGATGAATCACAAGTTCTTTGTTTGAAACCAAAGGCCATAAAGTTGGGCTGCAGGGAGAGAGAGAAAGCAAGTCATGGACAAGTACGTTTTCTCCTCCCTCTGCGGCACTGGCTGCTGGTCTCTTTGAATCGGCAGTGCAGAGTGCAGCTCTGAGAGATTTATCCATTCATTTGTTGTGGCTACGCTTGAATGCACCCAACAACACACCATTTCTATTTTATTCTACTAGTCTTTCACTCTGCTGGGTGGCTCAACAGAATTATGTCCCCAACGATAATTATCAATCAAAATTATGGTCTAAAAAATGGAGGCAGAGGAAATTGCTTACCAGGACGTCAAGCAGGAACAGGACCCAAAAAAAGTAGTGGGATAAGAGAGAGAGAGAGAGCGGTGAAAGAAAGCAAGGTGAGAGAGGGGATTTGCATCCGTGCCGCGTAAACTATGATTATTTCAGTCAACGTCTGTGTCAGACGTCAAGCCTTTTAAGGAAAAATAATGTCAATTCAGATGTTTTACATAAACTTCAAATATTATAGTATTATTTATGATCTCTGGCAAACAAAAAGGAAACTAGTGGAACAGAAAGACAGCAGTGAGCTAATGAATGACGGCATATTCCTCAAAGTGTGTGGCTACACTTTATCCACATCTCAATCATGTCTATGAAATTATGATTGGAAATTAAAAGGTGAATCCGAAAAAGCAGGCATAACACGAGCACCATGTCTTGTATACACAGTATGCCTTCAGACACAGTATTTACTGTATCACTGTAGTTACATGTATAAAACAAAATAAGTTAGACAACAGGCATGGAAATGTATTTCAAGTCATGCTCACGCTCAAATAGCTTAAGTGAAACATGAGCCGATACAAGGCCTGTGTAGACAGATGGAAGGATTAAAATAAAAACTGTTTTGTGACACGTCCCCTGTGTAGTTAGTTAGTCTGCACAATGTTCTAAAGTGGGTAACAACTTCATACAGGTAAAACAACCCGGGGTATGCTTAAAAACAACTAGAGTGTAGAACGTGTCGTACGACAGCATCTGAAGGCAAAATAGCTGTTACAAATGTCAATGCTAAAAGGTAGGGAAAAATACCTTCTATCAAAGAGATAAGAGAAATTCCATAATTGTTAAAATGATGATAATGGACCGTCTCTCCTTGAAGGCTTCATGGTGTTGCAATTGTCTGTACACACGAAAAGTAACAAAAAAAGTAAACTACAGCATACACTGTAGTTTAGTCCCTTATAAAGTGGCAGGGTAGCATAATGTGTGGACTCTGCCGATGTTCAAAGATACATAACACTGGCTTCTCTAAAAAGGCTGTAAGGGCTTAGATGCTAGAACTGCTGTTACCTAGACACCATACTGCACAACGCAACACCTATGGATCATATGGCTGAATCGGTACAGGAGAGGAATGAAACATAAGAAAATGCTTCATTATTGGGCCTTGTTTACTGTGGTCTTAGAGAAAATATACCTGCATTCATAGTATGAATCTTTGCACTTCGCTGGTCATCATGCTGAACTTTGACAGGGTCCTCAACTTTCCAGGACCTTAACAATCTAATGCACTATGCTTCTAGAAGTTCAAAGTACAGACTAACAAAGAGGCACATGAGTAACTGTAAATAAAGCCCCCTGAAAGGGGGTAGATGGATTCAACTCTCAAAAGTCATTTGAACCACAATTCCAAATAGACATCAAGAAACACCCTGATAAATCCACCTGAGCTTGATGAAGTGGAGATCTCTTCCTCTACGGATCCATTGGCTGGGAGTTATAAGTATATCATGCATATTCCCCTGCCTGTTTTTCTTTGAAGCCACCAAAGTACATGTTGTAACTAGAAGACAGTTCTGTCTGTTAGACAGATTCACCGTGGACTGCTTCGCACCTACTCATACCACAGGCGACGCAGCCATAAGAATAGATAGATCAAAGAACCTTGTTGATTCTTGTGAAGGCTGATGACAACAGCTGGTTAGGGATAGATGTCTAGCTGAATGGGTGGCTAGCTGATTTGTAACCACAGGGAGCAGCAGCATTCACTTTTCCTTGGCTGGTTGAATGTTTTCAGACAATGAAGCACAGACCAAAGAGCTCCCTGCCACACCATCCCGGCACAAAACTGGAGGGTGACAATGCTCAGTCAAACTTTCTTGACTTTAACATGGCTAGGGTCAGAACTATTTCCACGCCTGTGGCGACAGCCCTGGACAGGCTGCTGAATTGAACAGCTGCACAACACATAAGCTCAATTTTGTTCAAGATCATGTAGGTCTTCAGAGACCAGGCTCCCAGGAGGTACAGTATTTCTTCTTCAGATATTCCACCACTTTCTCGTCCTTCTCTCTCCTTTATATTTTGTTGTCAGTCATCCGGATAGAGGTCACACATACTCAGTGCCCGGTCACGGCAGACAATGGCACAATTAGATTTTCCCCCATATCTTTAGGACATATTCGGTGGAGGAAGCTTGTTGAAGAGACTACTTTGTTAGATTTAACCGTTGCTAACATTAATTGTGGCTAGTTTTGTTCCATGTAAAATAGATACAAAGAAGAAAGCTTTATTGATTCTGCTACTGTTTGGTAGAGCAAGGTTAAATGAAATTGGTAGGACACAGTAACATGATAGCTTTTTCCATTTTAGACTCACAGGTTTTACCCAATGCTTGTACTGTCAAGACGTTATGCAGCACTAATGTCCATGTCAAATTTAACCAAAGTTGAACAGTTGCAACAGCACTAAACCTGTTAAAATTAATTGATTTCAAAATGTCCAAACTTTGACTGTTTAAATACTCAGTCTGGGAAAATAATCTCATTTCGGTTTATGCCAGATCCCCTGGAGGACTTGCCAGTGCAAACATGTCATCCAGTGTAGAAACCTGGGCATAACATGATCTGGCTCCAAGCAGACAAAGCTAGCAGGAGCAGGAGGGTGACAAAACACAGAAAAGAAGGCTGACCTTCCACCATCTAGCGTACAACACATTTCCACCGCCTTCCACGTGAAACCACATGGATGAAAAGTTAAACACATAGAGCCTTGGGCGTAATCCATGTGAAATAGAGCAATTAGTTGAAGGTTCATCTAACCATGCATTTACTAAACTAAAAGTAAAAACATAGTATGGGTTCTTCTCAGTGCATGTGTTGACCTAAGAACTATGTGTATGTGGTGAGAGAATGTACAGCCTGTTTACTGCGCATTGAAATAACTGAAATGTTATTATGAATCGATAAATGGAGCTCCCCTGTGAAATAAACCTGCCATTATAGAGCATTGCTTTGCCACGGAACACTGCTTTCAGAATCTGGTGTGTAGGTTGGACACAAAACAAAAAAAAAAGCAGCCTGAAGCTCATAAATCTCAGAGAAGTACCCCAGAGCAAAGAGAGTTATTGTGTGGAGCTGCTGTAAGTTGTTTTGCCAGAAGCTGATCAGTAAAGTACACCAAAGGTCAGATACAGCCAATTGTTGGGTATAGCTCAGTGAAATTTGTCATGAGTGTGGATCTCGTTCAGCAGTGCAGCGGTATATTCTATTTCTTGTGCTTGCTTGTTAATTTGTTATTTTAACATTTTTAGCCTTTTTATCTGAGAGAAACAAGGTGCACGTGGATATTGCATCATATATACCTGCCACATTTGGATTAAAATTGGAGTGTATGAAAGCTGTTGTGGAGTCTTCGAAGATTGTGTTGCCAGTCTTGCTTAGCCTGGGGTTGATTTGAAGAATATACACGTGTCAGAGTATCAGAAATACATTTATTGAACTGTTATCAGTATCGCTGTGGTAGAAAAGTTACAAAATGTGTTGAAAATAGAAATGTCACAATTTTCCAGTTCAACAATGATGATGATGATTCAATTTTCGATTTTTTTAACAGTGACGACAATCCCACAATAAGAGCAGCTAGATGGCGGAAAGTACTTAACAGCTTGAGTTTTTCAAAATTAACAAAATGCCATTGCCATAATGTTTACCATAATGCAACTGGATAGCATATTGACTTTAAACTCCACACCCAGAGTTAGTAATGCAAGTTCTCCAAAGCTGAGATTCCAGGGTCAGACTTGACAAAGCTTCTCGAGAGCTACAGAAGACATTATGCAACAGTTTTCATAGGCTGGGTAGGACAACCCATTGGTAAAATAACTGTAAAATTGGGGGAGTAGAATTGAATTTTGTCTTTCCATTTGTGTCTTCATCTATCTTATACACTCACTCTTTTTCACTGATTGAAACAGACACACAAGCTAAAAATAAAGCTAAATGTTCTTGACTAATAGTCTGGCAGAGTTGGAAGTTTTTATTCTGATTCTGATATTGTGGGCAGCTGCAACTCTGAGTGTGTGTGAGTATGACAAAGAGATGTGTATGATTTCTCCTTGTCGCTAAAACTATAGATGCAGCTAGTTTATCAAATGAAAATGAGGGCTTAAAGAATTTTCACAAAAACCTTTTTGTATATTCACCAAAAAAAACACAGAAAAAATCAGCCTCATATAAACCCCATATGAAAATTTTTGTTTTCATATGGCCCCCGGTTTGATTTCTATGTTTGGGTTTTGGGTTTTTGGGTTTTGGGGGTTTTTTTTTCCCTTTTTCTTCCCCTTGTTTTTGTTTTTTTCTCCCTGGGCTTGTTTGTTGGCCTGTCCTGTGTTCCCCCGGGAGGTGTATTTTTTTTCTGTTTCCTTTTTATTGAAGTCTGGTTTTGTTTTGCTCGTCTTGCCAAGTTTTACTTTTGTCGGGTTTATTGCTTGCCCCCTAAGTGTTTCAACACGTACCTTGTTCACGTTCCTCGTTTCCTCTTTGATTAAACTCGGTTCCCTTGCTTGTAGTGGTCTTGCCATTTTTTCCGCGGGTTTTCGCTGTCCCCTTGCCGTTGTGTGCCCCGTTTAGGGCCCTTTTCCCCGTTCCGGATGTTTTTCCCCTTTGTCCCCTGGGAAATGCCTCCCCCCCCGGGGCTTTTCCCCCCCCTAGTTTTTCCCCGGCCCGGTTTTTTTTTTCCCGGCCCCGTTTTGGGTTTTTCTTGGATCTGTTTTTTGGACAAAACCCCTTTAATCATAAATTTGCCCGCCTCCCTTGCTGCGTTTGGGCCCCTTCCACCCGTCGAACAATTGACCAAAATGGACCCACAGGACCTGATCGGCCCCCATTTCGCCCCTTTTCCCCTGATTTTGAGCCGGGTGCGGGTGCTGTGACCCCCGATCTGGGCCCCGGGGGGTTTTTGACCCGACCCCGTCCGCACCATACTTTGGACCCCCCGCGGGGGAACCCTTCGGGCCCCCCCGTGGCAACCGGGGCCCCGGACCCCCTAGCGGTTGGCCGGGCCGGCTACCGGCCCCCCGGTTTGAATGACTTTATACATATATTTATTGTTTTAAATGGTACTTTTGGAACACAACAACACTTACCAGGCATGACAGCCTTCAGCCTTAATTCCACCCAAGCAGTTT
This sequence comes from Etheostoma spectabile, assembly GCF_008692095.1. Lineage (NCBI taxonomy): Eukaryota > Metazoa > Chordata > Actinopteri > Perciformes > Percidae > Etheostoma > Etheostoma spectabile. The sequence goes on from NC_045741.1 coordinate 32,625,112, forward strand.
CACATCTGCTATCCGCAAAGCAGCCTGCTACTATGCTTTTACCTTTTATATGGAAATTTCACACAAAACCCTACCATTAATACATCGCACAAGACTCTTACTCCTTTTAGAATCATCGAATAAAACCTTGTCTATAAAAATTCACCTATAGTCAAAAGTACTACAACATTTTTTACTTGCAAAAATTTCAAGTTAGTCTATATCGACGCATTCCACTTCCGGGATTGTTCAGGTGTTGCCGGAAATTCAACCTGACTGATTATTTTCGGCCGGATGTCTGCCGACTTTCTCTTTCTTTGTGTTGGCGTTCTAAACTCCAGGTGATTTCTGGGGACTATGGTTAACTGCTCCTCAGACCTCTGCTGGGTAAATCTAGACAGCTAGCTAGAATATCTGTCCAATCTGAGTTTTCTCTCGCAAGACTATTTACAGTGGCTCTGTGAGGAGCTTAGCACCGCCCATGATGATTGTGATTGGTTTTAAGTAATGCCAATAAACCAGAGCATGTTTTTCTTCCCTCCTGGAAGGCTGTGTTGACTCGCCAGACCTCCCTTCGCTCCGCAGCGTGTGGATGGTCTGCAAGAAAAGCAAGACTACTGCTGACTTAATGTCAATATGTGGATACAAATCAGTTGAGCTACTCTACAATATTTCCAACAAACCCCCTTGCAACTGCAGAAGTACCCCCTGAGGTACAAGTATCCATGGTTGGGAATTACTGCATTAAACAATCAATACTCCCTTATGATGTCTGACGCATACAGTGGCTTAAACCTAATTATTACTGTGAGCCCCCCTCCTTCCCACTGAATTTCCTGCCTCTATAATCCCTACCCTCTGCCTGTGGAGAGGTTGTGGCAGTTCTTTACAGAAATAGCCCAGTGTCCTGTGGTGCTCTCTCCTGGGAGAGTATACACCAGATGCTCTCCTGGGGTAATATGTCTCTGCAATAGTACAAGAGTAGTTTCAGAGGTGTTTTTTTCCTCTTTTCGCAATTTCCAGAGAACATGGCTCAAAACAAGTGTGACTTTAATAATGGCACCTGAAAAGATGAATAAGCTATTACTTGTCTGAAGGTTATTATATGGTGTTGATAAAAACAAGGCAATACAATATTTATCACTGAGTGTTAAGACTCATACACATCACAATACTGCAATAAGTGCATAGAATACACATCTTCATAAATACTATTTGAGTAGTTGTACGCTTTTATTCCCAACTTGCATATATATTTATACATTCTTTCCTTAGTATTTTTTATCTTCATTTTTTAAATATTTGTTCTTGTATTCTATCCTATTTCTTATTTCATGTATATTCTGTATCTGGGCTGTGTGTCTGATACTTTGCGACTGTAGCACTGAAATTTCCCTAATTTATCTATCTATCTATCTATCTATCTATCTACATATATACACAGTATATATGTATACAGTATATGTGTGTATATATATACTGTATTTTATCCATTAACAAAAGAAGTTAAAGAGCAAGGCAGTAAGAGAATAATGTGCTTACCAGAGAATGTTGAGCACAGTACAGGTTGTCAGGCCTGCGAGCACTGCTCTCCGAAACCACAGGATCTGGACATGAAGGAAATGCAGTACCTTGTGACTGACATCCTGCTCAAGCAAAGTTACACGAGAATTTTGTAAACAGTATGACTACATCAACACAACACAAAGCCAGTGAAACTCGTAACTAATCATCCAGGCTAGTCTTACATAAAATGCACACTTCAATTTGCTGCACCCTCCATTTGCATCCTTTGTCCACTCAGACATCTGAACCATAGACTGTGGCAATTCAAGGAACTGCAGTTTTTGGCACTTTGTCTGAACACTGCTGAAGAGAAGTCTAAGGCACGTCAGTGACGGTGACACACTGGCCTTAAGCCACTACATTTGGAGATTCTCACCTTGTCTTTGTATGTTTTATGCAAAATATCGGTTTAATACAAAAGATCTTTCTTCAAAGACAAATACCCCAAAACATACAAATCATGCCGGGGGATAATGATACAGTCAGCTAAGTTGGATGTGGGTTGGTGTGTTTATTAGGCAGAGTATGTTATTCAGACAAAGACATTGAGAAAGGCAAGCTTGCAGTTATTGATAATGGGGCAGAAGGATATATACATGCTTCTTGTTTGCTTTGAGGCCTACACTTCGTTTTTATGTACATTTTAAACCTGCACATGAAAGAACCTGAGTGGAAAATGCTAGACTGGAAAAACAGTTAAAATATTTCAAAAAAGTCTTTAAACTTGGCTGAGGTGGGAAAGATGGTCTATAAATCAATTTGATCAAATTGATATCAATGATAGAAATAAGCTACACAAATGAACTTGAAACTGACTTCATGAATATAAATTTTGATGTTGCAACTTAAACGTCACTCAAGCTTTCACTGAAGAAATTAAATCTTGGCTAAAATTCTGTAAATCTGGTTAAAATACTTTTGGATACAAAGTTGGGTGGTTACACTGCTTAACCCAGAATTCCAATCGGACATGGCTTTATGGTGTCTACTGGGAGTGTTTCTCAAGCCTCTTAATTTATCCTATTCTTCAGTAACCAGATTCTATTGTTCTATTCATTGGTGTTAGAACTTAATTCACAAGTGTTACTTACCTGAGTTAAAAAAGGCCATTTTAAATGTTTAAGTAGATAATATTCGGAACAAAACTTTAAAAAATATTTTCACTGAAGTAAGAGAGAGAGACAGCAGTTGGAGAGCCTGTGCGGAGATATGAATAACCTGATTCCCCTGTGTGCTTTGTAAACATGATAACCCCAATATTCATGTCCATGTTAACGCACATGATTCAAACTACATGCTAGCTCCGTCTGTGGATTTAGCGATACTGTCCAGCAACCAGTTTATCTACGGATCGAGTTATAAAAATGCATTCTGATTGATAGTGGATGGGTTGTTGGTGAAGTACCGGATAGGCCTAATTAATGTGAAATGTATTACTGTGAACAGAGCAGAGAGCAGAACAGAGCCGCTGCTGCTCCTGTGTGCATTTACACATTGTTATACTAGATGCATTGCATGTCTCACGGAAAAAAAATGTACGCACAATGCGTACAGGATTAGGGTTGCCGGCGCCAATGCAGCGCATCATAAGCTATTTTTGAATTCAGTACAGTGAGCATAGAGATCAGAAGTCAGTGCAGGACATAGTAAAGGACTAGATTTACCTGTGTTTTGTTGTGTGAGATCTGCGAGAAGAGCAGAGGCATCACGTTTACAATCCCTCCTGTTTGGGACAAAAACAGAACAGCAGGTCAATCGCTGTGTGAAATTTGGCATTTTTTGGGTAACACTTTATTTGAAGGGGTGTGCATAAGCATACACTGTCATTAAATGGTTGGTTTTTACATTGACTGTCATGTGACCAGGCTCCTCTCCTTAACCTGATTCTCTTATATATGCTGTTATAGTTTTAGACTGCCGGGGGACTTCCTTTGACACACTGAGCTGCTCTCTCCTCTCTCTTTCCATTTGTGTGCAACCATGTCCCAGAAATGCTTTTGTTATTAACCCAGCTCTGGGGAGTTATTCCCTGGAGTCATTATTTTTGTTTCATGTAACATGTTTCCTTGGATTAGGGTGCAGCTGTGGCCATGGTCCTGCTGTGCCCTGCTATGCCATGAACTACTACAACTACCATTTCTAGTCACTTTTCCATTATCTTTTATTGTGACTGTTATTGCCACTATACATTACACCCCCAACCAGCACCGTCAGACACCACCTACCAAGAGCCTGGGTCTGTCCAAGGTTTTTTCCTAAAAAAGGAGCTTTTCCTCGCCACTGTCACACTAAATGCTTGCCCTTGGGGAATTACTAGAATTGTTGGGCCCTTGTAAATCTTAATTATAGAATGTGGTCTAGACCTACATTATCTGTAAAGTGTCTTGAGATTACTCTTGTGATGATTTGATACTATAAATAAAATTGAATTCAATTCAATTGAATGTGACCATCATAATTGTCATGCAAATTTTTCCTTGACCTCAGGTAAAGTGAAACAATTTGGACTTATTGTGTAGTTTGCTTTCACCATGAACTGCTTTTCTAAAAGTGTCCTGAATAATACACAAGGCCTGATCTGAAGTAAAATCATTTGGACTCGTCCTGTCATAAAAGTTATAAGACAAGTGAATGCAGTACAGAGGGAATATAAAGTGCTCATATTATGCTCATGTTCAGAGTTGTATTTAGAGGTTGTACCAGAATAGGTTAACTTTGTTTAATTAAAAAAAAAAAAAAAAAGAAACAACCATATTTTTGTTGTACTGCACATTGGTGCAGCTCCTTTTTTCACCCTGTGTGTTGAGCTCTCTGTTTTAGCTAAAGAGTGAGGCACCTCACTTCTGTTTCTAGCTTTGATGAGAGTCACAGATGTGCAGTACCTTGGTTAGGACTGCGCACGTTTGTCACAGAAGTAAAGGCTGGACTACAACAGAGCTGTTTGGAGCAGTTGGTGAACAGGGTTTTCTGTTGGAAATGGTAAGTCCCTTTGGGGTGGACTTTGGGCTTTTTCACTTTCTAAATCTATAATGTGTACGAAATGATATTTAAAACTAAAAAGGAAAGAAAAAAAACAAAAAGCATAATATAAGCACTATATAAAGACTTTTGGAGAGGTAACATTAGCTTTAGGCTATGGATACTTCTTGCTAAAGTATCCGTTACTGTATTTAACGGCCCTTAGCTAGTTTGCTTGAAGACATGCAGGAAATCATCACAGATTGGACTCGAACCCTGGACCTCAGCGTCGATATGTGCCCACATACCCACTGAGCCAATCCGGCCACAGTTCAATGCAATGTAAACACATAAGTGGTAAATAGTTTATTAAAGATTAATAATTAGGCCTGCCATGACATATTTATGACAGGTTGTCAAGGTTAATGTCAAGTTGTCATACCAAAGACATGACAGGTTATATTGTCTTGCTTATGTAATGTCAAGTTGTCATAACACAAACATCTCAAACAATGCTAACTTTGCATTAAAAGTGTCATCATTTAGCAAAGGACACTTAATGACAAAATTTATAAACATTCTAAAGACTGCATGTTCATGTGTCATGTCAGTCTAATGTCACACCCCTTCAAATAAAGTGTTACCATTTGTTCTTTACAGCATGCAGACAAAACTTTATAAAAATATGTTTTTGCAATCTTCATTCATATATTCTGTGGGCTTCTGTTACTGTACCAGTCCTTTATTTCACGTTGTACCAGCAGCACACCAGTGTGTCATCACTGTCCACTATGCTCTTACAGTAAAAGTAGGCCTGGGTTTAAAAAAATAGATTTTAATTTGAATGATCCAAAATTGATTCTAAAATTCTGAGACTGATCTTTTCACCCTAGGAGATCGATCTCGGCCAACATTACTGCCTTTAGGAGGCTGAAGTGGGCTCTTTTAACATATATTTAACATATTGGTATTATATGAAACTAGACGACATAAGGCATTCGTTGGTACCAACCATGTCATGGGGGGCTAAATAACGCTCATAAGTTGCAAAGTGTCATGCCCATTTTCAGGACCATCAATGAAATGTAGGGCAATGTTTTTTAGGGTGTTTGGCAAGATCTGAATCATACAGTACAGCTTTGTTCATGGTTACACTTGAAATATGTCTTAAGCATTATTTTTAGACTTTAACGCCTCTTTTACTAGCAGTTAAATCACCACATTTCTTTATGGCCATAGTATTTTCACATTAAACAAATTAGCCACTGTGCTTTGTTATGTTCAATGTTTTCCAAATCTGGTTAGCAACTTTAATTCCAGGTGTCCTGTGCACTGGAGTAAGTCCATCATGGGCCTTCATTATTCTGGGCCAGGAAAGAAAAGGTTTTGTAGAAGAAGGAGCGTGAACTGGAAAAAATAACAAAATAAACCTGGGCAAGAAAGGTGAAAAGATGAAGAGAGAAAGAAGGAAATGGAGCTACAAAGCTGATTCTCACCCAGGGCCACAGTGCCCATTAGGAAAGGTTTTCCCATCTGACTGAAGTCATTGTTGCTCTGAAGGCCGACCTCTGACCCCACTGCAAAAGTCACAGCCACCTGACAGACACACACACACACACACACACACACACACACACACACACACACACACACACACACACACACACACACACACACACACACACCACACACACAGTTCAGTTCAGTTGTTTTCAGGTTTTTCTCTAACATTTACTGTATATGTAATGTAATTTTATCTGAACATGGACAATATACATTGAAACATTAACCTTGAATAAGAACAAGGAGAGATACACTGCACCAGTTTGTAGCACAATTGCTATTTTTCCCCCGTTATTCCCTGGGCAATATTTGATGCAAGTGAATAACAAAACATCAGAATATAACATTTTACAAACACATTCACACCTAATTTACAATAATACAACTATGTGCTAAGTTGCATCAATACAATTTTCACAGGCTCAATCGTTCCCACATCCTAAAACCAGACCCCCCAACCCTTGCCCATAAAAGTCCTAACCCCTCCCTTTACACACAAACACACACAAACACACCACGCACACACACACACACAGCATAGCATAGACAGTAGATTTGAAAGAGGGTTATAGCCTCTTCGTCTCCTAATTTTTACATATGATTTTGTTCATACTTTCTGTGATTTCATATGTTAATCTGTGCTTGATTAATTGTGTGCAACAACAATGATATCCTGTTGGTAGTTTCTGTCTATTTCTGTTTAAAGTGTCAATTGGCTGCACAAAGAAGATAGGATCCGTATTGAAAAGGAAAACAATCCCCAGTGGAAGCTGTGGTGAAGCATTCAACTACTACAGTGAAGACAGGAACCTGTGCAACATTCAGGGAAATACAGTAAGTGGCTGCAGTCTGTGTGTCTGTGTCTGGCCAAAAAGAGAGTGTCCAAAAAACACAGTAAAGTCAAAAGTAACCTTTGTGTTTTGACTTTAAGTGCAACAAAAACACACTGAGTTATGTTTCCGGAGAGATGTGAAAACCATTTCACAGCCACAGGTAAGCCATAGAGGTGAAGGAGGAAAAGACGAGAGAGGAGTCGGATAACAGCAAGACAGTGTAAAGAGGAAGAGGAAGAATCATCCAGAAAGCAAGGAGAGAAGAGAGTTGACACAATTTGACAAAAAGGATGAAAAGTAATGAGAGAAAAGTAGCAGGGAGGGGTGTTGAGTAAGAGGACAGGATTGATTGGTTCTAATGACTTCTACTAGAAAATACCGTTTGTAATCTAATGCTTTTTAGATTAACTGAAACATCGGAGAGGCTTCTTTAAAAATCTTTAAGTAATTGTCCAGTCATCTAACAATGGACTGGTTTCACACACACACACACACGCATGCACGCTCGCTCTCTCGCTGGCACACACCCTCACACACACACAGCATGCCATAAACCTAGCTGCATTATCCTCTTTGATGATTTGACCGACCCTGCACCAGGCGGCAATATACCCCTGCTATCATGGGCGCCAGCAGCATTATAGGTTCAATGACAACTTTATTAGAGGTGAGGGTCTGGAGTCTTAACCAATTATAAAGCCTGAATAAATGTCACGCTAATTATTTCCAGAAAGCCGTGAAATTGTAGTCGATTCTCCATGAATAATCTACCTTTCAACACAATTCCATAGCTCGGTGCATAAGATTCATTTAAAAAGTGTGTGTGTGTGTGTGTGTGTGTGTGCAGGCAAAGCCTCATTCAGGCCTATTTCACAATGACTGAATAGTGCTCTTATCAAGGTGTATCAACTTCATTTGGGCGTAACTGTTATTTTATTTAGCTGCAGGTTTCTGTGTGCAGCAATCAGTCACATGTCAGGCCAATAAGAGCTGCTGGGGCAACGCATTGATTTAGACGAGGAGAGATGAGAAAAGAAGAGAAGAGGCGATGAAGTGAGGAGAGAAAAAGAGGAGAGAATATATTGTCATAAGAGAAGCAGTTGTGATTTTAATCTTAACTTAGCACGTTTAAGATGCCTATAGAAATCACCATTATAATGGTAGTAAACTTCTGATATTCTGTGTTATTTATGCACTAACCCTTCTTAAAATCATTTTGATTTACCTGATTTCATGATAGATAATGGGATATATTATAGTTGCTTGATTATCTTTGACTTATAATCAATTCTTATTTTCATTATCAGGAAATATAGATATCGTCATGATTAATATCTATTCTGTGGTGGAATCCCCAGAGGTGCCTGAAAAGATTAATACAACTCTTGTGTCCTGTAATTATTGAGCTGGAGCCATGGAGACAATAACAGCGGCGTAGCTTAGGATAAAGACTGGAAGCAGGGGAATAAAGCTAACCTTGCCAAAACAAAATGTTATAATATGATATTCAAGAAGAATATATGAGATATAGATAGATACTATTGGTGAGCTTTAGAAGGTTTGGCATACTTTTTAAACTTTGGACGAAGCAGGGCAGCAGTTCCTCCCTGCTTCCAATCTTCATGCTAAGCTTATCACCTCCTGGCTCTAGCTCCACACTTAGCAGACAGACATGAGATCGGTTTATCTCATACATATGAGATAAACCTTTTTTCCTTATATTGCCCCTCAGGGCTTCCGTAGCAATCAGTTTTGACTTAATAGGAAAAAAAACTAATGGCTGACTTATGATGACAGCAGCTATAATGAGGTAATGAGGTGAGAACTGCTGGAACGCTGGACAACAACAAGTTCAAAAAAAGGGTTTCAGTCAGGTCAGAAGATGGGCCTCACAGTTGCGAGTTTGATTACTGAAACTTGGCCCTGCACACCCATGATCCAATAATTTAAATATTTTGGCTTATTCAACTTTATCCAGTTCTGTGTACAGACGTCTGTGCACAGTAAGTGTGGGGATTCTGTCTGGCATACACAGGCATACCCAAACTGACTGGTAGGGATCATTAAAACAGATGCACACACTCTACAAATCACACTCAGACATGGGACATTTGCTAATGACCTCAGACTCCCATAAATTAAATTTCAACTGTGACCATCACTGCTACGGGCATGTACAAGTTGCGGTGATGGGAATGGGTTCCACTATTAGTGTCCTAAAAGAAAACAAAGTGCTGATGGGTCTATCTGTCTGAAGTATCAGGTTGCTTACATTGGCCTTTGTTTCACCAGAATCAATCCCAATCAACAAAGCTGCCCTTGGGGCTGCTTTCATGTCTCCCACTCTGCCTCTCTACGGACTTCCAACAAACTCTTATTTAAATCCAGCTTTAAACATCAGTCAACTTTATAAGTTGTTTACAGCCAAGGTTTCACGTTTACTTTTCATAAAGTTGACTGAAATGGAGTAGATGCAGCTATCTAACTTTGGCTAAAGTGGTTTGTGCAGCAGAGAAACATCTCCCTGAGGGCAGTGTTTGGAGATCGGAATAAATTATGGACCTCTTTTTTTAGGATTATATTCCTGTGAAGGGAGGCAATCAAAGAGACACCAACGTTGATTTTGTTTTTAAAATTTTCGGAAATCTTGGGTAATCCTGTAAAGACTATTTACAAGCCTTTTCTGACTATAATTTTAAATTAAATTAAAAAAGTAAAACATAGTATACATTTTAGACTTCTGTTCTTATTTAAAATGGCTGTACATACAATGCATAATATTAATATAGCAGTAAACTAATATTTGCTATGTATATCCGATATAGTGGAGTAATGGCATCCTAAGCATAATGGACAAAGCTTCTGGGTCTGAAAAGTGAAGCCAATGCGGAAGTGCCTTAAACCTCAAGTCTGTCTAATTTCCAGCAGGGGGCGACTCCACTGGTTGCAAGAAGAAGTCTGTTTCTTTAGAAATCTAAGGGAAAATGAGCCTACTTTTCACTTGATTTATTACCTCAGCAAACATTTTCATAATAACTTTATGGTCAGAACCACTAGTATCAAGTCTTTTTCAATACAGCATGATGTTCATTTTGCAAATGATGGTGCCATTAATTTTAAAATTGACAATAAAGCTCTATTTCTAGCTAAGAAGATAATATGTGAGTAACACAACCTTAGGTTTACTTAAGATGTTTTGTCAGAAGCTAGTCCCACAAACTCAACCTTATATCCAGCAGTGGAGAATTGGAGAAGCTAATGCTAACACTAGCCCGAGCCCTGACGACTGTAGCAGCTACCATGTCCGGCATAGGTGTAGATTTTGGGGGAGATGCAAGGAATTTGTCCCCTACAATATTTCAAAGAGGTAGATTTGTCCCCCTCAAAAACATGAAAGACAACCCACTCCGGTATATATAATCGTTCAGGGGGCTCAAAACATGTAAGCAAAACAAGAACTGTCTACTTTGCAACCTTGGGGGGGGTAAAAAAAACACAAAAGGAGAATGATGATAAAAATGTAAATTCTTGTGATATTGTTGTCTTTTATCTAGCTTTAAATTCTGGCGTTAACGAGGTCTCATTCTCTCAAAGATTTGTTGTTGTGATGTACATGATTCCTTAAAGGTCCCATAAGCATGAATATTTCACTGTATGAGGATTTTTTTCAACACTCAGGGCCCTGAGGCCATTTTTACAGTTTAATTTCCATCTGGATTTATTTTATAAAAAAGCTTGTAAAACATCAACCCTGTTGTCTACAGTCAAAATATGAACATCATTTTTTTAAGACAAACTGGGTTATTGGAATATTTGGGTTGCAGTGAGGTCATTTGCATGTTAAAAATGGTTGTAGGGCCTTAAAGATAAATAAATAAATAAATGAATCTTTCAGATATGTATTGATATCACAGACATATAAGTAAAACCTAAGCCATTTTCCATTCTAAAACACTTCTCATATGTCTTGGGAGTCACACTGTGAAGAAATAATCATTAACTTATACAGTTGAAAAAATACATGCATTTTTTCCAAAAAAGTCAAGACGTTTTGCTCTCATGACATTTACTTATGCCAATAATAACATAATAATGTCATATTTATTGATATTACACCCACAGCAATGTTATACAAGCAAATATGTGTCTAAATGTTGCATAATTTGGCCTTCCATAGAGTCTATAGGCATTTTTGTCCCCTCTGGCCTTCCATACACGAGGGGTGCCTTTATCTCCCATATATGGGCATGTACTTCCTGAAAAATAGGCAGGACAGACACAGAGCGGGAGATCAGAGATTAGACGAACGATTCAGCGGCAGAGATGAGCCAAAACGCGATGAATTATGGACATAAAGTGGATCAATCTTGGATATAACAGTATGGATTTAAAGCCCAAAGAGGCTGAAGTTCCAGGCTGGATAGAAAATCCCCTGTAGAGGCTAGAAAGACGGGGAAAAGACCGCCGTAAAGCCGAAAACGTCAGAATTTAAACAAAACCGAAAGTGAGTAAATCGCTTGTATGGTTCAAAAGTTATTAAACTATGAATCAGAGGTACTTTTTTACTCGTGGGCGAGTGTCTCGGGCTCAGAGGGTTAACATTAATATGAGTTCCCCCAGCCTGCCTATGGTCCCCCCAGTGGCTAGAAATAGTTATATTTATAAACCGAGCCCTGGGTATCCTGCTCTGCCTTTGAGAAAATGAAAACTCAGATGAGCTGAGCTAGAAGCTTATGAGGTCATAAGGGGCAAGATTACCTCCCCTTTCTCTGCTTTGCCCCCCAAAGAATTTGGCCCACGCATGAGAGAGAGACATCATGGATTTCAAACAAGCAAAGTGGCAGTTGGTCAAGGCCACATGCATAAGAATTCCCCAGAATGCAGGAATTGAAGTGTTTGAGGCTCATCATTTTGTAATGGATGACCCCCAGATCCCTCGTTTATCATGTGTTGAAACGAAACCAACGCCCTTGCTGTCATGACTCAAAACTGGTGGCAATGGCGTCTGCTACTAAAGTCTGTAGAGTAAATGGGACCACAAATGAAAAGCCAGGTGGAGGAGGGATCCGTCTGCTCTGTTTGACTGATGGTACCCTTTACTTTACATAATGAATCATTTCATTATGTAACTAGAAGGGTACTCGTAAAGCGCAGATCTCCTCCAAGGCCATGTGATGTTAAAGAAAGTGAAAAATTCCTTTGTCCATGCTACACTCTTCTACCAAGTTTCATAATAAATCAGGCCAGTATTTATTTTCCATAATCCAAGACAGGCAGACAAGCAAACCAAACTGAAGAACATACCCTTCTTGGCAGCGATAATGATGTAAGTCATAAATACTAGGGTACATCAATGAAAGCTTTTCTTGTAAAAATGATACAAAATGGGATTAAAATAGTCATTGACAACATTTATGTCTGTTACATTGACTTTGACGCTTTACAGTAGTTGCTGACTGAAGGTCATACTTTACCCACCCTTTTATTTGCCATGACATGACACTTATTAAATTCCCCTGTCTCCCTCTCTCTACCCCTTCTATCTTGGCAGCTCAGAGCCTGGAAACTGCTGTTTTCTTTCTAAGTATACCAAGATAGAAACATTAATATTGCAGCTATAAAGAGAAAAATCGCATTTGCTGGGCCATAAAAGGCTGGTGCTTGACGATAGTGTGTTTTATTCTGGTGCAGTCGGCCTTGCCTGGCCGGCTCTCTCTCATATTGATGCAGAGTACAGGGAATGGCTCTCAGTGCCCTGCTCCACAACTGAACCTCTAAATCTTAACACCGAGACTTAGCTCTAGGACACATTTCTCTCCTATTGTGTGTTATGTGTGTGCATGTTGATACCAATGAAGGAGTTTCTGTGTAAATGTCGCCATCTACAGGGTGCAGATAAAACAACAATATGGTCAACCTTCTTCTGAAACTTGGCCTCAGAAATGACTACATAATTGAACCTCTGTGGCACAGACTCAGTTGAGATTACAACTGTGAGTGAGCATGTGTTTAAGTTTGTGCATGAAAGCATGTGTAGTGTTTTAAGTTTAATTTATTCTTCACTAACGGAAGATCCTTCACAGAGTCATAAAGGTACCACTGGCTGCCTCCTGATCCGGAGGGATGAAGCCATTGATCTGATGTTAGAGTATGGATAGATATTTTCCTACATCTTCAACATCTACTCATTTATCTCCATTCATGGCTTTATCTACCATTGAAGACACCGAGGTCCAGACCTCAGTATTATTCTTTCCCAAAATGTGATTTAACTGCCTAAAAATAATGTGTACAATGCCAAGATACCTCTTGTTCCTCTGTCTGATCATCACCACCATCATTGTTTGTCTGTGGGTAGGTGACTGAGTAGGTGGTGAAGGGGAATATCTTGTTGTAACACAGTGGTTTTTGGGTATGGTGTCAACAAACAGTCTGGACCCGCTGAATAAGCTTTTCTTTTTTACTGACTACAGCAGGTAGGTAACCTAGGCCAATTAACTAGTAGATATCTTAATGCCAATTACCTTCAGACAGACATCTGACAAAAAGCTCCCTTGCTGTTGCGCTGCGCTAAAACAGCGCTGTGGCCATTAATGCCATCTGTTGTTAACGTAATGTTAGTTAGTTCCACTTGAGTGAACGTTACTGTTAGCTTATATAGTTGGCTAGATGGTAAATTGCATGATGTAATAACGTTAGAATTATACTAACGTTAGCAACGACAACAGCGCCCTGTGAAACCAATTACCGTATTTTTCGGACTATAAGTCATCCTTTTTTTTCAGTTTGGTTGGTCCTGCGACTTAGGCTGAATCTCATTAATCTATCTTACCCCTACCTCTTACCCATTCCCTTAAGTTTTGGGCGTTCATGCGAGACCTAGTGCTGTCCCAATTCTCTTTTTTATTAAGGGCTAGGGCTAGGACGAAGGGGTGTATATGTATGTATTGAATGGACTTAATGCATGTATACATTAGTCTGCATTAGCTGAATTTTGTTTGATATCAGTGCACAACACTACTTGCTTTGGAGATATTGCTACGTGCTTTACATATACCGTCCTGTATCACAGGGACACAGCAGCTGATTCACTTTATACTATATATACCGTCCTGTATCACACAGGAGGACACACGCCAGCTGATCCACTTCACACAGGGACGCAGGACACGCAGCAGATGATGTAACTGTAAATGTGCTGTTTTATATAACGCTTTTCTAGTCTTAACGACTACTCAAAAAGCTTTTACATCATACAGGAATCATTCACCATTCACACACATTCATACACTGTGGCCGAGGCTGCCGTACAAGGTGCCACCTGCTCATCAGATAAACACACACACACATTCACACTCCGACGCGCAGCTCGGGGTTCAGTGTCTTGCCCAAGGACACTTCGACGTGGGACTGCAGGGCCAGGGATCGAACCATTTTCCGATAGGCAGGCAACCGCTCTACCACTGAGCCACAGCCACCCCTCCATGATCCCCCCCCATGATCCACATTTGGGCTGAAAACGAGCAGAAGTTTCTTAAATCATGTGATCATGTTGTACCTATTCATTATTGCATTGGTACCCTAATTATTGTAATCATTTGTAATGAATTCCTGTTCATGCACTTGTACATTGTTGTCGGTTATGATACGGGACACAGATGAAAGAAATGTGAGGGAAGGGTTACTGGCCAACAGGCATCAGACTGGTCTGGAATATCAGAATAGCTGTAGTTAATTTGTTTGTCTTCTGTGTCTTTTCTTTAATTTTATACATTTGAGTGCCTTTTTATGTGTGTGACATAACCCACGAAACTGACATAGACACACTTGCAAACGGCATCTGGGAAGTTTGCGATCAATACTGTATGGCGATGTAACGAAGTGGTGTCCCATTTTATAGGGATATGTTTTCACCCCTAGCCCTTACCACTTGGTTTCAAGGACCAAGGGCTAGGGGTAAGGGTAATTGGTTAGATGGAGAAATGGAATTCAGCTGAAGTCACACCTGACTATTTTAGTCTGGTGTGACTTATATATCAAAATATACATAATTTAAATAACATGTTTTTAAATGTTAATTCATACTGTAAACATTACCCTCTACAGCTGCGAGAGGGCGCTCTAGGCTTGTGACAACTATATGCTGCTCCTAAAGACAACTGAGAAAGACTGTACAATAACATGCAGCCAAAAATGGTAATCAAGTAGAGGAAATAAAGTTTGGAGTTAGTAAGAAATGTGTGAGTGACTGGCAAAAAGGGTATTCTTACTGCAATGAAGAAAACAAAGGAAGCTAATCGCGGGCTGAAAGCAAGATGGCTGAAGGAACCACAGGTGGTTTTGACGTATTTTTTGATTGATACGACTTATACTAATTACAATATTTCGAATGACTTGCCCAGCACCAAAATGATTTTTCGTAACATCAAGCAAAGTGGGGGGCAGTGCCTGGCTGCGTATGGGCACATGGAACAATCACATAGAATAATTGAATAATTAAGAGCAGGGGGACTAGTGGGTCCAGCAATTACCCTTTCTTAACGACTAGGCCCCCACGCGACTGTGGATAAATGGCTGTTTCGTTAGTGCTGTTACAAGTGTCTTTCCAAGCTTTGCGTGTATTTGGCGGGGGATTCAGGCATCCTTCCTCAAGAAAATGGATGTTTTTCAATTTAAAAGATAATGCAATTTTCCCATACATTTTGTGTCTCTTTGTGGGATTTTGCCTCTCTTTGTAGTCTTATTGTGTCTCTTTTTGTTTTCTTTAGGGTTGTTTTGGGTCTCTGTGGTCATTTGGCATCTCTTTGTAGTCCCTTTGTGTTCTGTGTTCTTTTTTACGTCACTTTAGAACATCATTTCTGCATATGTGTAAAAAAAGGTTGGAAAAACTAGAGCAGATAAATAAATAAACAAGTGGTAATTTGCATATATTTTCATAGTGGGGGGGTGGGGGGGTTGTGTTTTATCTACAGTAATTGGGTGATGATTTCAATTTCAATCCTTTTCTGGAAATTTAAATTTACGATAAAAGATGTTAGTAACTGTGGGGATAAAAGGAGGGTTAATCAATGTCAATCAAGGAGAATTATGATTAAGCAGTATAGTTTAACTACAGTGTGGTATCATATAGTGCCACCCCAACCCTTCATGTATCTCATCTCTAGCTTGCACTGGGAGCCAGAGAAGAGAAGCCAGAACAGGTGTTATGTGATCATATTTTCTAGTTTTTTACCAGGATTCTGGTTGCAGTGTTCTGAGCAAGTTGAAGGCCTCTAGTGGCACAATTTGGAAGACCAGAAAAAAGGACATTGCACTAATCAAGTCAGGAAGACACAAATGCTGGCTTACATTTTCATCACAAAATGATAAGATGGGTCAAATTTATGCAATGTTACTGATATGGAAAAATACATTAGAGAGTAACACAGTGAAATATTCTCTTGCTCGCTGTAATTATTCCTCTGGTCCATAATGGCTGTGAAGTGATTCATATGTGAGAGATAAGAGGTCAATTCTCTCAATGTACTGTACATCCAAGATTGTTATGTGAACATTTCCTTACAGTAAGATAGACTTGCTGAGACCAACTTGTCACATGTCCTTTTATTTATTCCTTATTTATTATTTTAATGTAATATTGCGTGAGTAGTTTTAGAAAGAGGGTGTCGATCAAAGTGTTAACAGCTTACACAGCAGACGTAGCAGCTAGCTGTACAATTCTTGGAGGCAGTGTAACCTTGTGGAATGTGATGGTGTTAAATGTACTCTGGCCCCAGCCAAAAGACTGCCTTCAAGAGCTCCTGCTGAGCTGCTGACACTCAACTGATGTTTGCAAGCGCTGACCTGGAAAAGCCCAAAGCCACCACACACACAGTGGGGGCTCAATGAGCACTACAGCTTCTGTATGAGGGGACCAGCACACATTGACACTTCTATCCATTTTGCCAGCATGACCTCGCACAGAATTGCGGCCGTCATGGCAACATGACATCGATCAAAAATGGCCAAAGGATATATACTTTTAGGGAGTGAATAAAGATGAAGCCGAAAAGCCCATTAAGTGTGAAGCGTGAAGGTTAGAGAAGACTGTTGAAAGATTTCCATTTAGTTCTACTTTAGAAGACGGAGGGTAAAACACTCCACAATAAATATATACTCATTTACTACAGTATTTTATTTCTAAGAAATTATATTATCTAATTTCCCTAATTCTTAAGGACAGGGAGGTCTTTAGTAATTGAAGTGCAAAGCCTGCTAACCTTTTCTCAACCTTAATTCGTGATATAATGTCAAACATAGATTGCTGTCAGCAATGTCAAGGGTAAATCTTACTTTCACATAGTTCTATGTTTTTAAAAACTTGGCAGGGATTTGAATCAAGCAGTGTACAAGCATAGAAACATAAAATTGGTTCAAGATCAATCCTAGAAATCTTAACTATTGTTTGTTCGACCACTCAAGGCTTTTAGTGAAGGGCAACCCAAATATCAACCTAATATGGTCCATGTTTAAGTACCTAAAAGTGGATCCTCAACTATCATTTAGATGACATAGATAGTACATATGTGTACATACTGTATATAGTACATATACATTTAGACCTGTAGCTACATCCTTATTATTACAAATTACTTTCTAAATAAGGACCATCTAAAACTAAAAACAGTGATCTTCTAGCTGCTGTTACTTTCAGAAATATTAAACTGAAAAAGGTAAAAATGTAGAGAAATGATTGATAACTGGCCATAATATTTTAACAGCAGAAATTGCCGAAGTTGACATGATGCAACGGATAGTAATTCTAAGATAATTAATAGTTCACTGGCAGTAACTTGTTTTATGGTACTGATCTGTTTGTTTTGTTTTTGGTTTGTATTGCTGTATTCCCTGGCATAAAGAGAAGAGTGGAAGATGATACCTAAATATAATATATACTTTTTATTCTCTTCAGCCAGTATATTGGAGGGGTGCTAGATACATTCATTGCGTCTGGATACGTCCCATTTATGTTTATACAAAAAAGGCACTGAAATATATTCAGAGATGCATAACAATACATCATCTACACAATCCTTTTAAAAGATACCATGTTAGTACAACGCTAACAGAAAAGATTAAAGCTCTTAAAGCAGGAAACCCTAATGTATTAAATATAACTAACTCTCAGAGTGTAGGATTTGAAAACATTTGATCCAATTGGCACAACCAATCACAGTCAGCGCAACATATGAAAGTTACTGTAGAATGAAACCAAACAAACCCTGTGGGTGAAGAACCCAATAAACTCATGTTAGCATCGCTGAAAATAATTTGTTTCATTATTGGGAACAGATAGTGAAATTGATCAAATAAAATAGAATAATGGTTACCGTGACAATGAGCAGCATTCCTTTCAGCAGGGTAAGCAGTGAAGTGATTGGCTGGATGATTGTGTAAGCGAGTAAGATAGCAAGAGATAGAATCCAAGTGAAGGCCGGGATCACATAGATGTGGCTGTGGAGAAAACACACAAGCAGTCACACTTTGGAACACTTTTATTCATGTTCACATTTCATTACAACTGAACAACACACACTTCTGTATGGAACTCTGTCATGGGTTGAAGGGAGGAGATTGCCAACACAGAACCTTTCAAATGATTCTGTTTTTTTTCATGAACATCCCGTCCCCTGCACACTCCTGGTCAACAAAATTAAAGCTTGGTACTTTGTAACCTTGGTGAGGAATACCTCCTCCAAACTGTGGCCAAAGTACAGCCACATTCTAAAACAAAAACCTGTACTTCAAAAACTAAGGCAATATCTGGTGCGTTAGCTCTAAGGCTGTAAGGCTTAAAAACACATTGAAATGCATGTTGCACAGTTTGGAGATGGAAGAAAACCCAGGAATGTACACAGGTGAAGACGTAGGTCCTTGACTTAGTGCTGCAATGTCTTGTTACTGTAAGATTCTTTGCACATACAACAACCATTCAATAGAGATTCAATACAAAGGCAGTATATTTATTAAAGCGCCGAACTTGAGAATTGTGAGATACTTGAGTTGAGGGGTAAAGTTGCAATTTTGCATTTTGGTCAGATCCCTCGGTTACGTTGTAACCTTGGTTTTCTGAGTTAAGAGAGTATCTCTCCACGTTACATATTCCATATGTACGGGAATGATCCCCTTGAGGTTAGGTACATGGATACTACTTTAAGACACACCGGCTTGCCTGGCCACGACCTATGCTATTTAATACTGTAAAGCATCTGTGCTGGCGTGGAACCACTGATAGTTTGATTGTCTCTGAGTGGCCTACAGCTGAAGAGATAGTCGACTCACTCAGAGAACCAAGGTTACAATGTAACCAAGCCTTCTCTATCGTATCAAGACTATCTTTCCACCGTTACATATTCCATTTGTACGGGGAACTCATTAAGACCCTGTAAGGAGACATTGCTACCCAAGCCCAGATAGTGTAAAAACAAGTTATAATGAACTGTTCTAAAAGAACACTATGAACTATCAGCCCAGACAAGGCTATGCAATTTGCAAAGGCCAAGACTGACAGGCAGAGGTCCTGCTGACAGTCGGCTGTAAGATGCAAGATCGACTCAAGGAACATATTGAAGCACCTAAACACCTAAACAAAAAGGCTACTTCAGTCAGCCTGTGAAGCGCTCAGCCTACCTGGGATACAACAAATTGGTGAGATGAACACATAGCCACCTAGGCTTAGTAATTCATCAATGTGACACCCACAAGACACACTCACAAAGAAGGGGCTGGGTGCCACAATTAGCAAACTTCAGATCAGGAAGGATGCAGAAGTGCCCGTAGGACCATGGTCAAACCCAAACAGTGACAAAAGGACTGGAGCCGGGTCTGCAGAAACAGGAGGCCATGCTGCTGTCGCAGAGTAGGGAACCACCTGGTGAACTTACACATGTGACAAGCACCAACCATAGACTGGTGCACAGGTCTCAGGTAAAGGGTGAAGGGAATTATCTGGATGTTCTCAATCCCATAAAGTGAAGGCAGAGCCACCAGTCAACCTGAGGTTTACAGGAAGGGCAATTTCCAGAGATATGGCCGCCCTGCCGAGAAGCCGTTCAAAATTATTGACAATGGCCTTTGTCCATGTTCTGTCCACAGGACACTATTCCTTCCTCAGAATAGAGCATGGATGTCACCTCTACATTTGAAACTGCCACCTCCTCCATACCAAAGTGAGGAGAGCAGGGGCATTAATCTGACCTGGCAGAGTTGTCTCTTCTGCCTGTTAGCCAACATGACGTCTGCGCTCAGCAGGAGCCCCATCAGGCTTACGACTGCAAGCAATACGCTTGAGAGGGAGACAGCCGATGCAATTGAGAGGCTGCTTTTAAAGCATAAAGGTAGAGGGAGAAAAGGAACATGCCAGGACCCCAAACACTGCTACTACTGACCCAGTTTCAAGCTTGTAACACATTTTTGACAGGGGCCCCTCAGAAAGAGAAGGACCTGTTTGATCCCTTTCAAATAAACTGCAACAGCCCTCTCCAGTACGTGCCGTTTCAATACTGGGCAATATTGTTTGAGTTGAAAATGTTCCCTAAACACAATTTATGTATATGTTTATCTTTGTCTTTTTTAATGTATGTTGCATGTAATGTTTGTGTCTTCTAAATGGACCTTGAGTCTGGCAATAAAGTTGATGATGATGATGATGATGATGATGACGACAAGTCCATCTTCTAAAGGCAGATTAATACCACAGCCACAGTAAAATGTCCCTGCCAGCTTTCATATATTTGGATACCAGAAGGGGGCGGGGAATAGAAAAAACACTTCCGTGTTTATACTAGCCCGGGAAGGCTAACAGCTGTGTGCTAAATCAACAGCCACTTCTGTTTTTCAGTCAGCGTAATCCTCTCCGAAGCTCTTCATGGAAGAGGGAAACACTGTAAGCCGTCAACCAACTAACCCAGCCAACACAGACTTTGTTGTTGTAGTTTTTGTCGTTACCGGTCACTCACAGCCGAATGTAAGCAGAGTGACGGATAGCTTTGCGCCATCGTACGTGTCTGCTCATTTCCCAAAGTGCATGAACTGATTAGGCCAGTAATATGCTCCAGGGAGGAAAGCAGGAAACTGTCATGCCCACATGGCGCATCAGCTCACGAGGACGCAAGCAATACGCTGCTTCACACATATGAGGACAAAAATCTGCTGCAACCGGAGACAGTCAAAACTGTTGTCACGTAGGCTACTTTGTTTCCAACGCGGGAACCATTATCCATGGAGTCTGTCCACAGACAGGCTCCTAACTTAACAGGTAGGCAGATTCGATGTTGCAACCCACACTTTCTATTTTTCTCTATGAAATTGTCTGCAAACACGTAACCATACTCCTCAGGTGAAGATCAAACTATCAGTGGTTCCACGCCAGCACAGGTGCTTTAATAGGAAATAGCATAGGGTGTAGCCGGGCAAGCCGGTGTGTCTTAAAGAAGGATCCATGTACTTGATCTCAAGGGGATCATCCCCATAGATATGAAATATGTAATAGTTGAGAGATAGTTTTGTGTACTTAACTCTCCAATTGAGCAAAACACAGGTATAGAGACCACACACTGGATTAGCACTTATTGTAAATTAGATTGAATTATATTATGCATTTCTATTCAGTTTTGACTCTTGGCCATTTCCTTTCCTAACCCCTCCCCCTCACTGTTTGTGTGTGTTGTTTGTTTCCCTGTTTGTGATCCCTCATGTTTCTCCCTCCTGTTCTTTGTCTGTAAATTGTGGGTGTGGCTTATTTTGCAGGCTGCACCAGGTAAAGCACATTCTCTAATCTTCCCCATCAGTACTTAAGGCCGGCTCTGTGATCCACTCATTGCCAGATCATTCAGTCTACTAGCGTAGTACAGTTATAGATTCTAGTGCCCTGTGTAAATCGGTTTCCTGGTGTTCTAGCTTGTTTAGCTAATATCATCTGTGTTTCCTCCAGTTTCAGTCTGCATCGCTTGTTTGTGCTCACGTGTGCTCTGATCCCTTCCTGCCTGCCTGCTTGCTTGCCTGCCTTCTTCTCTCTTGAATCAAGGAAGTTTGCCATGTGTTGGAATTGTTTGTTGGTCTGCGGAGGATGCCGTTACCACATTGTCGACACCACAAACAAGAGACCCTTGGTTATGCACCCTTGGTCCATATAATCTTTTATTATATTGCACATTATCAGTCCGCTGGCAGCCCATGTTGATAGGCTGTGCACTTTAAATTTATGTTTACATAAAAAAAAACTTTCAAACAGTTTACATAAATTACACGGCTTTGTTAAGTCAAAATATTTGTTTCTAATAAAGTGTCTCTCTTTCTTCATAAATCTACAAGGTGGCAGTAATTAGGATGTTTTCAGACTGCAAGGCCATTTTACCTTCAAACCTTCCTTGAGGACATTTTGGTGGGCAGGTTGCTGGTTGTCTTTGTTTTCTGAGTTTACAGATTATGGTTGCATCCAAAATTGCATTCTCTCCGCTACATACTCAATATGTACTGTATAATATTGTTCAATGTACTTTTATGTAAATAAACAGTAGTATGTATCTTTTCAGATGCACTCATTTTCAACACTGTATCTGATGTCTCTTTTATATAACCCTTATTGGTCCCCTAATACCATATCTGAAGTCTCTTTTATATAGATTATAGTGGTCCCATAATACTGTATCTGAAGTCTCTTTTATATAGGCCTTAGTGGTCTCCTAATACGGTATCTGAAGTCTCTTTCCCAGAATTCAGCCCTTGGTAAAGAATTACAGCCACTAGAGCCAGTCCCACATTGAGCTTTCCTTAGTATGTAACATTTCTGAGTCTGTAGCTCATGAGGAGGAGAGAGAGGGGGACCAGGGCGAGGCTGGGGGTTTGGCCTTGACAAACTGCCACTTTACTTGTTTGAAAGCAATGATGTCTCTCTCTCATGGTTGGGCCAAATTCTCTAGGCGGGCGAAGCAGAGAAAGGGGAGGTAAACTTGCCACTTATGGCCTCATAAGGAGCAGATTCCAGCTCGGCCCATCTGAGCTTTCACTTTCTTCATTATCCAAAGGCAGGCTGGGGGAATGCATATTAATGTTAAAAAAACCTCATAAAGTGAAATGTTCATGCCATGGGACCTTTAACACTTTGAAACCATGCCATAGCCGGTATGTAAACATCATTACATAACTTTATATTCAGTCTATGAACGTTACTTTCTGAAGGCCGTACATAGCAACTGTGTTTACAGGCACTTCCACACCTGAGTGTGTGCTGGTGACCACAGAGAAAGCTCTGTTTTTACGAGGCTGTGTTTAGCTCTGAATAGGCTGCTTTTGTTACCACAGTCTCTGTAGTTTGTAAATTGATTTTTTGCTTGGGTTCTAGCCTTTTCATAACTGTTGATGTTACTGCTGATACCAACCTTTCCAGTGTTTTTGTTGTATTTTTTTCCAACAACTGGGAAAATTTGTCAACAGTAAGTGAATACAGCATGATACTGTATGTCCTACAATTACATTCCAGGATATAATGGGAGTGTCCTTTCTTTCAAAGAAAGAGTCTTTGGATCAGAATCCAAACTGTGAGTCCGGTCAGCTTTACAGATATCACACATAACTAATGAACAATTTATGATACATAACACATTTTGCAATGTGCATATAACAATTGAGAGGAAGTGGATGACTGTTCACTTGAGTTCAGTGGAGCAGACGGCTTTGAAGAGTCCCGACTTTATGACATTTCAATAAATGCTGAAGGAGTGGTGGCAACAATTTTGTACTGCTAAATGTATATAGCGAAAACGCTGCTTCTTCCTGCTGTTGTATCAGAGGAAAAGCTGCGAATCTGCGAAACAGCGGTAGGCTTTTATTTATTGGAAAGCAGGTTGAGGAAATGCTTGTATGCATGCGGGTAATAACAGGTAGGTTTAAAGCTTAATGCGTAACAGTTTTGTTGTCAATACTTAGAATTCCTCAAGAGGGCGACAGAAACTACGCACTATAGCTTTAAACAACCACATATTTTGGGCTATTGGTTTAGCGGACCAAGGTAACATTACCAACTCACATTTCGACATAATTTACAGACAGTAATCTGGTCGCTGTGTTATAAAACGTATCTCTTTAATGTTTTAAACCTTGCAGAGCTCTAAGGGTTTTGTTTCCAGGACACTTACTATCCTCCAGCAGTGGGACTGAGAGGAGAGTTTTTGTGCACAGACCTGCAGTAACCTATTGATTGCAGCCCCCGGGGATGGGGAATAACGTGGTTTATCCAAAGAAGGCTGCCAGAGCTTTTTTCACTCCAGTAACCCTGCCTTCCCACTCCCACAACGCATCGCGGCATCTCCCTTGGCGCTGACAAGGCCGATAATGAAGCACCGAGGCGTGCCAATGAAGCGGTCCAACCGACCCCCAGAGTTTAAATAATACTATTTGCGTTAAGTATTTACTGGGGCATGACAAAATAAATTAATCCTGTTAACTGATAAAGATAATTACAGGCTTGGGAAAGGGAAAGAGGAGGTGTGTGCTGGGGGTGGGGGCAACAATCAGTTGAAGAGACAGCTGACGGTGCCGCATTGATTCTTGCATCAGTGACTTGAGAGTGCTATAGGAGTTAGTCAACGACACCAGTATGATAACTGAACAACTTTAAACACAGAGGCATTTTAGCTTTTATTATATATCAGGGTTTCCCCCGGTGTATTACAAGCCTGATGAATTCTTTTTTAAATGTATTTTAAGACGTGTGGTAGGAAACTTAGACATAGTCTTATTTTCTCCAGTTAGCCTTTAGCACTGATTTAATGTAGGGCCCTATGGAATCTGTTAAATCCATGATTCTGTTATCACAGAAACTATTGGGCTCTACATTAACGCTGCCATCAGTCTGTGACTGTCGGGGGGAAAAAAGACACACGCCACCAGGCTAAACAACGTTTCAGCGGAAAAAAAACCCTGTATATTCACGGAATTACTCCGACGACTGTTCTGAAACAGACGTATGTGGTGGATTGCACATCTTCATGAAAAAGGAAGACAAAAGCTTTGTGTTGGGAGAAGACAGGTCAAGACCATAGACCGATAATATTCTAATATATATACAGGCTATGGTCAAGACAGATATAATTCAGTTGTCAGAAAAAGGTTTTTTTTAGCTGTAAAAAAAAGGATGTTGTCATTTTTCTGGTGTGGACAACCTATCAGCAAACATTGGAAATTATTATTATAAAGGATATTTTTGCTGCTCACATTACTCAAACTTAAAATTTAAAACCTATTTTTATGAGATTATTAGTGCAACATGCATTTAACGCAACATTTAGCACCCAATTACAACAATTAGTCTATGTTCTAACTGCTAATGTTTAACATGTTACAGAGCTGCACCTAAATAATATGCTTTACATATTTAATCTCCTTTTAGAACAGAACAGGAGCCAGAGCGTTCAGCTATCAAGCTCCTCTCCTGTGGAACCAGGTTCCAGTTTGGGTCCGGGAGGCAGACACCGTCTCCACATTTAAGAGTAGGCTTAAGACTTTCCTTTTTGATAAAGCTTATATTAGGGCATAGAATCGATATTGTTAGGGAGTAGTAGTTAGTCACATGTTTGATTTATTATCATATAATATAATAAGATTAGCAAAGCACTCCGCGATCGTTGGGAGAGTTTCTGGCCGGCCGGGCTGGAGCTCTCTTTACCTCGCCTCTCTTGGTTTTGTTGTAATAGTTTTAGACAGCTGGGGACTTATTTTGATACACTTCTAGGGCATATCGAATTTGTTATTGTATTGCAGTCATGTCCCAGAATGCTTTTACTAACATATCAAGAGATATACCCAGGGACTGGCTATAGTCCGATCCGGTTGGGGTATTCCCGGTCCGGTGGATCGTGCTCCGAACCAGTCAGTGCTGTTTTGCCATGGTATAGTTTACACGTGGGGACTATTTGATACACTCTCCTGTCTGCCCTCTACTCCTGCTTTCTGCATGTGCATTCATGTCCCAGATGCTTGTATACTAACCATCGAGGATGCATCCCACCATTTTTTTTTTGTTCCCCATGCATCTCTTTCAGAAGCTCCGAAACGGGAGCAAGCTATTCCATGGTTCCGGCTACGCCTGGGTTGCTGTCAATAGTACTGTGGTCCCTGCACTGTCCTGCACTGTCTGCTGTGCCTTGGTAAACTGCAACGTCCTGTCCTATGAAATCCGAAAGACTGTCTTCAAATAAGTTTTTCTATTTTGTGTATTGTCCACTCTTCATTCTAACCCAACCGCCTGTATGACACCGCCTACAAGACCTGGGTCTGACCGAGGTTCTGCCTAAAAGGAATTTTTCCTCGCACTGTCGCACTGTTGCTTGCTCTGAGGAAACTAGAACTGTTGGGTCCTTGTAAATTCCGGAGTGTGGTCTATCTGTAAAGTGTCTTGAGATAATTCTTGTTATGAATTGATACTATAAATAAAATTGAATTGAATTGAATTGAATTTTATTGTACAGGCTTACATTTTTTCAATAACTACTGGGCAAACTCCTGCCCCACAGTACAATATATAATACAATCATTTGGTTTATTTAGAAGTACGTGAATGCACTTAGAAATACCAAGTCATGTCGACTAATTAAGCCAGTTATACCCTCTTAAAAGGTGTCGGCCAAAGATGAATTATTCATGTAGTATTCATTAGTGAAGATTCAATTTCAGACGAGGGCCAGTCATCTAACGGAACTTTAAAAT
This sequence comes from Etheostoma spectabile, assembly GCF_008692095.1. Classification (NCBI taxonomy): domain Eukaryota; kingdom Metazoa; phylum Chordata; class Actinopteri; order Perciformes; family Percidae; genus Etheostoma; species Etheostoma spectabile. The sequence goes on from NC_045741.1 coordinate 32,651,754, forward strand.
AAATAAATAAATCCTCATCATCTGACAATAGAATATTTTGCCTAAGGAAACATCTCTGCCGAGTGTGTGTGTGTGTGTTGGTTTACTTTAATTAAAAGGAATGCTGTAAGTTCATGCAATGCTTTCAGAGCGTCCTACTCTGGTGGTCAGCTATCAAGATTTTATTGTGAAGTTGGGTAGCCGTGAGCAACAAGTCCCTGAACTGACAATTCACCTTCAGCTTTTGGATTTTTAAGGAAATGAAAGTGGAAAGGATGAATGGTCAGACTGATGTGGGAGAAGGTTTTTGACAATAACCTTTAACATTGTTCAATTAAGTTTTTGAAAATTAATGATGAATGATATTGAGTAGTTATGATCAGGACTGATGTGGGTTTAATGATTTAACTCGGTGAGGGTGGAAAATAATAGAAATATTTAGTATTTGGAAGTAGTTTTATGAAGGGGCCATTTTTTTTCCTTCAGGGTTACAAGAGGACTTTTTTATTGGACACTGCGCAGACATAAAAAAATCATTGAACTCAATGTTGTTGCTAAACTTTAACATACCCCAGACTGTGAAAAAAGAAAGAAAAATAATATTCCCCCTAGCATTTAGTAGCCTATACAGAAGATAATTATTTTTGTGTTAAACAAACAAACATACATATTAGGCAGTTGTGATTAGGACAAAATTATTTAATAACCCAATGTGTACTTCTAGCTTTGGTTGCTCAAGACAGTAGGCTACACACAGCTATGGATTCAACCAAAAAAACCCAACCTAAGTCCTGCCTTCCACTTCCTGTTAATATGCCTTTTTATTTTGGAATTTTGAATAGATTACCAAAACAGCAGTTTCACCGGATCTAAACAAACTTTTGAAGTGGTAGACATGTGGCATAACGTCATAGAACCCTTAAATAGATTAAGAAAGTCACCGCTACTGGTCACATATATGGTTAGATTGATTTGTTTAGATCCAGTGAAATTGCTACCTTGGCAACTCAACGTCATGTTTTAGGTCTTGTTCTAAGTGTAACGGAGGTGTACCGTTATGAGGGCGCACTGTTCTGATTCAGGTGCCTGGGTCTGTTTCCTGTCGGTTCAGTAAACTGCAGTTAGCATGCTTAGCACCGGAGTTAAGTGCTGACTGGGCTGGCTGCTAGCTGGCTGGGGGCTGACTGTGGATGTGTACCCGGGCCGGGACTGTAATAATAGTGAATAGTTGCTAGCTGGCTGGGGGCTGACTGTGGATGTGTAGCCGGGCCGGGACTGTAATAATAGTGAATAGTTGCTAGCTGGCTGGGGGCTGACTGTGGATGTGTACCCGGGCCGGGACTGTAATAATAGTGAATAGTTGCTAGCTGGCTGGGGGCTGACTGTGGATGTGTACCCGGGCCGGGACTGTAATAATAGTGGATGGCTGCTAGCTAGCTGGGGGCTGACTGTGAATCCATATCATATCAATAATTTACAATTATTAGAGATTTGTAAGGATTCAGATGCCATGGGAAGATTTGATACTGGATTCAGATTTGATCAAATGCTGCTGAACTCCAAGCCTTACGTTACTCAAGATAGTAAGGACTTTTTTTTTTTTACAGTAATAGCAGGAATTCCATAGAGTCTTTGTGTATGTGTAAGACTTACCTGACATTAAGAAGGGCCGCGTAGGCCTCACTGCCAGCTAAGACATAACTTATTCCAATAGAAATGCTGGAGAAAGATTAAGAATTAGACAAGAGAAAGAAAAAGGAGAGGAAAAGAGGTTGTTAGGTATTGGGTGCTGCTGGTAACTTCTCTCTAACTATAAAGTTGAAGTTGAAGAAGCAGTTCCCCGTTGAATTAAACATGAAAATGTTGCCTCATTTTAGAATCTGAGGCTATGAACAGCTTAGGGATTTGATTTAAAATAATTTCTTGTTTGCGGCGCAGTGCCTTTATCCTCCACAACTTCTCTATTTCATATCTGCTCAAAACAAAAATTGCCTTTGGGGGCTTTGGGGGTTTGGTACACACATACATTTCATATGTACTTTTAGCATCACACACTCATATCAAGTCAGAAATCTGTTCGCAAAATGTGCTTTCATAAAGGAACTGGATGTTGCTGAACATTAGAAATTAGTGTTTTTACTGAAGGCTTCAATCCAAAGTGAATGCCGAGACAAGGTTTTTCTGGCTCCACATCTGTTGCAGGCCCTATAACTCTAAGCTTCTGTAATCTCTCAACGGTTGGTTGTTGAGAGAGAAAATCCATTAGCAGCTTCTTCAGACAGACAAGTGTTATTTTGGAGAGCTGAGTAACACCCACTCTTTCAAATCTTCTCTTTCTCGAATCTTAAAAGGAAATATAAAACAAATTTAGGAATTTTCAAGCAGGCTAGTCCTCTCATCTAAAGCAGTCAAAGCTGTATTTTTGAACAAGAATAACTAACCAAAGCAAAGAACAAAGCATGTGTGATGTCAAGGAAGCTGTAAGATGATTCAGACTTGAGATATTAACTACGCATATTTAAATAGAACAAAATCATCTGAAAATTTAGGGGATGTTTTTGGCTAATATAATAGAAACTCTCCCTCTCCTACTCTCCTATGTGTAAGTAACCTTGTCCCCCCCAAAATGAGCTGCAAACATATGAACACACCACACAATTCAACAGTTTGTGTGTATTTGTGCTGCTTAAGCCAACCTTTGATCAAACGACTTTTCAAGTGATTCCACTGTCAGACTAACTTACAATATCAGAACGATATCGTGAGAGTCTCACTAGAGTCTTGCTAGAGTTGGACATGTTCCTCATCACCTCAATTGTTTGTTTTGGTGTAACGTGGTCAGAAAACTCCCTCAAAATAAGTCTTTGTCCCTTCTGGATGTTCCAACAAAATCAAAAGTTGTTGATAATGTCGTAAGTGAGACCTCTGGGTACTGGAAAAATTCAATTCAATTTTATTTATTGTATCAAATCATAACAAGAGTTATCTCAAAACCCTTTACACATAGTTTGTAGTAGTTCATTTGGGCACTAAGCAGGGCACAGACCGAAGGGCGTTGACAGGGAAACAGCGACAGCTGCGACCATGATTTTGGTGCCACTCTAATCCAAGGAAACATGCTGAACAAAAAAAACATAAGGAATCCAGGGAATAAGCTCCCTTTCCATTTCCATTTCTGGGACATGGATGCACACAAATGGAAAGTTAGAGAGAGTAAATGTGCTGTATTTATATAGCGCTTTCCTTGTCTTAACAACTACTCAAAGCGCTTTTACATCATACAGGATACATTCACCATTCACACACATTCATACACTGTGGCCGAGGCTGCCGTACAAGGTGCCACCTGCTCATCAGATAAACACTCACACAGATTCACACTCTGATGCGCAGCACCGGGGGCAACTCGGGGTTCAGTGTCTTGCCCAAGGACACTTTGACGTGGGACTGCAGGGCCAGGGATCGAACCACCAACCGGCAGGCAACCGCTCTACCACTGAGCCACAGCCGCCCTGAGAGAGGAGCTCAGTGTGTCAAAAGAAGTTTCGTCTGGCTTGATTAATAGGTATAATTGGGTGTCATCAGTGTAACAATGAAAGTTAATTGAGTGTTTCCTAATTATAATGCCTAGAGTAAGCATATATAAGGTGAATGTACGGCAGAACACTAAACCGGCAAACTTTCCCTTAAGTTACCAGCTGACGCTAGTGGTAGCTATCTAGCTTGGTTACATTTTTCAATACAAATCAAGTTGTAGTCTTGCATTGTGTGACCCAGCAAGATCCCAGTCTTTACATACTATGAAATGCTTTACCATTAGATGTGAGATGATTGTCTTTAGATGTCAGCTGGAGTCCGACTTTAGTCTTTTTAAAATTCTGTTCAAAGTCTTCTAGTGTATGGTAGGCATTATTAGTCATCTCAGACTCCACGCATTACTACTGGTCAACGACACATACTTTCTTAAACTGTCCCTTTAACTTTTATGCAAACTCCAAACCTAGTAGTAGTACTGTAGTAGAAAGTAAAATGGTAGTGTAAGAGTTAACCCACAATGATACACACAAAAAAATCTAATGCCCTGGCTGGGAATGCTGTTGCCAAAAACGAAAACTGATATTAACAATGCTGTTATGGCCATAACTGATATTTCAATGTCAATATGACCTTTATAAAACAAGTTTCCAATAAATTATGTTTTGTACATACCACATACGACCAACCAGCATTGTAACATTAAAGATTTGACAGAAAATACAGAAAAGCACAATATCCAACCCTTTGGTTTGTCTTGGACCAACTCCTTATTATGCTGTTATAGTTTTAGACTGCTGGGGGACTTCCTTTGACACACTGAGCTCCTGTCGACTCTCTCTTTCCCAATGTGTGCATCCATGTCCCCAAAATGCTTGTTACTAACTTAGCTCTGGGGAGCTTATTCCCCGGAGTCCTTACGTTTTTTCTCGCTTCGCAGTTTTCCTTGGATTAGGGTGGCACCTAAATCATGGTTGCAGCTGTCGCTGCGGTCCTGCTCGACGTCCTGCTACACCCTGCTACACCCTGCTAGGCCATGCAGTGCCCTGCGACACCATGGACTCCTACAACTACTATTTCTAGTTGTAGCTCCATTATCTTTATTATGACTATAATTATCCCTGTTCATCATATCCATTGAATTGAACTGAATAATAAGTCTCCTTTAAGGGACAGTTTCTGAATACGGGCTGCGTGCACCTCTGTGGTTTGAGCATTTTGATACAGTATTTATAAAAAACTTAAACATGCTTTATAATAAGAAACAACATAGAAATCTAACTTTTTACAATATGGGGCCTGTAAAAAGTTACATTATGAATTAATTTTTACATTTATGATCAACAAACAGCTGGTTTTGGTATCTCTAACATATCTAAAATGCATGGTCTCTTTGAATTTTGTGCATTCACAGAATTTTCTGTGCGCAAGCTTGGTATATTTGCATGTCTCTGTGAGATGCATCAAGTGTAAGTGTATCGTTTTGTGTGTTGTACAACAACTCCACCGTGTAGGGAAGCACATAAAGACCAAGGGGCGGCAAGGGTAAAAGCTGCGGGTCGTGCCTTGTGTGGTGTGTGTGTGTGTGTGTGTGTGTGTGTGTGTGTGTGTGTGTGTGTGTGTGTGTGTGTGTGTGTGTGTCTGTGTGTGTGCGATCAAGCCTCTGCATTGATCGACCACTAAGCCTCCTTGAACACAATGAGGGAACTATTGATTGGGCAGGTGTTAGAGAGCTGCTCTCACACTGATAACAAGACCTTCCACCAGCAAGACTAAAAGCCCAGTCCCCTTCCTCTGTGCCCAAAAGGACACACACACACACACACACACACACACACACACACACACACACACACACATATAAAAAAATGCACACATCAACACACAATCCTGTCAATGTTGCAAGCATAACAAACAACACACGTCTAAACCGACTATGCTACACCATTGTAAAAAAATAAAGGATTACTGTAGTAGGCAGTGGTGTAATGTTACTAAGTATAGTTTCTCAAGTACTGTAATCAAGTACACATTTGAGATACTTGTACTTTACTTGAGTCTTTTCTTGTCCTGCCACTTTCTACTTCTACTCCGCTACATTTCATAGATAAATATTGTACTTTTACACCATCTTTAGTTACTACAGTAGTTATCTTACAATTGAAGAATCTTTGCACACAAAACATACATAGTCTATAAAATGCAATGCTTTAGTAAAAATGAAACTACCCAACAATACACAGGCCAACAAGTCTATCTGAAACAATTAGACCATTAAACACACAACTGTTGAGAATGTTTCCAGTTTCTCAAATGTGAGGGTTTTTCTGCATTTTTACTACTTTAACTCTCCTGTTGTCCTCGGGTCAAATTTGACCTATTTTCAAAATGTTTCTATAGCCCAAATTTGGTTTTTTTTCAACCAAATCTTAAAACAAAATGTTTTTTAGAAGTAAAATAATTGATCAGTTGACTACTTTCATTGAATTTCTGACGTTTTCTTCAACTTTATAGCATTTAAAAAAAAAAAGATAAAATAAAATAAATGTCGGAAAAACGGGTAAAAAAAAGAGACAGATAAAACGCATGAGAAATCGACAAAAACATCTGAAAAAGTGAATAAAGTGTTGAAGACAACCAAAACTATGAAAAAAAAGATTGATGTAATTTTGACCCAGAAAAACAAAAGTTGCATGGTCAATGGGAAGACAACACAAAGGTTAAGAACATTTTCCTGATAATAGTACTTTTACTTGTAATAGAGTATTTTGACAACGTGGTACAAGTACTTTAGACCACTTGATTACTTCATCCACCACTAGTTGTAGGGCTGCACAATATGAGGAAAATTGTAATGGTAATTATTTTGACTGATATTGCGATATGATTCATGATATTTTGGGTGTCATTATTCTCATTTTCATTGAAAAATAAAAACATTTAAAAAAATTAATGATTGTGGCGGGTTTTTGGGGGGAATCTGTACCAAACAAAGATTTTTCTTTTTCTTTTCAAGCAAGCATCAGCCTGTACGATGACCTTTACAGACCATCACTTTTACTGAGACACAGATATTATGGCGTTCTCCATGAGGGAAATCAAACAGTGTTTTTATAGCAGGGTATATGGTGTGTTCCTTTAAACTACAATATGGTTTTAATTAACAACAATATACAGTACAGTATGTTTGTGTCAGCAGTAATTGCATTGTGTGTCCTTACATAATGAAAACAGTGACTGAAAAAAGGTTGGTCATCTTAAAAGGCTGGTAGGCTGCAGATTCTGCAGAAAAGTAGAGTAGTAAAAAAGTAGTAAAATTATTCGGCTCAGGCTTGTAACTCTCAATATCTCAAGACTGTGCAGCAGAAGCTAAAGATATGAAGTCTGAAACTCAAGGACAGTTTTCATACTTTATACTATGTCTGTGCGGCCCTGGCTCAGTTGAGAGTAGTCGTGCTGGTCCAGAACACTGAAAGTGAAATTACTTAGCAGGTTTCTGTCCAACGGTCTGACTCCGATTCTCCACTCCACATTTGGTTCCATCCTCTGTCGCGCACCATACCCCACCGGGAGCGTCTCAGAAGAGGAGCGTCCGTCTTTAATAGCTAGTATCTACCTTCAACTCCAAGCACTCCTGCAATTTAACTCATTTAACTTTTCTGGCATTGTCCCTAAAAACAGGTGTTGTATTATATTTTTCAACCTCCAAGATCAAGGGGGGGGGGGGGTAATCTTTTGCGTCTCCCACACGCTTCTTGGACGCGCTGCTGGTGGAATATCAAGCATTGACTTGAATGACAGCGATTGCTCGCGGGTTTGAGCACCTGGTGCAAAAATAGAAGTCATAGTACACATGTTAGCAGTGGTTCGAAAAGTATTCACATCCTTTACTTAAATAAAAGTAGTAATACCACACTGTAAAAATACTCAATACTAAAAGTCATGCATTCATAATGTTACTTAAGTAAAAGTATGTAAGTATCATGAGGAAAATGTAAATAAAGTATTAAAGAACAAGTAGTCAAAGCAGAAAAATCCTCACATTTTAGAAACTGGAAAGAAGCCAAACTGTTGTGTGTTTAATGGTCTAATCGTTCCAGCGGAGTGGAAGTAGAAAGTGGTATGAAAAAAAAAAAAAACTCAAGTAAAGTACAAGTACCTCAACATTTGTACTTAAGTACAGTACTTGAGTAAATGTATTTTGTTTGCATGCTGGGATGTTGGTTATAATTGAGACAATGGGACAGAGGTCAGTATTTTAGCTTCAGTCTGTACTGATCTTAGTACAAAGAAAAATCTGTGGCGTGTTTTTTCAAATGCTGTCAAAAAAGAAGTCATCTGATTGTCTGATTATAATATCTGCTTGTGTTCATGACTTTCGAGATAATAGTCTAATATAAGACTTGTCATAAATATTTATTAGACAGTAAGTCATAAATTAAGACGTTGTATCCTATAAATAAAAGAAACTATATGTTAGTTAGATATCACCTTATAATTATGTCTTAGTTCATTAATTAGTCCCACTATAAGGCATATTAAATAGAAAAATATTAAGCACAGGCAAAAAGATAGGGGGCGGTCATGACTTGTAATTGAAACTTTATAAGCACAGTGGGTGGGTGTCTGCCATTTGTCTTTGTCATTTTTTTTCTTTTTTTGAACTGTGTATGCTATTGATGTGTATGTTAATTTTTTTGTCATGGTAAATTGGGGGCAGTGCAACAAGCTGTAAATGCAACAATAACGTATCATCTTTAAAGTCAATATGACAAATTTATTAAACAGGTGCCAATTTTCACATCCAGCAGACACAGAGCAACATCAGCATTCATTTGGCATCATGTTTCTGGACACTTGATGAATGCAAATCCAATATTCACTCTCTTACCAGCCAGCCTAACTTTGTCTGTTTGGTACCAGGCAGGCAGTGAACAGTGGAAAAACACCTGCGTGCTAAAGCAGGTCTGTAGCCGCCGTCAAGCGACCACCCAGCGTCATATGACCAGTCAGCAGTCTCCTAATTTTGTAGGATATCAGACGTTTTGATGTGCATACATTGTACGATATCATACGGACCCGTTCATAAGAATGTGTTGGTGAATGTAACTGAACCCCTTAAAGACCTTGAGGTCTCCACATCCCACTCTAAGGACTAGAAATACTGTAACTATTTGAATTTTTGGTGGCGTGTACTAAACCTGGTGGGTGAAGAGGTTTAAACATGTTGAGACAATTGTGATCAATCCTGTTTGTAAATGCACATAATAAATGGAAACAGCTCACAGCATAATAAACCACGTTGAAGTTAAACAGCACAAATGGACTAAAGTGATGATAAAAAACACTACCACCCACATACTCTCTCCTACACTGAGTGTTATTTATTGTGGCATTTGTAAATGTTGCAATGCTGAGATCCTGCAAAAATTATTCGCTCCTTCATCACCATGGTAACTTACAATTGGAAGAGGAGGATGCAGTTGAAGGCGTAGCTCATGGGCCGGGAGAGGAAGAGGTAGCCAAGCAGGTGAAGGTTGGGCTGCAGGCTCTCTGCTTGGTTGTGCAGGGCTACTGCATCCGTCTGTAGTAAACCTGTATCTGAGAGACACAGACAGATGGACAAGGCTGTCAATATACTGAACCCCATGTTACTGCAAATTCTTCTCGCTCTTTTAAAGGTCCCATGACAGGGTGCTCTTTGGATGCTTTTATATAGACCTCAGTGGTCCCCTAATACCATATCTAAAGTCTCTTTTATATAGACCTTAGTGGTCCCCTAATACTGTATCTGAAGTCCTTTTTATATAGACCCTAGTGGTCCCCTAATACTGTATCTGAAGTGTCTTTCCCAAAATGCAGCCTTTGTGCAGAATTACAGCCACTAGAGGCAGTCCCACAATGAGCTCTCCTTAGTATGTGCCATTTCTGACTCTGCAGCTTTTGAGGTGGGGGGTGGTCTGCCACTTTGCTCGTTTGAAAGCCATGATGCCTCTCTCTCATGGGTGGGCAAAGCAGAGAAAGGGGAGGTAACCTTGCCACTTATGAGGTCATAAGGGGCTAGATTCCAGATCGGCCCCTCTGAGCTTTCATTTTCTCAAAATCAGAGCAGGATACCCAGGGCTCAGTTTACACCTATCACCATTTCTAGCCACTGGGGGACCATAGGCAGGCAGGGGGAAATCGTATTAATGTGAACAAAAACTCATAAAATGACATTTTCATGCCATAGGGTTAGGGGTTAGGGTTAGGGTCTCATGGGAAATAATATTAAAACTTCTTTAAGGCTGTTAGATAGATAGATAGATAGATAGATAGATAGATAGATAGATAGATAGATAGATAGATAGATAGATAGATAGATAGATAGATAGATAGATAGACTTAGACTTAGACTTAGACTTAGCTTTATTAATCCCTTTGGGATGACTCCCGCAAGGAAATTAAAGTTACCAGCATCCGATACAGCATATGAAGGAGAAAAAAAGATAGATAGATAGATAGATAGATAGATAGATAGATAGATAGATGCTAGATATGACTGCTGGACAGGCGCCCCAAGCAGTTTCCTTGCTCCAGAGCACCTTGGCAGTGTTAGGGTTTTGGTGTTTTGTCTGTTTTTCTGTTTTGTATTTTGCTCCGTTTCCTTTTTTATTTGATGTCTGGTTTTCTGTCTTGTCGGGTCTAGTTTTACTTCTTATGTTTTACCGCCTTTGTGTTGCACCTGTTCCCCAACCCTAGTGTCACCTGTTTCTTGTTCTCTCATTTACCCTGTGTATGATTCTCTGTGTTCACCTTGTCTGTTGTCAGATCATTGTGGGTTTCTGTTTAGTGTTTTTGAGATCCTGTTCTGTGGTTCTGGAATTAGTTTGTGCCTGTAGCTTTCTGGACTCAGTTTGGTATGTACTTTGTGTTCTTTTTCTGAAATAAATCCTCAAGCAACAAAACTTCTACCTGCTTTCTGTATTTGGGTCCACCATTCCCCGCATACGTAACAGGGAGGGTCCAGGAGGTGAACTGGCACCTCTCCAGCTACAGTCCAAACTCCGTACTGGGGCCTTGAGCCCACAACCCTCCAGATCACAACCCAATTACCCAGGATTGAGCTACTGCCAGATGGAGGGAGGAAGGGAGGTAGGGACGGATGGTGAGTGAGAATATACACATATACTCACTCACACACTTACAGAAAATACAAAAAATAAGATAAAATAGAATGAGAACTCAAGATCCAAGGCCAGAACTACTGAAAAAATAATATGATAATAATAATAATGTTTTATACCTAAAGTTAGATGTAGTATAGTGTGCGATTCGGGGGATGAAGATGCAACATTGTTGTATTTTTCAAATGTAAACAAATGTCTCGCAGTTGCTGGTCTACTGGACAATATTCTAGTGAAAACTGGCTGGCACTTTTAGCAAAATTATAACGTTTTGGGTTTCCTGGTTTTGCTTTTATTATAGCCTAGTTCCACCATGTGATGAAAAAAAAATCCTGTAATTAGTATCTCAAAGTAATGAGAAACATTCTTAAAATAATCAGAATTTTTCTCAAAATATACTAAATAATTGTTTTGAGACACCAAGTTATTACAATGACTTACAGGATCTTTTTTCATCACATTGGCGGAAATATGTTTCCATATGCTTTAATGTTTCTATCATTTTAGAAGAAGGCAAACAATATGAGCAGCTGACAAGACAGCGAGTATGGAGAAGGAAGGACAGGATGAGATTGGGATGATGATGTTGTCACACAGAGAGGGAGCGAGTCATAATAGGTTATGGATTTGAAAGTTATCCTTTAAATCATACATAAGTCCATAAATTCTGTGCAAGGTTGACATTACAGGCTATTAAATTTTTGGTTAGCTTTCTATGTCTGGGTCAGATTCTCACCTAACGTGAACTGAACTCTAGTGCATTAGGAAGCAAACTGAGACCCCCATTTTCAAGCAGACCAGAGTCTGATTGTTTGGTCCGCACCAGAAGTTTGGACGAGCTTTCACAAAGCCCCAAAAGATCCAATCTATCCAACCAAACGCTCCAATGTTCGGTTAACACCGACCAAACAGCTCAGGTGGGAATTATCTGAACTTGAATAATGTTACAGAAACAGATTCTGGGGGTCTATTTGTCTATATCAACGTTGACTCATTTTAGGGATCGTTCAGGCGCCTCCAGTAATTCTGCCGGACGTCCCTGATTTTTGGGCGGATGACCGTCACTTACCTCTTTCTTTGTGTTCTAACCTCCAGTGGATTTCTGTGGACTATGGTTAACTGCTCCTCAGATCTCTGCAGGGTAAATCCAGACCGCTAGCTAGACTGTCTGTCCAATCTGAGTTTTCTGTTGCACGACTAAAACAACTTTTGAACGTACACATGTTCCGAGGTTATTTTGGAGAGGCACTGATGCTCTTTCTGGCGCCGCCCATGATGATTGTAATTTGTTTAAGGTAGACGACTTTTATGCAATATAATAGGGGTGGGAATCACAGGGCACCTCACAATTTGATTCTTATTCAGAGGCCAACGATTGGATTCTAAACCGATTATGGATGCATCTCGAATTTTTTAATGTACGTTTCCATGCGTGATTTAAAAAAAATACACATACAATTCTGAGTTTGTTAGATTGTAGTATTCATCACACAAGTTTTAATGAAATGTTTTGTCTACTGAGGTTTTTATGTTGTTTACAGTCCACGCTTAAGCCTTAAAAATGCTCAGTCACCTTCTCTCACAGCAATGTTCCATGTTAGAGGCTCAGTCATGTTTAAAGGAGGAGAATTGGCTTCTCCAACTGTACATGAAACGTGAGGTGGTCAGATGTAATGTGATAAAGTAGCTGGACAGCATTTATTTGTTTTGCCGAATTATTTTATGTAATATGTCTTTTTTTGGTTTTGTTTTTTTCTGCATGCTTGCCTAAACTCTAAGTTGTTGTGCATTATCCCGTGCTCTTTCAGTCACTCTTTTTCCTGCTTTGTTCATGTCTGGAGACATGTAAAAATCAATACATTTAAAAAACATACAAAACAATCCCCTACAATATAATATTTGACCTTTGATCGCAATGTACCACACTACATTGTCAAATTTAAAACAAGTATAAACAACATATTGTAACAATGACTTATATCTTTAATCAATCGGAAACTTAACCTGCCATCTAGTTTATCTTTTTTAACTGTCTTCTGAAGATGATTCAAGTACACAACAAAACAAATTAATAATAATAAAACAGCCGTGTCCTTAGTCTTCTCTGAACAATTAAGTGTCTTACACACAAATAGCAGAGCTTGCAAACTGTGGCTTTTTTGTCGATGAAATATTGTCAACATAATTCACTGGAAATCCAAAATACTTCCAATTGTGTAATCCGGGATGAAAGCTTTCTGTTGTTAGCTTCATTAAATGGATAAATCTTCAGTGAAAGAGGAGGGGGTTCAAGTTCTGTTGAATGGTCTCCTGCATCTACAATATCTTATGACTGGCGGTAGCTAAGTTAGAGGAGGTAGACTCGCAGCACTTCATAACCTTGCCATCGACATCCATTTCTTAATTCAAAATTCAAGATTGTGACTTAATTTCAGTCGATTTTAAATTAAAATCAAAATCGTGACACCCTTAGTTTAAAGAAATGCCAATAAACAGAGCGCTTTTTTATATCCAGGGATGTTGTGTGGACTAGACAGACCCTCTTCCGCAGTGTTGTGGAGAAAGATCTGGCAATACGCGACAACGGGTTTACTGTATTACTGCTCTTCTTGGTTTGAGCTCCCATCCATGCTGCATGGAAAGGCGGGGCACCAGAACCATACAGCCAATCATAAATAAACCGCTTGTTTATGATGTCATAACTTTGATGTGAGTGGTCCTGGCAGAATGTACATTATTAAACATGATAGTCAAAGCAAAGCATGAAGTCCATAATATAAGAGTAGGGCATTGACACACATACAATTGAACACACCATCACTGCCGTCTGTGCTGGTAAATGAGTTTAAATCAAGAAGGTGCCAGTCCTGTACACCAGCAACAGCTTTTATGGCTAAGAGGTGTTTTTGTCTCATTTGATTAGAAAAGGATGGGTTGTTTATACTACCGGACAAAATTATCAGTCTATAATGTACGTGTATGTAAAAGCTGTGGTGGAAATATTTAGATATTTTACTGCATTCGAAATTCTACTGACGTGGTATCAGCAAATTGTACTGCAATTGTAAAAATGATATTGTTACATATTGAATTACGTTTTATAAAATGCATTAATCCTTTGCTGTATGTCATTCTCGTCATTCCCCCCTCTCTCACCCCTTTCACATCTTCAGCTGTCCTATACAAATAAATATCTAAAAATAATCTTTAAAAAAATCCATTTAAGAGTGTCCTTGGCAAGACAGGCAGCATCACAATTAACAATGTTGCAGACACAAACAAAACAAAACAGCTTCAAATAAAAAAGAAAGAACAATTTTAAGGATCATTAAAAGTGCTCCAAGAGATGTTGGGTGACGTTAATTCTTGTTGACGTTCAAAGTATTTTCAAACAAAACGAGGCTCACCCCTCCCTTCTCCTCATTCATCTTGTCCCCTCTCCCTTCCTTACGTGCACTAACCCCACACCCCCACATCCAATCCTTCTCGTCCGTAAATTGACTGGAAAGCTGGACCACTGTGTGTGTATGCTTCGTGGTGCGGGTTGGCACATTTGGTTTTTGTTGCTGTTTGTAGACCCTGGGCTGTCTGCAGAGAACACGTTTTTTTTACAGTGTGTTCTGGAGACAGGCAGCTAGCAGACAGTGAGATGTTTTTTTTTTTACAGTGTGTTCAGGGGACAGGCAGCTAGCAGATAGAGAGGAGATGTTTTTTACAGTGTGATCAGGAGACAGGCAGTTAGTGAGGAGATGTTTTTACAGTGTGTTCAGGGGACAGGCAGCTAGCAGATAGTGAGATTTTTTTTACAGTGTGTTCAGGGGACAGGCAGCTAGCAGATAGTGAGGAGATGTTTTTTACAGTGTGTTCAGGGGACAGGCAGTTAATGAGATGTTTTTTACAGTGTGTTCAGGGGGCAGGCAGCTAGCAGGTAGTGAGATGGTTTTTTTACAGTGTGTTCAGTGGACAGGCAGTTAGTGTTAGGGTTTGTTGTTCACCCCTTGTTTTTCCCCTCCCTGTTGTTCTCTGTCTTCCCTGTGTGTTGTTGTGGGTGTGTCTTCCCCTGGATCATCACCACCTGCTGTTCATCACACCTGTGCCTCATCGCCGCCTGCATCACACCTGTTATTCATCACTTATCACCCTGGCTCTTATAAACCCTGGTTCAACATTCACTCATTGCCAGTTCGTCAGATTACCACACCTGGTATTATGCGCCGGCCTCTTCATAGTTTGTCAAGTACTTTTGTCGTTTTGCTAACTATCTATTCTCGATCCGCCATAGTGCTTTTCCTGTGCCAACTCGTTGCCTGTCAGCCTGCCTGCGATCCTGTCTGTCCGCTCCTCGACACACCATCACCTAAGCTCCGTCAAGCCTGGATTTCCTCCACCCTTTGGCTCACCCTGTTATATCAATAAATCCTGCCTGATCTCTTTACTCCGGTGTCCGCCCCTGAATCCTTGCTGTGTCTCCTAACAGTTAGTGAGGAGATGTTTTTTTACAGTGTGTTCAGTGGACAGGCAGCTAGCAGATTGTGAGGAGATGTTTTTTACAGTGTGTTCAGGGGACAGGCAGTTAGCAGATTGTGAGGAGATGTTTTTTTACAGTGTGTTCAGTGGACAGGCAGCTAGCAGATTGTGAGGAGATGTTTTTTACAGTGTGTTCAGGGGACAGGCAGTTAGTGAGGAGATGTTTTTTACAGTGTGTTCAGGGGACAGGCAGATAGTGAGGAGATGTTTGCTCTATGTGACATAAAAGCCTCAAAAAGAGCATTACATCACTTAAAGGGGTGGCTGTGGCTCAGGGGTAGAGCGCTCACCTTGGGCAAGACACTGAACCCTGAGTTGCCCTCGATGCTGCCACATCGGAGTGTGTGAGTGTTTATCTGATGAGCAGGTGGCACCTTGTAAGGCAGCCTCGGCCTCAGTGTATGAATGTGTGTGAATGGTGAATAGAAAAGCGCTTTGAGTAGTCGTGACTAGAAAAGCGCTACATTAGAGCAGTGCATTTACAAATACATTTTAGAGCACCTTTACTTATTAACATTCTTCACAAGTCAACAACATCAGGGATCAATAATGCAAAACATATAGAGCCAGTTTTAAAATTCATTAAAATTAGCTCTTCTCACTGGTGACTGAGTAGTAAACCAGCTCCACTGGGATTCGCATAATGTTACTTCCTAGTTCCTAGTTAGCCTATTAAAAGACTGTGAAAGCCATAGAAACAGTCAAAAACTACTATGGCGTGAGTAATAGGCTGCTGAGCTTTTAACCTTACTAGTTTTGTACTGAATTGAACGTGACAGCTTGGACTAAGAGAACAACTGAGAACTTGGACTGACTGTTTTACACACTGAAGTGGCTTTGAACAGTAATGTGTTCACTTACTTACTAGATTTACATGTACATAATATTCATTTTTTGCCCTTATTCTAAAAATGATTATATTCCGACTAAGCTGCTTACATGGCTAATGAAAGTGAATATTCCACTAATATTCCCATTTACATGCAGCCGTGCAAAATAGGATTCTTTTTAAAGTTTCCCACTAGTTGCGGACTTGTTCGACTGTGCAAACACAGCCTCCCTCATTCATTCCTCTAACCACCTTCCTCAAAAGGTCTGCGTTGCAATCTTTGTGCATATTCAAAAACCTGTTGATATCTTTCATAATGTTTACAAATAGGTGTATTTCTCCCTCTTTTCTTTTGGCCATGCTTTCTACTGCAGCCCTGAAGTAGAAATGTTGGCTGGTTGGTTTGTGTAACACAACCATAGCAAGACACAGAGTTAACCTTGGCGTAGACAGGCAAGAGGACGAAGATGTTCGCAAACTACGGTAAAAACCCTGATTGAAGTGAACATTCTGAATATGCTGTGAACATGTTTCTGTTATGCTAACCTTTGCAGCTGGGACCATGGGATAGAGAGACAGACAGACAGTAGTGAATGGTTCCTGTACTATGTAAAAGCGCTTTGAGTAGTCGTTGAGACTAGAAAAGCGCTATTTAAGAATTTAATCCTCAAGTGCATATCTGCAGTTTTTTTATTCCAGGCAGCATGGTAAAAGAATGAAAGCAATTGTCAGCATTGTGGATATATTCTTTCAACACATAAACCTGTGAAATAAGGCTCATCACTAATCCACCAATAATCATGTGCAGGGAAGATTAAACCTTTTGAAATACACAATTAAATATTAGTTGGCTATTCTTCTTAAGCCGACCTTCTCACATTCGGGGAAAAACACATTTTGTTATTCAGTATTTGAAAGATGGCTTTGTCATGCTGTTTGCTCATCCAAACCAAGGGCAAGCAGTGGCTACAGTGGTGTTGCACACACACACAAACACACACATTTGATAAATGTGTGCTTTTGAAGACTATATAATGCAATAGGAGACAAAGAGCCACTGGACAGAAGAGCAATCGAACCCAACCACACATTCACACATAATAAAGTTTAATGCTCCATAGACATTGACAATGCTAGGATATCATTTACTGTATCTGTGCAAAACCTTTTGGTGTAAAAAAACAACTAAATAGTACTTAGTTGTACTTATTGGGTTGTGATAATTATTCCACCTGGGCAAAAATAACATACACACAAATCTTTAAAGCTTTAGTGCGTAACGTTTTCATTTTAATGAAGGTCCGTTACATTGAAGCCATTGCCAGATGAGTTGATACAAAGCTGAGTAAGACACAGCTCTCTCTGTATTTTCAGTATGGCTATGTTCAGAAAACGGTGTTGTGCGGCAACTTTCACGCACAGAAACTCAAGTGAAGATAATGACCTCTTCCACAGTCCAGCATGTTTTTTTTAATCCTCCGTGTCCTCCTTGGCTACAAGCAACTGCGTGGCGGTACGCGATAATGAAAGGCTTGTTTCATGTGGATGCACTGACAGTTTTGATGTAATGTAAATGTGCTGTATTTATATAGCGCTTTTCCAGTCTTAACAACTGCTCAAAGCGCTTTTACATCTACAGGAAACATTCACCATTCACACACATTCATACACTGTGGCCGGGGCTGCCGTACAAGGTGCCACCTGCTCATCAGATAAACACACACACATTCACACTCCGATGCGCAGCACCGGGGGCAACTCGGGGTTCAGTGTCTTGCCCAAGGACACTTCGACAATGACTGCAGGGGCGGGGACTGAACCACCAACCTTCTGATTGGCAGGCAACCGCTCTACCACTGAGCCACAGCCACCCCATCACCCCCAAATCCCTGTCCTGATGCAGCAGGTTATGGTGCAATGTGATGTAGTACAATACTGGGTGTTGAAATGGTGTGGTCATTTGCACTGTAGTCTCGCATTGCCAGAAATTCCTCCACAGCGCTGAAGAGGAGGGTCTGGCTAGTCCACACAATATTCGGGGATGGGAGAAAAACATGCTCTGGTTTATTGGCATTTCTTTAATCACAATTTATCACAATTGTCCTAGCTGAGGGCCGGATGGAGCAACGGTGCCTCTGCAAAATAGCCTCAGGAAGGAACTTGTTTTGGTGGAATATGTGTTTGTTCAAAAGTACTTTTAGTCGTGCAACAAAAAACTCTGATGGACAGATTGTCTAGCTAGCTGTCTGGATTTACCCTGCAGAGATCTGAGTGGCAGTTAACCACAGTCCTCAGATATCCACCGGAGTTTAGAATTACAACACAAAGAAAGTGGAAGGTAACTGACATCTGGTCTAAAAGAGGGACAGCCGACAAAACCTCTGGCTCCAGTGAGTGAATCATCGTCTATATAGACTACTTTTTACCCAGCTGACCAATCAAAGTGGAGGAGGGGTGGGACAAATAATACAAAGACCAATTATCATTTAAACAAAAAAAGCGGGAGGTGAGGGACATCTGGCCAAAATGAGGGACATCGGACAAAAGTTTTGGCGGCACTTGAACAATACCAGAAGTGTAACGTTGTTGATATAGACACACAGTTACACTTTATTTACCTTATAATGTTGAAACTCCTAAATTTAATTCATTTATAATACCACTTTCAGAAAAATTTATAGAAAAATATTGTTGACATACAATTTGGAATTCAAATTTTTTGGGGACTTTGTCATTTTGGGAGTTGGATATGATTTGAATATAATCAATAATAATTGAATGCTGACATTACAATTCAAATGGGTTTTTTTTTTTATAAATGTGTTGGCTAAGGTTAGTGATTCTCGCCCTTTTTGCCTCGGCCTACCCCCATGTTAAAACGAAATGCTTTTGTTACGTCACTTCTGAAGAACACTAATGTTAGAGGGAGTTAGCAACACAAGGCATTGTGAGCTCTTAGGGCACGGAGCTCCGGGAGACCGAGCAGTAGAGCGTTGACAGGCTGCAGCTGGAAATCAACAAGATGGAAATACTTTAACATGAAATAAAAACTGACATCCACTGAGTCAAATCACCCTACCATCTTTCAAACAAACCCTCAAAACTCACCTCTTCAAACTTGCTTTTTCATGCTAACAGACTTTCCCAGTTTCGCACATTTTCATAGCCCACCTCTCCTGCTTTGCCTATGCCTGTCCATGCACCTGTGTGTTTTTCTTTTCTATTTTGTCTGTCAAGTAACCTTGTCTTCGTACCTTGTCTGTTATACTGTTTTGTTTTGTCTGTATATAACCAAAACTGTAAAGCGTCTTTGAGTGTCAAGAAAAGCGCTATAAAAAATAAATTTATTATTAGCCCAAGGATGCGGGAACCACAGTAGCTGCAAAGTGCTATGCGGTTCACACAGTTTTGCTAAGGATTCTTCTTCTCCTCCGTCATTATTCTTCCCTGCATAAAACTCCCACCACAGCCTAAACTGTACATGGTGGCGGTGTGCCATTTTCAGGACTGGTACAAAGACGTCAGACATAGAAATTGACCCACTTCCACCACTAGGTGGCGCTATAGCAGACACAAACGTGTTTGGCCCTATAACTCCAAAACCGTACATCTGAAATTAAAAAACCATATATCCCCGCAATCCCTGGATACTACTGAATCTACACTTGTTAGATAATGTTTGAATACAGAGTTCTCTGTTGATTTGTGTCTGACACAGTGTGCTCGTGGTCGGAAACAAAGCACCGAGCCAAAAGTATTTTTTGTATAGTTCTTTAAAAATAAAAAGGAAACTTTTGTTTTGGGGAGAATAAAACTACTGTAGGCTGAGTTTTCTTAGTAACCTTCCCAAAAATGCTCAGGATGATGCAAATGTTGGTATAATATGAAAATGGCTGGTGATAATAATAATTTATTGAATGAATCAAATCTGACCATGTCTGTCATGATCTTTACATTGTTAGGTTCCTATACTGGGCTGGGACACACATTCATATGGTTTGATAAAGGGCTTATTGGACTTTAACTTATCATTGCATTTACAATAACGAGCGTAGCTGTCCTCAATTTAGGCCATCCTGTATGTCTCATCTCTGAAACAGCGGCCGCTTCAGCAACATTCTCACGTTCTCACTCCCGATTGGCCATTGGCTCTCAGAGTGACATAATGATATAAAGTCAGGCACGTGGGACTGCTGGGATTGGTTTAAGTCACGGAAAACTCTGGTTATTGGTCAAATTTTCAATAAAGTTGCGGTGATTTGTAAAAATTGCAAGTTGCACCAAAGTCACGTGACTGGTTGAATTTGCGTGAATTGGCGCAATCGACATTATGAAATCCTGGAGGGACTGGCTTATAGTGCCATTGACATACTGTACAGTAAGTGTGTTTAGAGTAGTAAATATTAATAATAGGCTCAATTTGAGCATAACATTTTCAAATGTAATTTAATTATTAAAGATAAAGAAAGACGTTCAAATGGTCATACAGAGGGAAATTGAGAGCTCAAATTTCAACAGTATAATTCCTTTGTTAGACTTTCTACCATAAGCGTAAATCATCTCTCACTGTGAAATGTCCATCTTTTAAAAGCTGAATCATTGAAAATATATAAGGGCTTTATTACACATGTTAACAACTAATGACTAATAACTGTGTGATTCTACACAGTTAATCACATTTTCAGATGGGTTGGACTGTAAATGCAGAGTGACAGGAAGTCAAGAATGCCCTGATAAATGGAAAAGTAGAATGAGAAGATTTCATACGCTTACCTGCTTGTGCATTTTCATCATCGTCCTCATCCTCTGAGGGGGCTGGATCCTCAACGCCCACCTGATCCATCACAATACACTCTGCGACACCTGTCTAAGATCAACATAGACAGATTAATCCAAATAAAACCGAATGTTCTCCCTGTTGTCTGTCAACATTTAATACTAATATTAATGAGACATAATATTAGCATCATAATACATACATAATATAATTAAAGAACCATAAGGAAGAAGTTAGCTGTTGTTAGCATGTATGGTAAATTGTATCCTATTGAAATAGACCTTTTTTACAGAAGACATTTTGGCATGTCATAGGTTATAGGTTATACTCTTTATTAAGCCCCAGTGGAGAAATTACAATTTATAATAGTCATAGCTGGTTTTGTTCATGCTTACTTGCTGTCATGGCTTACTGGGACATAATTTAAATGCGCCATTGTTAAATAAATATTTTTGAACTGTGCCTTTCCTGTTATGACAAGTCAAAACATCTGAATATATATTTTCTGAAGTTTAGCATTACTTCATACAGACACCCCATTCTGTTTAGTCAGAGGAAATTGAGAATGACACACCAGTTAAAGAATTACATTCCATCTTTATAGATTTTCATTCACATACAAATAGCTTGCACTTTTGTCACTTTTGTGCCAAAGCCTGCTCTCAGTGTTACCAATGGAGTCTGATAAGTCCAATGCAGAACAAGGTTTCTTCAGCTGCTTACCTTTAGAGATTCTAGCTGCACCACCTGACATTTCTGAAGGAGTTCCACAAACAAGTAGATAAGCAAGGCCTGCATTGGATAGAAAACACATACAATTGCCTTTCAGCCAGCGACATTTTTCAAGTCATAAAAAACACAAGGCCCATTCAAGAAGAAATGTGTCTCGTCTGAAATTGGATGAGAGCAGTTGGTGGAAGCAGGGAGCAGTGACAAAAAGCTGCAGTCAAGACAGACTTTCCAGCGGTCTTTGCAGTTCACACGGAAAGTTGTAAATTATTTTGTGGATATACAATATGTTAATTAATAACAAGTCACAGAAACACTCACATCCCATATGAGCCCATCCCCATTTAATAAAATGTTTCCAGGTCAATCTTCAGCTGGTACTCAGTCTCCTACAATTGCTGTTTTATTCCTGTGTGTGACAGTGAAGCATTTTAAAATACAATAGACCCGATCACAATTGTTGTCTGCAATAACTCTTTGTCCTGTACATTTTAATTTAATGATGCTGAGCCAACAGGACGAGTCAGTAAACGAGTCAGTGGAGATGAGGGCTGACTCCGGAGTCAGAAGAAACAGCTGTTTGCTTCAAACGATTTACTCATGACTCACACATCACTAGTGCTCATTATTGATCCTGTCAGATATTAAGGCAGGATTAAGATATTATTTTAAAAAGGCTCATATTATGCTTTTTGGCTATTTCCCTTTCCTTAATTGTATTATATATCTTTTTTGTGCATGTTATAGGAGTACAAAGTCAAAAAGCCGCCTCAAAGGTACTTTTCATAAACTGATCCAAGTGTGTGGCACGTCCTCATACTCTGCTTCTGACTGGCAGAGGTTGGAAAGTAACAAAATACATTTACTCACGTTGCTGTATTGAGTAGTTTTGTTGTGTATTTTGTATTTTTCAAGTAGTTTTTAAAATCGGTATTTTAAAATGTACCTGATTGCGTTTTGAGTATTGCATTTTGCTACATTACAAATCCCAGACGTTACTGAAAAAAAAAAAAACTCTGACTAACCCGCACCCGGAACAATATTTATTTACTGAAGTCAAAGCAGGTAAAGCAGTGTGCTTAGTTTGTGGAGAACAGATCGCTGTGTTAAAGGATTAGAATTTGAATCGCCACTACAATACTAAACAGGCAGAATAATCAAACTTGACTGATGCAGAGCGAGCATGGACGTCTGAAGCTTTGCTACTTAAACTCCAAACGCAACAAGGCTTTTATACCAAGCGTCAAGACCAGCTTTGTGATATCCCCCAAATCACCAAAAACAGTAAGGCATTTTCAAAAGGGGAGCTTATTAAAGAGTGTTCGGTGAACTCTGCCCAGAGAAAAAAGTCTGAGAACATAACATCTGACATAAAATTAATATCCACAACAGTCTTTGTTTTTCACGTGGCCCCTTGGGGAAATGAATTGCCCACCTCAGGACAACATGTGTAGGAGACTGGATAAATTAATTCACATACATTTGATTAGCTCATACAGGCTACTTAGGTGTGTAGAAGCTAGCTGCTAGTCTGGGCTGTGAACATTAGGATTTAACCCATTTATGGAGTCAAAATACATGATTTGGCCTTGATTAGCATTATAACAGTTGCTTGTGAAGAAAAGAAAGATGACCCTCAGAACTAACAATGTTTGGTACTTTCACTTTCAATTGATTGTTTGAACACGTTTTATGGGATGGTCTGAACTGAAATTGCACATTATACCTTTCTAGATAGATAAATAGATAGATAGAAAGATAGATATTTATTGATCCCAAAAAATGGGAAATAATGGTGTTACAGCAGCAAACATACATCAGTCACACAGCACAATATATATATATATCTATATATAGATATATATAGATATATATAAATGAAATACTAGGATACAATATACATGAAATAATAACGACAATAAAAATATAAAAACAAATATTTGAGTATATACAGGATGGGAAAACAAAATGTGAAACTGCTTAAATAGTATGCTAAAAGGTATGCTAAAATGTAAATAAACCAATTGTGCAGGTTGCACTTAGTGCAGTATTGTGGAGTATCAGGGTCTTATCTAGCACCCAGTGAAGACGTGTTAAAGAGTTTTATTGCCTGTGGTAGGAATGAGCGGTCCGTGCGACATCGAAGCTGTCGGAGTCTCTTAGAGAATGAGCTCCTCTGTTGGACCAGTGTGGGGTGGAGAGGGAGTTCAGGGTTATCCATGATAGATAACAGTTCGTTCAGTGACCTCCTCTCCACCACAGCTTCAAATGTGTCCTGTTTGCAGTCGATCACGGAGCCAGCCTTCCTGATCAGTTTGTTTGGTCTGTTTGTGTTGCTGGCTCCGATGCTGCTGCCCCAGCAGACGGTAGAGGAGAACAGAGCTGGCCACAACACACTGGTAGAACATCTCCAACATTCTGCTGCACACGATAAAGGATCTCAGCTTCCTCAGGAAATAGAGTCTGCTCATCCCCTTCTTGTAAACAGCAGTGCTGTTGATCTTCCAGTTCAGCCTGTTGTTGATGTTGACAGCCAGGTATATGTACTCCTCCACCATCTCTTCCCATGACGCAAAGGGGCAGCGGAGCCCTTCCCTTCCTCCTGAAGTCAATCACCATCTCTCTGGTCTTATCCACGTTCAGCAGCAGGTGATTCTTACCAGACCACTCCACAAATTCATCCACCAGTGCCCTGTAGTCTTACTCCTGTCCATCCCTTATACACCCAACAACTGCAGAGTCATCAGAAAATTTCTGTAGGTGACATAACTCTGAGTTGTACTGGAAGTCTGTGGTGTATAAGGTGAACAGTGCCGCCACTGCCATCCAGGTGCAAATGAGCTCGCTGCAGAAGATAGACGAGGCTGGTAGGCAAACTGTAGAAGGTCCAGAGAAGAACTCACCTGCGGCCTCAGGTAGGCCAAGACCAGCCTCTCCAGCCCCTTCATCCCATGGGATGTGAGAGCCACTGGGCGGTAGTACTTAAGGCCAGACGGAGTCGACTTCTTTGGGGACCGGGACAAGGCAGGACGTCTTCCACAGAAGAGGCACCCTCTGCAGGCTTAGGCTCAGGTTGAAGAGGTAATGGAGAACACCAGACAGCTGACTGACGCAGGTCTTCAGGACCCTGGGGCTGATGCCGTTCGGGCCAGCAGCCTTGCGCTGGTGAAGCCTCTCCAGCTGTCTCTTCACCTGGCCAGGTGGGAATTTAAAGCAGGGGGGTGCTTAAAGTGTCAGTGGGGGAAGAGGAAATGTGCTGTAGTGTTGGGGGGCGTGGGCTGACAGCAGGAGGACTGACTACAGGGAAGTGAGGAGGGAGGTGTGGGAACAAAAGAGGGGAGGCAATGAGGAGGTGTAGGCGGTGGGTGGAGTGGTAGAGGAGGCAGGGGATGGCTGTAAGCGAAACCTATTGAAGTAACAGTTTAGCTCGTTTGTGCTCTCCCAGCTGCCTGGTGTTTGCCTCTTCTCCCACCACACCCGGTAATCTCTTTCATCCCTGTCTACACCTCCCACATGTTGTTGTGCTGGAGACTGGCCTCCAGCTTCCTCCTGTAGGTGTTTTTACAGTCTCTCAGTTTATCCCGCAGTCTGTGCTATACTTCCCTTAGCTCCTGTCTGTTCCCATAACCTGAAAGCTTTCTTCTTCTTCTCATTAAGAAGGACTTTCAGGTCACTGGTGATCCACGGCTTATGGTTGGGAAAACCGCATGAAGGCATTGGGCTGCTGCGTCTGGAGTTGTGAGACAGCGGTGTAAATGACGTCAGCAGCTGCCTCTGCATCAGCAGATGGTAGAACGTAGACAGCGATCAATTTGGCAGACGTAAACTCCCTCGGTAGATAGTACGGACGAAACCCAACAGCCAGCAGTTCAATGTCCGGGCTACAGAAACGTTCCTTCACATTCACATGTCCAGGGTTGCACCACCATTCACTCACATACAGTGCATCCCCCCCTCCATTCTTCTTACCGCTTTCTATAACGTTCCTGTCCGCCCGAACGGTCAAAAGGCCGGGTACCGCCACACCATAGTCCGGGATGTGCGAGTGCAGCCATGTCTCGGTAAATCACAGTAAGCTGCACTTGCTTAACTCCCTCTGGGTTTTGATGAGCGCTGCAAGTTCGTCCGTCTTATTCCCCAGAGACTGTACATTCCCCACAATGATCGCTTGGAGGCCAGACTTATGTTTTCTTCTTTTCTCCTTATGTTTTATTCCTCCTCTGCAACCCCGGCATCTCCTTCGTAGTTCCTTCGGGATTTCAGGTTTGGCCCCCCGGCAGCAGCACAGGTCCACACAGCACTATCAGCGGATTGCGTGCGTAAACAATAGTCCCGCTGCGTTGTGCGTAGCACACAGTTACAAAAAACAACCAAAGTAAGAATAAACCTAAAAGAAAAGTTCCGAAATTTACGGGCCCCATCCTCAAAACAGATGTACAACACTTAAAGACTAAATGTAAATAAAAATAAAGTGACTAAAAACACACAAAATACACATAGAATCCGGACCTGCTGCAACAGGGTCTTAAATGTCATGTGTGACATGTGTTATGTTGTTATTACATTATACATGTGTATACATGTGTATAGATGTTTATACATTTGTACAGATTTTTCTTTAATTAAAAACAAAATAGTTTTGGATTCATGACCTCTTCATTGGGACTCTTGTCACTTTGTGATGTCTGGGTTGGGAGTTGTTTTTTTAGATTTTTGGGTAATTTCAGCCTTTATTTTGACAGCACAGCAGAAGACATGAAAGGGGAGAGAGAGGGGGGAATGTCTAGTCTTTAGTTTTACTTCCTGTGTCTTCCACCTGTTTCCCAGCCCCTGTGTCACCTGACTCTCGTTATCTCATTACCCAGTGTATTTAGTGTCTGTGCACCCCTTGTCTCTTGTCAGATCCTTTTGTTTGTATTCCTTGTGTTTTTGAACTCTCCTGCCTGCCTGTCTCTGCTCTTTGGTCCTCCTTCCTTACACATCACAGGCGCCGGCTCCACCAACTGAGCTATCTGGGTGCCCCTAGGTGGGGAGTTTAAGTCTCTGTCTATTTTACGAGTTGGAAGGGAGAACGGGTTGACTGGGAGAACGACTGTTCAAACAAACAAAGGCTTTGCTTTCTTGTTTTTACTCAACCAGTTTTTCGTAAATACACCTATTTAAAAGAACCTGAACAAACTCGACGAGGAAACGGCGGGGCTGGCCGTGACCAGAGAGAGATGACCCTGGAGCAGCTCACAAGGAAGCTGATCGCTGTCGGCTGCAAGAAGATACCGGGGCAAACAAGCAGCAGTGTTTTGTTGTTTAACGCCGATTAATGAAATCAGTATCTCTGCAATTAAATGAAACATTTAAAACATTGTTGCTTCAATATCAAACCAATCAAATCTTAGATAAGGTGACAGCCAGGTGTTTCCCAAAATTAAAGATATTCCAATGCGATACCGAAAAGCCTCCAATACTGGCTTAAATGCTGGTAGTGGTATTAGCGGTATAAGTACTGGAGTTTATGCACCGATCCATGTCCTTTAGCCCAGAAGAAGATCTACTTTAAAGTACTTTATTTGTTCTTTTTTTGTTATGACTTGCTGTCAAACTGGATAATAAAAAAGAAAGTTCCGTGGCAATCATCATTTTATTTAGGTGCAATCCTGCGGGCAAAAAGGTAAACTATCACTAATCCCATTCTGAGGTTGCAGCACCAACATTAACAGAATTATGATTTATAATAATTATATTTTTAATGCCTCAATATCATCTCCCGACGTATGTTTAACTCCCTGCGAAGTAATACAGCTTCTTCATTAATGGGATTGTTGACACAAGGAAATGCCATGTTTTGAGGAAAAAACGTTTTATAGTCTGCCTAACATGGTTAATTAACCTACCCTGTTTTTTATTCATGCAGATAACAAACTGCGCTAAAATGTGCCTGATACAGACTGAATCAATGAGGAAATGAAATAGCGCTGTGTCAGAGGGAGGAGACTGACAAGATAACCTGCTCCCGACCAGGTTAGGTTCACATGCTCAGTTACCACAGTAACTGACTCAGAGGTTAAGTCACCTCTCTTTCTGAAACAGGCTGGAGTTACCTCTCTCTCAGGTCTGATTAGCCTCCCTCTCTGAAACAGAAGACCCATAGTTTCTCTCATCTCAGGTTGAACAAACTCAGAGTTTTCCCTAAACCTGTTTTTTTTAAAAGTCCCCTAGTCATTCCCCTAGTAAACACAAAATCAGTTGGCACTACTGTGCCCCTCATCTGTGGAATGGCCTCCTAATGTATGTTAAAGACGCTCACATAGTAGACATTTTTACATCTAGATTGAAAACCTACCTGTACTTTTTATACTACAGCCAACTATAACACACCATCCTTTCTGCTTCTTTCACAAACAAGCCTTTTTATTACTTAATCTCCTATGTTGGTGGTTTTGTATTGTTTATTATTACTGCTTTAATGTTGTTCAATTGTTGTGTTGCTGTTTGTGACAAATAGTCAACCTACTCTACAGCCGCAATATCATCATTGATGTATTTGGTCAAAAATATCGTAAATTTTAGATTTTTCCATATTGCCCAGCTCTAGTTAAAGGCATTAGGACAAGCTCTAATAGTCTTACTAATTAGAAGTGAATGGGTAATCTTTGTTATAATTGCTGCATCTGTATATTCATGATACTTTCTAAGTATCTCATTTTGAGACTGTTAAGACTAATTTGTGCTTATTTCACAGTGATACTAATTATACATTTTATTTGTCAGTGCCTTTCATGAAACCCAAGTGCACCTTACAAAACATAAAAAAGCACAACAATTGTATCAATAATAAAAATGAAGGTGACTAGTTAACAGTATCTTACATTTTCATAGACCATGCCAGCCTTTTGAGAACAAAAAGAGTCCATTGAGGCTATAAATTACTTACCTGGACAAAGAAGCCAATGATAAAGGAGACGAGGAAAGGCACGAGTCCAGCATGGGCTATCGTTACTGGAAGACCTAGAAATTTGAAGGAGATAGAGCTGTTTGTGAGTTTGATTCCCACCTAAGAAGATTTGAAGACATGTCAGACTTTTTCTCAGCATATCTACCTGCCTGTCTATCACTGCCTCTACTCATTTTTCTGTCTTACAACACTCCTGTCCACTCTAGATTAAACGTACCATAACATTTTATGGATAGGGCTGATTTCAATATGAGATTTAAGTGATTCAACAAGTATTTCTTGGCAGGGCTCCACCTTTGTAGAACTACATGGAGACCCTGCTCAAAACAAAGTAGTTAAATGTAATGTCCCATGTAATTTCCACCTCTACAAAAAAATCTGTGCTGTTAACTACACTTCATAAACCACAGTTCAATTTGCTCTGCCAATGAAAACCAAGAGATGGACAAAGCCTTAATTATGTTCCACATTAACTGATATTATAAAAAGATGGTCTTGTGGAAAGAACAAATATAGGCCTAGCTCACCAACTAACACCAACTAACTGTTTATGAAGATTGTGCCAACATCGTGATCTCTAAATTTGTAGTAATGTGGTTGTATCTCTTTTAAAGATTGTGTTCCCCATAGGCAGCAGATGTTCATGTTCCAGAAACCCTGTCAATCCAATCTCATCTGGTGTGAAAAGACAAGATTCTACCTCTTATTTGTCATCAAATATATTCCCTTTTTAACAATTTATACATAATTGTTTAATTGTCAATTATTTACATAATTATGGCTTCTTTGTTTAACCTCAAATAATTGCTTATATTAGCTAAGGTCTTAAGGTCTCAGCCTGGCAACCTCCATGATCTTCGAGTCTGGGGAGGAGGGGCAGGGGAGACAACTCTCTCCAGTATTTTGAATTTGTACTGCAGTAACTATTTTAAACACTAGCTGTCAGTATTACACATCGCACCTTTAAAGCTACAGTGCATAGTTTCTGCCGCCCCCATGAGGAATTCTAAGTAATTACAAAAACTGTCTGTGCGTCCATAGGATACAAGCCTTACGTGATGGCGCACTGCCCACCCTCCTCCATGCAGTTGCTAGTAGCCAAGGAGCACACGGAGGATTTAAAAAAATGATGGACTCTTCAGAAGAGGTCATTAACTTCACTTGAATTTCTGTGCATGTGACGCCACAATCATCTGAACATAGCCATACTGAGAGAGTTTTGTGGCGCTGAGGCTTTGTAGCACTCATTTGGCAATGGCCTGAATGTAACGAATGCTCATTATTATCAAAAAGTTACACACTAAAGCTTTAAGGAGTATGACTGGCAATTGTTGATTATGTTTAGATTTGTCACAATTTTATTATATAAGTGATTATTGGTCTCACGATATACTTTTTTTATTATTATTTCAATTGTTAGTTGTTGGAACTTGACCCTAAACACGTTCATAGCAACACAAATGCCAAGGGGGGGATACAGTTAGAAAACATGTTTAAGAGACGTTTACTTCATAGGCTGTGTATTTGTGTTATTACATTATCTGGGTCAGAAAACAGGGACACCACAATATGTATCCTGGAATTCATTCAAAACTTTAATTTTTTTTTAAAAGTAATACATAATTAAATGTTTAAATTTGACTGAAAGAGACAATTGTATTGACAATGCAATGTACAGCAACATTTCAAATTGTTACCGCTCTACAGGTTTGTTTTCCTGGAATTAGTAATAACCTTCCACAGACCTAATGTGTACTTTTTGTTGTGCAACAAATACAAACAGGAAGTGTATTCCCCAAATCCAAAGTTTCTACTAGTATGAGTGTGACACTGAGATTTTTGTACTGTCAGTTAACTTTTGTAATTTCTGTATCTTAAGTTAAAAGATAAAAGTACTCACCTAAGATTCCAGTTCCCAATATTGTTGCAATTGTCAAGAAATCTAGATAGACAAACAGAGCTTGGTCAGGTCAATCAAAGCATTAAGAAAGGCGCAAAATTCAGACCAACCTGAAGGGTAACTACTGTTTGTTTTAACCTGGACACCTTATTTTCCTATGTTTTTGTGTCTAAATGACTGATGGGAACAACAATCGTGGACAGTGGTCCAGTATTAAGAAAGATCGCTGCAGTCTGCAAGGATCAAACAAGCTACAATGTAAGTTAATAAGGCAATTGTCCAGCATGTATTTACCTTCACAAAAGGGCTTGTTTTGCCACTGACTGGCTCAGATTAATATTATAATTGTCTGACAACATTATGGAAAGGATTTCTAAGGAGGCTGACCTTTCTGTTAAAGAGTAAGATCCTTTTTTTAGACATAAAAACATCCGAGATATTGCGTTCAGTAAACCCACCAGACTTCATGTAAATAAACAGTCATTTTAGCATCATTAAATACACTTCATTCAAAGTGAACAGAAACAAAATAAAACTATGCAAAGCTTTTTTGGGTCTTTCCACTTTTTCAACAATCACAACTCAAGTTTTGGTTGAAATAAACACATAGTTTACCTCTCTAACTCTATACAGTTAAAGATACAGGTATACAGTTAAAGTATTGCTTTTTAAAATGGAGTGTGGATGGGTTTAGCACTAGTGACTTTAGAGCTGTCTGGTTAAACAGAAAGGTCTCAAAGCGGTTTTAAAAGTCTATCTCTGAAGGGATCCTCAATCCATAATGTTGTCACACACTTAGTATATTAATCTGAGCCTGTCAGTGGCAAAACAAGCACTTTTGTGAAAGTAAATACAAGCTGGACAATTGTCCTCTTAACTTACATTGTAGCTTGTTTTGCCGCTGCCGACTGCAGTAATCTCACTTAATACTAGACCAATGTCAAAGATTGTTGTTCCCATCAGTCACTAAGACACAAAAACATAGGAAAGTAGGGTCCAGGTTGAAAAAAATGGTGGTTACCCTTTAATACCACAAGTACTCTTCAGAATATATATAAAATAGATATATACTGTATATTAAAAAATAAATAAATAAATGAAGAGAGTCTGATTCAATGATATGACTGCAATGACATGAAGTCATGAGCCGCTGGTGTCCAGTCAAAGTACAGTTACAAGTCTAATGTCATACTCTCATAAATCCGGATTTCTGGAATTTTATAAACGTCTGTAATAAAAAACTAAAAAATCTATGATCTATTTAGACGGCATTGTGTGAAAGAGGTGTTGAGCCAACTCTACAGCAATTTTTAAAGGCTGTGTGAAAACGAGATTTTGATTGACACCTTCAATTCCCAGGTCAGAGAAGGTTTAAAAAAGCAGGATTGCAGTGAAAGGTAAAATGACAAACCCACATCACCAACAGCCAGCACAAACTCAAAAAACTTTAGATATCTCAGCTGAGCTTTCACTCTAACTGGTCCATCTGCTTTTTCAATTTACTTACAGTTGTAGAACGAAATAGATTTCTCAAAACTGCCCACATTATCTCTGAGATCGTTCCTTCTCACACAACCAACTAAACGTGTCCTACCTCGCTGATATTGCTCTAAACGGCCCATGCTTAGTTACAGTCTGCCATACACACAATCATTCATCACCACTAACTCAACTGGAATGATGAAAAGTGCAAACTGTTCTCTATTCAGAATATCACTGCCACGCCATTACTGATTCGCCAAAAATAATCAGTATCACTTTATAACTTGGGAAGTTTGTTATAACAAGATGGTTTCAATTTTCCCAGTCGTGAAATAATTTTTCAGATTATACAGACACTACATGAATGCATCACAAATGGCCTATCTCGCAACAATATTGAAAGTGAAAAATAATTTGTGTATTTGCCTCAAGTTTTGGATCCCCTCCAAAAATGTAATGGCTTCTTCATTGACCATTGCTACAACCTTCCACCAAGTTGCATAACAATTGGGCCGGTAGTTTTTTCGTAACCGCTCCTGACAGACAAAGAAACCAACAAACCTAACCCAAAATATACCCTCCTTAGCGGAGGTAATTAATATTAACATAAACTTAATGGACTCTGCAAATAGCATTCAATTAAAAAAGGTCTTGCTGAAGACTTACTTTGATGCAAAAGCTTTCATGCATTCACTACTTATGTCTTGTTTATTCCTATACACTGCAAGACAGCTGACGGACCCTTTATTGTGATGACAATAAACACATTTACCGCTGCTCTGTCACCATATGTTGATAGTTGTATTGATGAGGCAGGTCACTTTTCTGTTGCATTCAAATCCATCATTCGTACTCCACGAACCTCCCATCATCACTAGAAATAAGCTGTCGTTTTGAATCAGCCTGAACATTTTCATGGTTCTTTTATCAATCTTCTTCTGTGCTCTCCCACCACCCCGCTAAAGATGGCTGAGGGACATACGGTGTCAATAATTAGACATGTCATTGTAATCTTTTTTGTATTGTCTGTGTTCTCACAGCTGGCGAGGCATGTAATAGAGTTTGACTCCAATAACTTGTGTTACAGACAGACAGCATTATAAGAGTGAACATTAAAATAGACCTGAATGTGTTTTGGGGTTTTGTCTATGTCTTAAAATTTAACCCTTTTATGCCAGGATCGGATTACAAATGTGTTTGTCTTTCAAGACAGTCACTGTGTCAGACTAGACAGACACAGCGCCATAAATTGTTGGTGTGTCTTGGACAGAAAAGTGGCAATGCTACAAGTATGACACCGACCAGTCCCCCCACCAATTATTGCGTGCTGTCGTCAAGCTGGTTGATGTCCACAGCCAAGCGTCATTTCATACTTCATATTTATTGGGTACATCCCAGTTCCCTTATCTAACAGCTCCTTAGTTCTTGGCTGAACCAGAAGTTGTTCGTGCCCTCCTTAATGAAGGCCGTCTAAAAGCTTTTATAACTGCCCCGACAAGCGAGCATCGAGGAGGGCTCATAGAGAAGCTATATGCAAGGATACATGGTAGCAGCCTTCCCAGAAGCCGTGCAGCTGAAGGAGTTGCTGACTCTGGTATGTATACTGTGATCGGGGTTCCATATCTTACTGGGTCAGGGTTTTCCCTACCATTATAAGGCTTAGGTGCAGCAACCAACCCTTTTCTGGCACCACCTAATCCAAATTAATGTAAAATCAATGTGAGCATCAAAACCATATTTAAAGGTCCAGTGTGTAATATTTGTAGTTGCTCATTATCAAAATCGTTGCTGCCCTTTCACAAACTTGTCCTTTTAATTAATATTTACCACTACTATCAATTCCAAATATTTCCTATTGGCTTGACATTTTGCGTTTGTATTTGCATGAACTGGGGTAGACGCTCCATGTTCATGTGCCATCTTGAAAGACATTAGCTGGTAAGGGACATAAAGGATATGCTGCTACGCTGTTTGCGTTTTCGCTGTCACTTGATAAACTCAGAGGTGCTGCTAATGGGCAAGTTTGAAGAACGAAACATGGCTAACATCAACAAAACAGTTTGTAGTACTCACCAAATCTTTAGATAAAATTTCACAATTCCTAAATGACAAACTAAATGACACTCAGATACTCGGTTGTTTGGTCTCCAGTAGGCCTGGGACAGTAAAAGATTCCGACGGCATGAAAACCTCCAGCAAACATATTACGGTTTCACTGTATTGTGTAATTACAGCTTTAAAATGTAATTTTTTGAAATGTCTGGGTAAATAACTACTTTTTTCCCATTTAACACAATGTATTTTATTTATAAACACACTGCACACTGGCAGGGAGAGGGACTTCTAAAGTGCACTTTCTCTCCTTGAAGACTTATAAAAAACAGCTCATATCTAAGGAACAGTAAGACATCATTTTTGTGGTTTTTGAAACCGTGATATTTTAAAGCTTTTTGAGTGTTGTTTACTCTAGCTTACTCTAGCTTTTCCAATGTTTGAGCTCCAAAGGATGTGAAATTGATTGAAAAAACATCATGTTTTCTGAGGCAGGACCCCTAAACCTATATAAATATATCATAACAGGAGCTTGGTGTTAGGCGAAATATGTTAGGTCATTTGCAGGGTAAGTTTTAATTTACACATTACAGACATGACCGATTCGCGCGGGGTTAAAATCACAGACAACCTAAGTATTTATTACAAATGAGGCCACCAGGTAATAATAATCCCTTGCTAATAGGACTATAGGTAAACCAAAGGTTGTTATTGTGTGACTTTAGGATTTGACCTAATGTGGCATCCACAGCAGTACGTGGTTTAACTACCTGTCTGCCTCTCCAAATGTTACTGTACTGTTACTGTACTGTTTTGGATTTGAATCCATAAGAAAGACTACTGAGAAGCAACAGAATGATATAAAAACCTCAACAAAAAATGATCGTCTTGTCCTTCAAGTAAAACTAAGGACAAATTAAAAGCAGTAGGCTAAAGTAAAGGCTGTGTAATTGTAAAAGTAGCTTAGCTTGAGAGAAGTGTCACTGCAAACTAATTAATTAGCTTCCTAATTTATTCCTCAGCCATATTTTATTGATAGCCCGCATGCCATTAAGTTAGCCTGTAGGCCAGAACTAAACTTTACTGATAGGGACATTAGCTTGTTTGAGAACATTAAAGACAGCATGCTAGGTTTTGTGTTAGCAAACAATTGACAGGGGAGAAACCAGGTGGCAGTAAGCTACTTCAATACAATGTCAACTTTTGGAAACACAGGAGGGCATGACCTTAGTGATTTAAAAGAATTGAGATAAGTGAGCTTGTCGGTTAATTAACTGCATGCCGAATTAAATGGTAAATCCAAATGAGTCACTGAAGATTTTGGTAGGTATGTTACCTGTACTGGTAGCTTTTTTGCAGTATTGCAGAATGTACTTATTAACACAACACACACACACACACACACACACACACACTCACACAGTTTTTCCACGTTTGTCCTCACGAGCGTTGCATGGCGGTGTTAAAATGATTAACGCCCCCAACCATGGTTACGGAGGTTTGGGGAGGGGGAAATCATATCGACGGGATGAACAGTATTCGACACAACACCTGCCAGTCCGCCCCCTCCGTAACACGTTAAATGCCTTCATTCATTTCGGTATATATATAGGCTAACGTTAGAAGATATATCTATGTACATAGGCTACGTGTATGCTGTTGTCGTGACGAACCAAATGTCGGTATATGTAATGTGGCAGCACATTTCCAATATGTTCTGACCAGGCTAGTGAACGTTAGCCTGCTGGTGTTTGGCTGTACACGTCGTGATGTATGCTAGCTATGTCGGTACTCACAGCACTGCAGGTAAATAAACCGCAACTTCCAGTGTCTATCCTGGTTTTTCCGCGTAATTTTGATGGACAGAGTGCTGAGACTGTTGTCGGGGATGGGACAGGGGCTTGTTTGGATTCTTATCTCCTCTGCATCGGTCGCCATCATTTTCATTACCCTATCTCTCCCCCTTTCACTTCTGTCACTCTCTCTTTTCTCGTCTCACTTTCGCGGCGCGTGCACGCGCACGGTCCTCTGGATGCTGCGGGCGCCCGATGAATCACCCGCGAAGCTCTCTGTGTTTGACGATGAGCACAATTCTCTAATTAAACATCTCTGGTTAAAATGAGCACAGACAGGAAGCAACATCCACAGTTACATACTAAACAGGCGACTCTGTGAAAAACCTAGGGACTTCAATTTACTAAACCAGAACGCAGGCTATTAGGCTATATATGTTGACAGAAGTACACAAATTCAGCCCTTTTCATTTAACATTTTATTGCAACTCATGAGGTGGAATAAACTTTAATGGTCTCACAATGCTCCATAAAAACATCTCAGAAATGGCTGGAAACTGAAGTATAGGGGCTCATAAGTGACATTTTATTACATAATTGATAATATTTTATTATATACTGTAGGTTTGGGCTATGTGTTTTAAATTACATTTCTCATTTATATGTATTCCTAGTTTTATTACTTTACTTATCTTCAACACTTACAAAATTGTTTATTTAAAAATAAGTTAAATCAGTACTTTTACCAGGGTATTTTTTAGCGTCTGTACTTCTTCTTCTACGGAAGGCTTGTATAATGTCAACGCTCGGACAGTTTTGTTGTCTTTGCTTAGAATTCCTCATGGGGGCGGCAGAAACTACGCACTATAGCTTTAATTATTACTATTACCATTACTATTACTATTACTATTACCATTATTTATTTCCACTGTTTAGTTAGTCATTTTAACTACCTGTTTAAAGTCCTGTTCATGCAGTTCTCTCCTACATAACTGCAACATGTAGTGTTCAGGTGTCACAGTTGACTTAATGTACAGTAGATATTTTGGATTCTGTTGATATAAACATAATAATTAAAAAAAATTTCAAATTAATGTGTAGTTGGATACAATCGTTTCATGTAGCCTACCCCCTAGCAACTGCAGAAGTGAACTCAGGGACACGTAGGCCTACTCCTGGTTGGGAATCATTGCTTTAGAGGACCCTTTTGAAATTAATAAAATCGTTTTTAAATCATTTTGTGCTCATACAGTGCTCATACGGCTGATCAGCAGACCACAGGGGATGTGCAGGTGACCTGGCAGGTGACCTCTGTATGAACAGCCGTGTAATAAGCCATGTAATAGGCGGGGTAATGTAGAGCAAGCCAATCATTAAAGAGACAGAGCATACTGCGTCATAGTCTGAAAGCCACGCCCACTGGAGGAGAAAACAACATATGTACAGTATGTCCTTTTGAATTGTCTTTACAGTTGTCTGAGACAGCAGGAACGCAGACAGGTGATTAAATGTTTTTTTATTGCAATTAAATATTCAAAACTTGAACAGTTCAGAAGAAAAAAAACATGCCAGAAAAATCCCTGCTTCAACTACCGAAGTAATCATGTCATGCATACAGAAACTAGGCCATACTGAATCATCAGATGACTCAAATGATAATAATAACAGTGTTCAATTTGAGAGTCAGAGTCATCTTATTCCAAAGTTACATTTTAAAACGTTTCACAGATTTTCAAACTAGACATTTTCAATTGTTTTTAAAAAAAAAATACAATTCAGAAACCTATTAATACAGTGTCATGTGAGCATTGGATCTGGGAAAATGCAAACATTTGGGGAATTCATTTGAAATAGAAACATAACAGAGAACATTCACAATGTTGTGCAAATTCCACAATACAACAGTTTCCAGTTGTGTTTTTTTGTGATCAAAGTTTTTTTGTTTTTTATTTTCAGAAAACATAATATAGTAAGCATAATATTCACGAACAGTTACAAACAACACGCTGGGACATAGGAACGCGTCCCGGGGCAGTTTCCAGTTGTGTTATTCTATTAAAAATGATAGCTTGCATATTAGGTCAACTTAAACATCCACATTATCAAATAAATAACTGTACATAGTAAACAGCTCATGGTTCAACCAAGCAACACATTCTCATAAATGGGTCTGTATCATACTACGAAAATGACTTATTGAATTAATTTGTGTGATATCCTACAAAACTAAGCAAACGTGCACCGCAAGTTGCCGGTCTTTATGGAAAAATTTAGGTGACAAATAGTGAGCACTAAGGCGCAACTACAGTTCATTTTAGCCAACAAAACGACTAGCTAAGTTTAGGAAAAATCTTTTGGATTAAAACACTCCCAAGGAACACACATTTTCTGGGCGAAAGTCTTTAGTTTCCCCCCAGAAGTAATTGCGGCCAATAGCGTTCTTATCCAGCAGCAGTCATTGGGGTGCATACAGCAAAAAATATGTGGAATTCTTACATATTACAGTGCTTTGTAGATATACGAACACATGGTTCATAAAAACAAAACATGCAGCCTGAACCAAATCAAGTATTTTTCAACCTGTGAGTTGAGACCTCGTTAGACCCTGGTTGCGCAATGATGACTTTTGTACTGCAATCAAACCCTCAGATTCATGTAATGTATTGATTTTCTCACATTAAAGTAGTGACGGGCTGTACAGTCTAGGTTACTTCTAGTCACGGACGAAGCCAACTCACACAACAAGAGACAACAAAACATTTTTTAGCAACAAAAAAAAGGTTAAGAACCACTTTTAAATCTTTACGTACAACAGTTTAACATACAGTACAAGCACAATAATGAGTGGGTCATGATGAAGTTCTGTGTGGATGTACAGTATTATCATGCAAGTGTAAAACAAAACCGAAGCAGTAGATTCATGCTGTTAGGAAGACTTGTCCTGCTGTCAAAGATCAGGGCAACTGGGATCAAAGTCACTTTTCAACATACATCAGAAATCTGTATGTAATGTGCCACATTTTGATATTTGCGTCAGTGCTACATTGTGTGCAGAAATGTTTGATGACTGTTGACTGATCCTGCAATTAGTGCTGTTCAGTTTTTCACTTTACTGACAACATGTCAGGTACATGTCTACGAGGATAGTCTGCCATGTCATCTAGGTGCTGCTGACGGTTTAAGTTTGTGCCACACTGACACACTCA
Organism: Etheostoma spectabile; assembly: GCF_008692095.1. Lineage (NCBI taxonomy): Eukaryota > Metazoa > Chordata > Actinopteri > Perciformes > Percidae > Etheostoma > Etheostoma spectabile. The sequence continues at coordinate 32,690,677 of NC_045741.1, forward strand.
TTGTACAGTACGAGTGTCTCAACAAAGGAAAAATTGACATTGGTTTTATAAAACGTACAAAGACCAACCAACAATGGAACTTTTCTCTCGAATGGGAACCGTTTGCAAGACGGTGATTTAAAAATCGATAGAACTTCAGACCTGGAAATGGTGTCTGACATGCACAATATTTAAAAACACCTGGCCAACATTGTTATGTCAATTTGAAGCACCACATTTTTAACTTATTGAATTTCTGGAATTATGTGACACAGTATTATTATTTTGTATTGTTCAAAGCATCTTGTTATTTGTGACATACAGGTGTGTTTAGATCCAATTTAAGGCAAAATTTCACCTTGCCTTATTCATGCAATTTCAAAGGATTTAGTGTTTATATTTATCCACAAGCAGTCGATGCACAAACTGAAGCTTGGTTAGCTGTAGCTAGCTAACTACGCCTTTAAGTTCACTGTGCATGCAGTCGGAATGGAACTAGTTATAGTGAAAACCACATGTACAATAACAACACAGTGGCGGGGTAATTGATCTGATTCTACTTTTGGTATTGCCTACAATTTTATTTTTTAACTTAAAACATTTTTTTCTGTTAAAAGGCACATGATTTACAGCAATGAGCATTTATATTTTTGATCCCTGAAAAGCTTTTTTTGTAAAATCGGTATTGCATGTCTGCTTATTTACAAACTCGACAATCAAATACAAATTGCCAATTTACCTTTACAAAATGTGTATCAAACCGTTACTGCAAATTGAGATGTAATTTAATAGAAAAAACACAATTTTCGAGACTAAAAATTACGTATTTGAAAGCATCGTTATGACTGTGGAAGCACTACAATTAAAAAAAGCAATTGTAGATAATGTTGGTGTCTCTCTATCCTAAATCAATTCTCAGAACATTTCACAATTCACAAAAGTGTGTTAACTTTAATTAAAATGATTTAATAAGATATTACAAGCTGCAAAATCGTAGCCCATCCCATGCCCCTCCCACCCATCATGCTAAAAAAGTCTATCACATTTAAACTATTGCAAATAAATTAAGGATATAATTGGGTTTTTTTACATTATAAAATAGTACTTTACTTACTTCTGTTCACAAAAACATTATTCCAGCAAACATCATGCCTAACTACAAAAAACTTGAAGCCCAATTTACCAATAGTTTTTTTGAAAGGATTGCTAAAGCTGCTGATCTGTGGTTTGCAGCTTTGGTCGGCTAGATGGAGCAATTTGGTTACAGCTTAAGAACCATAAACTAACATATACTTTTGCTTTTCCTTGCAATACATTTTTTTTTTCCAATACCATTCACAATGTTAGTAAGGTATTAAGCAGTAACAAAAACATATATGCTTAGGTCTCTTTGGGCCTGTGCAGGCTATTAAAGCCATCACGTCAGCCTTAGACTCCTAAATGTCTTGTCACGAGCAGAGCAAACTGCTGCACAATGAGCGAGATCGCTGGATGTCGGCGTTAATTAGTTAGAGAACGTGAGGAGAATAAAGACATGAGAAGGCAGAGAGATACAACCGACTGTTGACATTTAAAACATTAAGAGTTTTTCAGAGAGTAGCACAAGCATCGAAGAAATGGGAGAGAATGACAAGTGGAGATAAAGTGCAATTGTCAAACAGTGCGTAATGGTTGTTAATGCTTCCAGCTGGAATTGCTGTTTGTTGTGATGCCCGTTCTGCTGTTTATCTTCACTTGTGAATGCTAAAGCATTGGAGGGTTTCACCTCATTTACGCTGTAAGATTGTTATGAATGCTACACAGGACTGGGTTTCTGAAGCCAAGTAGTAGGGTTAAAGTATTAATATTAAAGTAGACTTTTTTTTGTCTCAAATGCAGGGGTGTCGGACTGGGCGTGGAAAGGGGACTTGAGTACCCAGGGCCCTAAAGGATGCTAGACTGAGTAGCTGTGGATGTGGGGAGGGGCCCTTAGAGAAAGCCTCCTATAGAGCCCAGAATTTTGTGCTATGCCCCTGCTCAAATGAGGACTTTAACAACCCCCATTTTCTTAACAAGCTTGTAGACCATGTCCTTAAGAATGGCCTTCTTTTAATTGCGCATTTCCCCCCCATTGTCTCCCATGTTCAGTTGCCGATCTCTGTCACTGCGTTGCCCTCCGCAGGTATAAACTACCCACCATGTACCTCCTACAAAGCACATGGAGCCACCAACTGCTTCTTCTCACCTAACGGTGAGGCGTTGTACCTGTTTTACCAGCAGGGGAAGCTAGTGTGAGCACTGAGGACATACTCCCCCACCAGCTCGCCATCTGCTAACATTGCCAGGTTACTGTGTTGTGTTGTTTGGGGCTCCAGTCCAGGCCAGAAGCATTGGTAACCAGCCTTATGTATAAACCCGTGTGTATTTAGTGGTAGAAGAGCGATACTGCAAATAAAAAGCATTTAAGAGTGTAGTATGCATTAAAGGGTAACTATCACTTTTTTCAACCTAATACTTTTCATCCCTATTTTCCCATGGTTTTGTGTCTAACTTGGTCCAGTATTGAAGCGCTCATATTCTGCTCATTTTCAGGTTCATAATTGTATTTTGAGGTTGTACCAGAATAGGTTTACATGGTTTAACTTTTAAAAAACACCATATTTTTGTTGTACTGCCCATTGCTGCAGCTCCTCTTTTCACCCTGTGTGTTGAGCTCTCTGTTTTAGCTACAGAGCGAGGCCTCTCACTTCTGTTCCATCTTTGTTGGGAGTCGCACATGTGCAGTACCTAGGTAAGGATTACTAGCCAGTCAGAAGCAGAGTATGAGGGCATGCCTCCCTAGCAGCTAGGTGAGCGTTACAACGTGTTTCAAAGTGACGCAGGTTCATCACGAAAGGCTGGACTACAAGAGAGTTGTTTGGAGCAATTTGTGAACAGTGTTTTCTGTGGGGACTTTGGACTTTTTCAATGTGTAAACCTGTAAAACATGCTAAAAATATATATAACATTATAAATGAAAGGGAAAAAGCCAAAAAGCATGATATGACTACTTTAAGCCAGATCATTGTGTGAGTTATTGTTCTTTAACAAACGTTAATGGCCATAAGATGCCAAGACTTATAGTGATTTTGGTTGTTGGTAGGCTTATTGCTAAACAAGGCCTTTATTGCAATTTTACAGTTGTTAGGTTAAACAATTATATCATTTACGGGTTGTAGGGATCCAGGAAACACAGCAACTCGGGCACAACAATGTATATTAAGCTACGTGAGCCTCATTAAGCTTTCCAAATTCAGAGAGAACTTGCCCCCATGGATTAGCTATTGTAGATAATTGCAAAGGGATCTACTTAAAAGGCAACTTGCTGCCTACCCCAGCTAGCTGTTTGGTTAGCCAGCTCGCTGGAACAAATGGACATTTTTATTTGGAAGGTTTTGGTAAGCTGTTTTTAAGATATACCTTGTTTTGCCATAGTTGCATTTCCACAATGTCCGTGGAGAGTGCAAAGTTAGCGTGACCCTATTGGCCAGAATGGCTCCAATTACAAGAAAAACACCCAGGATAGGAAATACCAAAATGTCCCTTTAGGGACACACACAACTATAAAAAACAGATACTGTCACAAAGTGACATCAACCAACCCCTGAAACATGTTCAAGGTTGTCTTTTCAACTTAACCCAGTGTCTGGACACATGTAAACACTTATTTCTTCAACATGGCTTCACCTGTAGAGACAGAATTCAGGTATTTTTTTTCATTTTCCTTAGTATTACAAATTTTAATTCTGAATTGGTGGTTACGTTTTCTTAAAAGCCTCCTGTTCTGGGATCTGTTTGGCTACAGTTTTCTCGACAGCAGAGCTAGTGTCAGGTGATTGACAAATCATTAAAAAAACTAAAACCAATCATAATCATATGGCTTTTATTGCTGGTCTGCTTTCATTGATAGAGAGTATAGTGCAACTTAAAGGACCCCATTGTGTCAATATTATTTGCATATCTAAGAGCTAGTGTGCAACACGTTAGTTTCAATACATTCATATTGTATTCATTGGTTCAATATCGGTTATTGAAAAAGTGAGGAATGATGGGAGTACATGGATGACACTATGGGGTGGGACTTTAAATCTGTTTTCTGTTGAGCCCTCTCAAAACTCATTGAGTGTTTGGGTTTTCTCTGATTCTTAACGATGTAAAATGAGTACGATTATGTTTTGGAAGAGGCTCAATTGTGTTTTAATATAAGCAATGTTGACTAGTGCATCCAAGCTGACTGACGGGTCCGTGTCAGCCCAGATCATATTGTGTCATTTGGGTAATTTTCAAACAAGTCCAAGCCAAAACACACCAGCCTCTCCGCCGAGCGGATGGCCCTGAGGATGAGAGACAGAGACTGGTTCAGGGTGCTGTGGCAAAGCACTTCCTTGTATGCAGAGTTGTGTTTGACTGCTTTGCTGGAGACGTTGCAATGCAGTACAGCTTCCTTTGAGAACCTGAGAATGGAAAACTGAGGAGTCTTCCCTGGAAGGTTGTATAACAGGTTCCTTTAGAGAGAGAGAGAGAGAGAGAGAGAGAGAGAGAGTGAATAACTTAGTTATATATCAATACAACACATTCTCACTACCATCTCGTAAAATACCGATGCTTGGTCAGGTGCCTTTGTCGTTTTTAATTTTTTTTTTTTGAATCTGTTTATTGATCCCCAATGGGTAAATTACAATTTACACTCTGTGTCCGCACTTTGTTAGTTATCACACACAGTCCTGAACTACACACACACACGCTCAGGATCTATACATGCACTAATGGAGAGATGTCAGAGTGAGTGGGCTGCCAGCCGAACCAGCGCCCTGAGCGGTCGGGGGGGTGCGATGCCTCGCTCAAGAGCACCTGGCAGTGCCCAGGAGGTGGGGACTTGAACCAGTGACCCTCCGGTTCCCAAACCAACTCCCTACGGACTGAGCTACTGCCACCCTACACGCTAAGAGTCTCCATTAGTCTCCTTTAGTGTCACATAACATGCTCTCCCTAAACCAGCTTGGTCGGGACTATTGGCGTCCCTTTAGACACGCTTGCTCAAGACTATTGGTGTCCCTTTTGACGCGCTTGGTCGCGACTATTGGCGTCCCTTTTGACGCTGTTAAGTTAAGGAAAATCCTGTGGGTGGGGTTACGGTTCCGAGACACGCGGGAATAACAGGCCACACGCAGGACACGAACCTGCTCTCCTGGCTGAAAGTCCTGTGTTTGACCCATCCACCGACCAGCCTCTTTACGTGGAATTTCCCCCTTACATACTACTCACTAAACCCAGTCTAGATGCTGTTCTCCTCAGTACGTTCTACATACACGCCAAAGGGCGCTTTTTTTGACGCATCAGACGCTGTCCAAACGTCCATATTTTACGCGTGAATGGGTAAACCTTATTATATTGGCATCGATATACTGTATGAGGCTGGATATTTTCTTAAACTTTGGATATCGTAATATCGTGATATGACAAAATTGTTGTTTTTCCTGGTTTTAAAGGCTGCATCACAGTACAGTGATGTCATAGTGTGAATTTACCAGACTTAGGCTGAATCCCATTTCTCTATCTCCACCCTTCCCCTTACCCCTAGCCCTTGGCCCTTGGCCCTTGGCCCTTGAAACCAAGTGGTAAGGGCTAGGGGTAAAAACATACCCCTATGAAATGGGACACCACTTGGTTACCCCCACCATATAGTATAGATCACAAACGTCCAAGATGCTGGAACACCTGTTCCAAGTGTGTCTATGTTGATGGGTTTTGACAAAAGTGTCATGCATTTATATATTTTATAGTTATTCTTCACTTTGGTGGTGCAGAGGCAGATGTTCTTATCTGTGTAGTACTTAGTTCTGTTTGCAATACACATGTGTATACACTCTGAACGATGTGTTCTATATCTGATCCAGTTATCACCGTTTTGAATGTCTTAGATGTTCATGAAAACTTTTTGTTAAGAAAAATCTTTCGTGCCCAATAAATTAAACATAACAGTCAAAACTATATTATATTACAGAACCATTATCAACTGTTAAAACCATAACTTACATGTCACACGCATAAAAAGGTTTCAAATGTGTAAGACTAAAAAAAGGCACACAAGACCACAAACAAACAAACTTCAGCTATTCTGATAATCCGGACCAGTCGGATTCCTGTTGGCCAGTAACCCTTCCCTCACATGTATTTCATCAGTGTCCCGTATCATAATCAACAACAATAAACAGGTGCTAGTCATATAATTAGAATATCATAGAAAGGTTTATGTCAGTAAATCCATTCAAAAAGTGAAATTTGTATATTATATTCATTCATCACACACAGAGTAATATATTTCAAATTTTCATTTCTTTTAATTGTGATGATTATTAAACTATTCTGATATTCCAGACCAGTCTGATGCCTGTTGGCCAGTAACCCTTCCCACACATTTCTTTCATCTGTGTCCCGTATCATAACCAACAACAATGTACAAGTGCATGAACAGGAATTCATTACAAATGATTGCAATTAAAAACACAGGATTTAAAAAACTTCTTCTTGTTTTCAGCCCGAAAGTGGATCAGCTGCTGTGTCCTCCTGTGTCCCTGTGTGTTACAGGACGGTATATATAAAGCCCGTATCAATGTCTCCAAAGCAAGTAGTGTTGTGCACTGATATCAAACGAAATTCTCTGCTAATGGTTAAAACTGTAGACATGTATACAGTCCATTCAAGGCAGAGAAATGCGTGGAAGGGGTAAGACAGAGAAATGAGATTAGGACTTAGTAGCTGTTTTAAAATTTGCCTTTACACACATTATATCCACATAACGGGTGATAATGTATCATAGCTTAAATTGTGTTAATATTGTGTGAAAGCACCAACAATCAACCATACAATATCGCCGCAATATCATAATTTGTATTTGGTCAAACATATCTTGATATTTGATTTTCTCCAATTCATCTCAATATTGCCCAGCTCTAAGTTCAAGCAGGATACAGTATGATCCCCCAACACCACCACCCTACCTGCCGGTGCAATAATTGAAGGCCACACGATTAGTTTATTACTATTATTATCATTGTCCATCTCTTTGTCTTCCTTTCACTCTGTTGTACCCACCGGCATGCACACAGAGCACATACGTAAACAGGGACATGCCGCTGGGGGTAGCAGAGCAGTCATTTGTAGGTCAGAAAGGCAGAGTCTGCAGAGCGTTGATCCCCTCTGGGCTGAAGTACATTGATTTCTCCTAAAGTGGCTGAACAGACTTAGAGAGTAAATGGAGTGATTCTTCATCTGTTAAGACACAGGTCGGGAGCTGTAGGGTGTGAAGGGACACTGACCTTCAGCACACAATTTAGAGTCAAAGTCAGAGTGCTGGTAAGATTCTGTATCTACACATCTATGACACCAGTGGGGCTAGTCCTGTAGGCAAAGGGGGTTTGGGTTATCATATTATCATATTTGTTCACAAAAATGACAGTGGACGATTGTCTTATACAGCACAATGTCCATGTTTACTTAGTCTTTATCGTCTGGGTTTGATTTTACCACAACATACTGTAGCTCATGATTGTAATGCTATGTGGCAGCCAACTCTCATAACTTAGAGTTGGCTGCCAGCATAAACACATAAGTCAGCAGTTGGCTTTTAAATGAGCGTGCAGTTTCAACTGTATTACCATACAATGATAAAATACCTCTGACAAAAATAGAACAACAGGCATTGATATAAAACTGAATCCATCAGCTGTAATGGACTGCCTATCTCAAAGCATAGACTGTTAAAATAATAGACGTAGCATCGTTGACGTCACCCTTTGGTTTGTGGGCGGCCGTTTTGAAGGCAAGAGAGTTTGCATTTTGGCTGTCGCCATCTTGGGCTTTGGATCCAGTAGTGACCATATTTGGACAAATGGGGAGAGCTGGGAAAAGATGATGCGTACAAGTCCGTGTTTTGTATGGTTTCAATGGGGCTGTGCTAAGCTAAACGCCAGAGTCACATATATTTTACCCTTCTGACGACAGTCATCCATCAGTTTTGCCAGTCGGTCAACAGAAGCGATAAACCTCCAGGTACTGGCGCCATTCATCCGTATCTGACTTTCTTTGAAGTTACCAGCTAACACTAGCTAAGTAAGTAAAACGATGAAGTGAAAACACACAATGAGAGGGTCAAGTTTATGATGAAAACACCCAAAAACATGTTCACGGATATTTTAATGTAAGCAGGGCAATAAGCATTGATATGCCTCCGTCATGATTGACAGATGGGCACCTTGCCACGCCCCTTCTCTATTTTAGACCCAGATGTTTCAGCTTGATCTCTTTTCAAGTCTCTGCTAGTTGGTTTAATGATTTTGAAAATGTGCCATATGATGCCATAACAACTGGTATTTTTTCATGTCATCACATGTAGTAATTTGTTGGAAAGTGCTCAAGCTATAAACAGGGTAATTCTCTCCAAATAATGGAGGATACAGAAGCTAAGAAACACCCGACATGAAGTGGAGGGTAGTTTGGCACCACTTTGTAAACCATGGAATGCACAACTCAGATATTATCCCATAAAAAGATTTAAAAAACATATATATGATTGAAGTGCCGTTTTGAAACAACAGAGCAAACATTTTGTGAAGATTCTAAGGAGACAACAAAAGGGGGTCTTGCACACCTTTTGTTTTCTCTTTTTCAAATCTTTGCTCTTTGCTCTGGTGTTTCAACACGGCAATTTAATGATAAAAGAGCCTCAGAAATGTAATCTTGTCTACCCATGTCCCCTAACCAACAGACTGTCATCCACCATCTGTCGGCATATCCAGTTGTAAAAGTGGTCCTTTTTTGAAGCACCTCAGAGTGTAGCCTACATAAAGACATCTGCTATCGATTGGCGTGGCTCTCTGCAGCCTCACATCCTCTCTTAATAGAGGCTGCCTCCTGCTCTGCAACACAACAAATTGGGTTTAAACTATGTCTGCTGCCCCAGGTGTCACTCACAGCTTCCATCCAACCCTGACAGCAGCATGGTGGGGCTGTGTGTGTTCTCTTTGTGAGAACCAAAGAAAGGTTTAGCTTCAAAGTAACAACATTTTGGCTTGCCCTTCCTTTTGCTACAGGAGATTTAAAGCCAATGGATTAAAATATAACTTGAGGAGCAGAAGTGGCTAACTTTTATGTCTTTATGTAATTTTATAAATTATTTATTTTGAATACTTTTTAGGGCTCTGTGTGTTTAGAATGTGGCCTGAGTTGAGTCGCCTGTGTGTGTGTGTGTGTTTTGTTATGGATAACTCATTGACTTTTATTTATGTCTGTGTGGTTCACTGACATGGCTGTTTTCTGTTTTCTAGAGATATTGTTTACTCTTGAAGTTGGTTAGTCAGTGAGCTCAGCCACTAACAGGTAATGTAAATGTAAATGTAAATGGACTGTTATGAACTGGAATGTAAATGGACTGGTACTCTTATATAGATTTGATTGATTTACAGAAGTTCTACAAATCTGAGTTTTCAAACAATGTTTTTGCCTTTATTGATAGTAATCTAATGTTATGTTAGTTTTTTTGTATGAGTGTAAGGGTGAGGACACCCTATATGCACCCTATATTTTAATTTTGAATCCTAAAATAAAAATAAAGTCCTGTTCTAACATATTCTAAATGATCTTATCAGTAAACTTTAAAAAGTAAACTACCTCTGCCAAGGCAAGCCCTATTACAAAATGTTAATGCAGTGTGCATTTTCCAGGTTGAACTCATTTTCTTTATTAAGACTATTAATTTGTCTTTTTTGGCCTTTCCTGAATAGGACAGCTAAAGGCAAGAAAGTGGGAGAGAGTGGGATGACATGCTCCAAAATTTGACGGCTTCTTCCTAGGCCCATACTGTACCTTTCCACCAAGTCTCCTGAAAATCGGGCCAGTGGTTTTTCACAGACAACCAAACCAACAAACAGGCCAACATATTTTTCACTGCCAGCGTGTCAAACAAGCGACATTGGTCAGGTTGCCTTGGCGTTTGTAACTGATGCAAAAGTCTCTTTTATCTTCTAGCCCTTTGGCGCATGTATAGACCGCTTGATGCCATTTCTTTTTGATGCTCTGGGCCGTGTCATATTGTTTCAGTGACACACGGGACAACAATGGGACATGAACCCCAGTCTCCAGTGTGAAAGTCCTGTGTTGTTTAACCAACCTGCTTATGCTGATTTACAGTCTTTCATACTACTTGCTACTGTTGGGAAGTAGATTTTTGCATTGGTATCTGACACTGAGATCCACTGAGTTGGGAGTGGAACCGGAAAACAGAACCTTCTTGGAGACAATACCATTGTTTAAAATGATTTACATAATGTGTAACATACACTGTGGTGTTCTAGGAAATTATTGATTGTTAGGTTGGGCAAGAATGCAGTTGTTGAACTTTACAGTTCTATAAGTCTCAGGGTACACAGCACTGATCCATCCATCCATCTTCATCTGCTTATCCGGGGTTGGGTCAGGGGAGCAACATTTCCAGCAACCCCAAACTTCCCTTTCCCGAGCCACTTTAACCAGCTCTGACTGGGGGACCCGAGGCATTCCCAGGCCAGATTGGAGATGTTATCCTTCCACAGGGACTTCCAAGAGGCCTCCTCCCAGCAGGATGTGCCTGGAACACATCCCAAAGGAGGCGCCCCAGGAGCATCCTTACCAGATGCCCAAACCACCTCAACTGGATAAGAGTAGTTATTATCTTGATTATTATTCCAGCGTCAGCAGCAACTGCATCTTTAAATTGAAATTTCCCCACCTAGACCACAAGCAGGTTTACACTGACATATCCAAACACCCTTTATGATAGTGAATGGGATTCTCTGGAAAGTGTTTCTCAGGCTTGGTTGGCAATTTGATGAAACGCAAGTATCACGCACATAACCACAACAAGACAAGTTATAGGCATACTTTTAAATGCTTTACTGCACTGCTTAGGTGTTTATGATGCTTAAAAATGTACCTTATGTTTTGTTGCCTTTTTAAACTGTCAAGGAAATCATTTGAAAAAACGTTCAGTGCTCTTAGTCTAATTGTCTTAGTTCTGTGAGGGAATGGTAACTTCCTTTATGAATGAGTGCTATTAAGCCTTAATGCTTTCCGAGCATGATGGAGCAGCTAATTTTACCTTGGATGCTAATGGCAGTCTAGGGCAATTAACATGTCTATTACTGCCATAAACTGTGAATAACACTGAACAGCAAAAGCCATTTATTCCGTAAGAATCTAGTTGAAAGGTAGACAGTTAAAGAGGTGTGGGGGAAGACAGAGTGTGTAGATATTGTGAGACGCTAAAATCAAATAGAGAACAAAAGTGTTATTAAGTAAAAACTCACGAACAGCTTCACTTTTGTATACATGAAGGTTCAAGAGACTTTGATGACTTACACATAAGTATTTAATTGTCTTGATTGAGAAGAAATTAAAGCATACAGTACAGTTTAACCAGGAGGTGTTAGCGTGCAGTAGTGTCCTCAACTCTGAGGGTCCGTGCCTTCTTCCAGATACATTACAGTATGTCCCCAAGCTGTCAAGTTTTTGTTATGCCAAGATATTGATGGCCCTGAAACACCATACTCACACCTACAGGCTAGTTCTGGGAAGTGTGGCAGGTCCCTTTAGCCTGTTTCCATGGATCTCCAAAAGGACAGTCCTAGAAAAAGCACTTCCTTGTAATGCAGCTGCCTAGACTCTGTGAGACTGTAGAGAAATAAACTTAGCCATAGTCAAACAGGTTTGGTTATTAGAGACTGGCAGACAATTCTTGGCCTGACCTGTAGTCTCGCATTGGCAGACCTTACTTCCCAGGATGGGAGATAAACGCTCTGGTTAATTTGCATTTCTTTAAAACAATCCCAATCGTCTTGGGTGGTGCTAAGCGACGGACAGAGCCACGGGACCTCTCCAAATCGAGAATTTGTTGTGGTGGAACATGTGTATGTTCAAAAGTTGTTTTAGAGTGCAACAGAAAACTCAGATTTGACAGAGTCTAGCTAGCTGTCTGGATTTACTCTGGAGATATCTGAGGAGCAGTTAGTCTGAGGAGCAGGAGGGCGGCTGTGGCTCACTGTTAGTGCAGTCGCCTGCCAATCAGAACCTTGGCAGTCAATCCCTGGCCCTGCAGTCCCATGTAAGAGCGTCCTTTGACAAGACACTGAAACTCGTTAAGACTAAGTGCTATCTACACTGTATATAGTTCTCATAAATCCACCAGTTAAAATGACAACCACGCTTTAATCTTCAATTCAATTCAATTCAATTCAATTTTATTTATAGTATCAATTCATAACAAGAATTATCTCAAGACACTTTACAGATAGACCACACTCCGGAATTTACAAGGACCCAACAGTTCTAGTTTCCTCCAGAGCAAGCAACAGTGCGACAGTGGCGAGGAAAAACTTCCTTTTAGGCAGAAACCTCGGTCAGACCCAGGCTCTTGGTAGGCGGTGTCTGACGGGCCGGTTGGGGTTAGAATGAAGAGTGGCAATAACAAAATAGAAAAAATTAGTAGTTTGTAGCAGTTCTTTGTGGTAGTTCATGGCATAGCAGGACGCTGTGCAGCATTACAAGGCACAGCAGGACGTAGCAGGACGTAGCAGGACGTAGCAGGACGTAGCAGGGCACCACAGTGTAGCAGTTGAACATGGCATCACAGAACGTGTAGCGGAACCATGGCAATAGCTGCTACCCTGATTTCGGAGCCTCTCTGATCCAAGGGAACATGCTGGGGAAAAAAGAACATAAGGACTCCGGGGAATGACTCCCCAGAAATAGGTTAGTAACAAGCATTTCTGGGACATGGATGCACATAAATGAAAAGATGGAGAGATAGAGGAGAGAGGAGCTCAGTGTATCAAAATAAGTCCCCAGCTGTCTAAAACTATTACAACAAAACCAAGAGAGACGAGGTAAAGAGAGCTCCAGCCCGGCCGGGCCAGAACTCTCCCCAACCGGATCGGGCTGTATGCCAAGTCTCCCTTTGGTTCTATTATATTCTTGATTATATGATAGATAAATCTGAAAACTATGTGACTAGCTACTACTCCCTAACAATATTCGATTCTATGCCCTAACTAGTGTATCAAAATAAGTCCCAAGCTGTCTAAAACTATTACAACAAAACCAAGAGAGACGAGGTAAAGAGAGCTCCAGCCCGGCCGGGCCAGAACTCTCCCCAACCGGATCGGGCTGTATGCCAAGTCTCCCTTTAGTTATATTATATGATAGATAAATCTGAAAACAATGTGACTAACTACTACTCCCTAACAATATTCGATTCTATGCCCTAACTATAAGCTTTATCAAAAAGGAAAGTCTTAAGCCTACTCTTAAATGTGGAGACGGTGTCTGCCTCCCGGACCCAAACTGGAACCTGGTTCCACAGGAGAGGAGCTTGATAGCTGAACGCTCTGGCTCCTGTTCTATTTTTAGAGACTCTAGGAACCACCAGTAACCCTGCATTCTGGGAGCGTAGTTCTCTCCCAGGGTTGTAAGGTACTATAAGCTCTTTAAGATAAGATGGAGCCTGACCATGAAGAGCTTTGTAGGTGAGAAGAAGGATTTTAAATTCTATTCTAAATTTTACAGGAAGCCAATGCAGAGAAGCTAAAACAGGAGAAACGTGATCTCTTTTCCTGGTTCCTGTCAGAACACGTGCCGCAGCATTCTGGATCAGCTGTAGAGTCTTTATGGATTTTTTCGAGCAGCCTGATAACAGAGAATTGCAGTAATCCAACCTAGAAGTAACAAATGCATGGACTAGTTTTTTCTGCATCATTTTTAGACAGGATAGTCCTGATTTTTGCAATATTAACGTAGGTGAAAAAAGGCGATCCTTGAAATTTGCTTTAAATGGGAATTAAAGGACATGTCCTGATCAAAGATGACTCCAAGATTCTTCATGTGGTGCTGGAGGCCAGGGTGATGCCATCCAGAGTAACTATATCTTTGGATAGTGCGTCACGAAGGTGCTTGGGTCCGAGAGCAATAACTTCAGTTTTATCGGAGTTTAACATTAGAAAATTACAGGTCATCCAGGTTTTAATATCTTGAAGGCACAGGCCAAATTGGCTAGTAACTTAGCAATGTTACCCGCAAGAAATTAATTCTTACCTGGATTTGGCAGGTTGGTAGGTGTCAAATTAAAGCCCTGATTACAACACAAAGAAGGAGGAAGGTAACGGACTTATGCCGAAAATAGTGACATCTGGCAAAATTACCGGCAGCACCTGAGAAATCCTCGAAAATGCTGCATTGTGAATATAGACAATCTACCTGTGACTTCTGAATGATGCATTGTTGTCTAACTGGGCTTTTACACCTGCCTTGTTTAGTTTGGTTGAATTGCGTTAGAGTTTGCTTTCCCCCTTGGTGCGGTTCGTTTGGGGAGGTATGAATGCAGCAATCACACACGGATCCGGACCAATCAAGCGTTCCAAGACCTCCTTAAAGAGGTGGTCTCATGAACCCTTTCAATAGAACTCGTTCGAAGAACGTGATCGGACCTCGAACCATACCAACCACTGTATGTGTACTCCGCAAGTCTGAGCAAAACGGCTCCTGTAGTCAGGTGTTGCAACTGTAGCAGCTTGGAGTGTTTCTCTCACAGAAACAGACTGGAATCAAGTTCACCGTCAGTCCCATCTCTGTTGTCAAACCAAGTTGGACACTACCATTCAAGGTCAGCTGTCCTCCAACTAAATGTGATTTGATATGATTAATTGTGTTTTTTTTTCTTTAGCTGGACAGTTTGACAAAAATAACTTCTCCAACTAATTTGGAGCTCTCACTTTCTTGTACGTCATGCACTGTGCAGAGCCAATGAATTACTGCTGTTCTGCACTGAAAGGCTGCTACTTGGAAAGAATTCAGACACTGTTGTGTGTAAATGATTCCCCTTTTCCCTTTTTTGTCAGAAGGAATAAATATGTGTTCACTGTGAAGCTCAAGTTTTATGTTACATTACTGCTGTTCTGCTCCATATGTAGAACAAGTTGAAAAATAAGTGGATGCACCCATTTCAAGATAGATGGCTGACAGGGGGATTTATATCATGGCTTCCACATTATAGGATTGCAAGTGATTTAGGGACTGTGTGAAAGTTATTAGGGCAGGCAGAGGGATCTAGAAGGGGCCTGGTTATGTATTTCTCCTTTTTGCGGGGACTAAATTTGTAGGTTTTTAGAATTATTATCATTGTCATGGAACCTTTGTCCTTCCCCTTTTTTACCCAAGTCATAGAAAGTTGGGCAGAGAGGGTGTTACCTCTCCTCAGATACTACCCAGACCCCTGAGAGGATGCTGCGCCATGCCAACTAACCTCCTTCCACGTTTGACCTAGGAGAGAGCTGCTATGCTTTCTTGTTGTTGTGTATTGGGTTGATCTTTGTTCGACATGTGTTTTGTTTCACAGAAATATCTGTCTCCATCTCTATGCTCAGCTAGAGAGTATAGGAAGGGGCCTACATGCTGGATTGTTGCATCATATTCTTTGTCAAATAGTTTTTACTCACATGTTTTAAAGGTATAGTTATAGTTAAAATAACATTTTCGCTAACTGCACCTTTAATTTGTGGTCTTTTTTAGTCTTCTTATATACTGTGAAAGGAGGTCCAGATGAAAAATGGTGGTGGTTTGAAGTTTTTATGAAAACAGAGAGCCCAAATCAGTTTTACATCTACTGTCACCCATGCAGTTAAAGCCTTCAAAATCAGATCCTGAAGTAAAAATAACACCTGTGCTACATCATCACCTGCAATGCACAACTAAAATTAACCCTGCTGTTGTCCTCGGGTCAATTTGACTTTTCAAACAAAGTACCGTGGATGGTTCTCTGCAACACTCTTCACAAGTAAAAACATAGTGTTGCCTACTTTCATTGATTCCACTACACACAGGACTAAAATATACACCACATGCTCAGGATCCACCAATCCCTCTCTACTTTGGT
This sequence comes from Etheostoma spectabile, assembly GCF_008692095.1. Classification (NCBI taxonomy): domain Eukaryota; kingdom Metazoa; phylum Chordata; class Actinopteri; order Perciformes; family Percidae; genus Etheostoma; species Etheostoma spectabile. Next base: position 32,706,632 of record NC_045741.1, read on the forward strand.
CCGTACAGGGGGACCTGAACCAGTGACCCGGTTGCTAACCCAACTCTGACGACTGGTGCTATTGCCACCCCTAATTCTTGTTTTGCTAATTTGCTAGACTCTATGTAATAATACTTAATTACATTTATTACATTTATATAGAGCTTTATCATAGACTACTCCCGATGTGTAGCACCCACCTGGTGATGCACGGTAGCCTTATACCCAGATCACGGTAGCCTTATAAGCCAGACACTAGGAGTGTCTAGGGATCACTCCTATGTGATGAAGCTTTGTGAACCAGTGGCTTTATTTTCAGAGCCCACTAGATGGCGATCTTGGTTTTAAGAGAATTCAGAGCGGCATCTAGTGGGCTCAGACAATAAAGACACTGGATTACTGCTCACCACATCAGCTTGTTAAAAAGGGAGGGAAACATATTTTTAGTGGTGGGGAAAAACAGAGCACCAGGAGAAAACCAACACAAACCCTACACGGTAAGCCCCAGGACAACCAGGGTTTAAACCCAGAACCTTCTTGCTGCAAGGCCACAGTGCTAACTATTGGGCCACCATATTGCTGATGGCTAATGAGCTTTATCGTGACTCTTTTAGGGCTTTATTTTGACCAACTGTGGGAAGTCTATACAAGACAGTAAAACAATAAAATCTATGTTAATTTTTTGAATAAATAAAAGCATGACAGTAAGCTATACATACTTGCCCTTAAGGATTCTGCATTTCAGTGTTGACCTTAGTGAAATTGAGTTTGACACCCATGCACCCTGTCGTCTCTTAACTCTCCTTGGTTTAGACAATAACGTATCAAGACAATAGAGTGGAATAATGCTCAATTCAGAACCTAACAGAATTTGCATTATACAAACCACTCACCACCACATGGTCATGTGCCTTCATGTCCCAGTGGCATGTCACTTCATCAAGACAAATCACTCAATATTATTTTCTTGCATTTTTTCATCATCATATTCCAGCAATCACTTCTAATCACTGCTTGACCTCCAATAACAACAGTACTTAAGTGTTTAACCAAGACCAAGAGGAGACTAATACTTCTCTAAAACACTTTTCAACAAAGTAACTGTTCAAGGTTCATTTGTCTTTTATGTCTCATTTCCACTGCATGGTTCGGCTCAGCTCAACTCAACTCACTTTTGGTACAAAGTGCTTTCCTTTATTTGGTTTCACACTGCATATAGCACCCCTTCAGCGACCCTCGCTGGATCCTTTCATTGGCAACAATGTCTGAACTCGGTCACTTGTACGGCATAGTGTACAAACTGTACTGCATAGTTTTACGGCTACAGATGTTCAGATAACAATACCAGTATTGAGAAAGCCTCTGATACTGACTAAAATGCTGGTTTCGGTATGGTCAAGTACTTGAGTTTATGCACCGATCCGATACCATATAATTTAGTCCTGAAGAAAATCTACTTTAAGTTAGGGTTAATGCCCAACGAGGTGTCCATTGTCAGGTCCATTGTCATTAATGGACACGGTGAGGCATAAACCTTCCAAGTTTATTAATACCTGACAATGGACACCTGGAAGGGCATTAACCCACTTATACCATAGTCACCATGCCAATAACATTAAAACATTACTTTGTAATGGTCACCCTACTATCTTCATGTGCAGCTTTTTCTTTTATGTGATGGGGAACATGCATTATGTGTATTTGTTTTTGCTGTCACTTGTAGATGTGATAGACTGTTTTATCTGAGGCCTGAGCTGGACCACGGATTGTTGCAGACTGACATTTGTAGATCATTATGAGTGGTTTGTTGTAGGCGGGGGTATAAAGGGACGAGTTTGTGACAATTTGGGATCAGCTGATTGATCGAGGAGAGAGCAGACTTCGGAGCTCAACGGGAGAGGCGGTCACGATTAGGAGGGCTCTGGTTTTTCGCAGGCCTGCCAGATGGATACACCGCGGGATAAATGGTTTACTTTTTCTCAGTGGATTATCAATTGGAAGACATTCTGGTCTACTGCATCCACCCTTCTTCTATCGGACTTGGCGAGGTCGCGTAAGTACCCGTCACCTCATATGACTGCGGCGTCTCGCCACGCTTCACCCGGCATTTTTTGTTTGTGTTTGTGGTTTGGTTTCAAAGGAGGAGGACGTTTTTTTATCCGGATAATTTCTGAACAGCGGGACATGGGTCTTTTTCTGGTGGAGGGTTTAGATGTGCGGGATTGTTTATGAATATGTTTGTATGAAGGAGTACGTTGTTTTGTTTTGCTTCATACACTTTGTGAAACTCAAATCTATGTTATTCTTCGTCAGTGGACAAGGTTATTACTGTCACTTAACGTATTTAAGGGGTTGTGGTGGATGAACATAGTTGCGGTTGATTGAGTAGCAGGGTAGGGTGAACACAACCTTTTTTATTAATATCATAGAGCCGCCCATTCCTTAATTTTAAGCGTTGTTATTTTCCTTTGCGGTGGTGTTTGGGAATTGTTACGATTGGTGGCCAGTATGGGGAATGGAGGATTTGATTGTGAATTGTGGGTTATGTTATTTGTGCCTGTGGTAGAATAGTGTGAACGCAGCCTGGGTTTCTCCTAATAATAATAAATAAAATAAAAAAAAATTATATATATTATAGGGTTGCAACCTCAAAGGCCCATTGGAGTGACTTATTCATAAGGCACCCTCACCAGCACATCTACATACAACACACAACACACACAGGCGCTATACAGAATAGACATAATCAAAGCGGCATCAGTGACATAACCTCTATGTTGGACTCCGTGTATCTAGATCCTCCTGACAGGGAAGAACAACGGCAGCCAGGAGATGAGGAGGAGGAAGCTGAGGCGGTTTTGATAGCAGCGCAGGTCCAAGAACTGCAGTTGAGGATGGAGGCCTTGGAGAATCGGGTCAAAGACACCATTGACAGCACACTCCATCGGGAGGAGGGTCTCAGAGCGGCCATTGAGACAGTGATGAAAGAGGCTAAGGAGTATATCGACACTAAGCTGCAGAGTTTTGATCAGGTGGTGGTGGCCTGCTTAAAACGCAGAGATAAGCAGTGGGGTGAAGACTTGGAAAAGACTCGGAATAAAATCCGTTCCTCTTGGAGGCCAGCCAGTTTCTCCATATCTGCAACTCTACAGTTGGCAAACCGGCATATATCTGAAGGGACATTTCCCTTCCAGCCTCTGCTGCGGCCACAGCCAAACCTCCTATTAGGATGGAGTTTCCCCAGTTTGGTGAGTCAAGGGATTCGGCTGACGTCACGGATTTCATTGAGTAGTGTGACAACTTTCTCACTCTAAGGCCACTGAGTGACATTGAACTATTAGGCACAGTCAACACTGTGCTTAAAGGGCCTGCACGGAGTTGGTGGTTAGCATCCCGCAACAACATATCCAATTGGGTAAGCTTCAAAAGAGTATTCCTTGAGGCTTTTCTGCCCACGGACTACCAGTCGGAGATTGAGGAGCAGCTTCGATCCCATGTGCAGTCGCCTAACCAGTGCCTCCGGGACTTTGCTTATGATCATCGAGCGCTCTGCCTGAAATGGAGACCAGACATGCCAGAAGACGAGATGGTGCGGCGCATACTTAGTGCATGTAACCCCCGGTTGGCGAGTGGGCTGCGGGGCATCGTGTTGACGGTGGACCAGATGGTCAAGGTGGGGTCCCTCATTAAAAAGGATTGGAGTAACTCCAAGCTTTATTGGAATCGAGTACAACAGTCCCAGGTTGCCGACCACTCTTCCAAGAAACCCAGCAAGAAGACTGAGCATGGTCAAGGCCAGGGGCAAGGTGCGAATGTGGCTTCGGTGCTAGGGATTCCTACTCTCCTGGTGGTGCCACTATCCATCCGAGGTGCCAGTGGTGATGCTGTCCTGGATTCGGGCTGTACGTACTCCCTCATGAGTGAAACCCTGTGGAACCAGGTCAAGAAGGCAGGAGAGACACTAAGTCTGAGCGTCATTCCAAAGTTTTATCATGGCCAATGGGCAGGAGAGTCGGCCTTTAGGGATGACCACCCTGCTCCTTTCCTATCACGATGCCCACGTCACCGTCAACATACACATACTCAGCGCCAATCAACTTTGCATGCCTTTGCTGCTTGGATTGGACTTAATTTTAAGCGTTGTACTTTTCCTTTGCGGTGGTGTTTGGGAATTGTTACAACTTTATATTATAATTAGATTAATAATCTTTTTTTTTTACACAGTGGTATCAGATTGATACTCAGGTATTATAATTGGTTTCAGGAAGAAAAAAATAGTATGAAATATTTCTATTAACGTTTTTTGTTAATCTGAGATATTTGCAGTTGCTGTTGAAAGTAGCTTGTCTATGTGGTGCAGGAGGACCCGTGTCAGCCAGTGACGGTTCTCTCAAACCAATCAGTGGTGTGCACAATTTACACTCCACCTTCTAGTTTCAGATTAGCTCGCTTAGAAACCTTGACTGAGGTTATCAGATACTATCTACAACTCTTGCTTATCTAAAACCGAAAAAAAGAGCAAGTCTAGTTCAGTATAACTGTGCCGTGCAATGGAAATGCATCATTAGATGGAAAGTCAGACATAAGACAAGAAACGCCTTTTTTCAACAAGGTTTGCTAATATGAGTGTTCCATGATGGATTTAGTAAACCTGTTATTATTTTTTTTTCTTCTAAATTGCTCATTTCAACCTGATAAAATTCACCTGTTCAGGAGTCAATGTGCGTTTGTTAGATTTTATCTTTAGCAGAGCTGTACTATGAACAAAATAAAAAGACAATGGTTTAACCCTTGTGTTGTCTTCCTGTGCAAATCAACACTTTTGTTGACACTTTTTATCATTGTTTTTGTAACTTTTTCTTACGTTTTTGTCCCTTTTTTCAACACTTTGACTATTTTTTCAAGGACTGTATGTTGATGGATCATCCCAGACTGGAATACTTTTACTCAATACTATTTCAAAATCGCTTCAATTGTTTTTCAAATGCTATAAAATTGAATAAGACACCCCAAAATTAATCAAAGTAGAGATTTGTACTTGCCAAAGAGCGTTGTGTGGAATCAATCATGTTATTTTGGGTAATCAAAAAGATAACTGATGAGAACTGATATAGGAAAATGGGTCAATTTGACCTGAGGACAACATGAGGGTTGACATGAAAAGTATAATGTGTAGTAAGTATTGTTTACTTTGAATAAACACACAGTAAAGAAGAAACAGGAATAAAGAGGAATAAAACATAATTTTCTGATTGTTTCACAGTGTTTACGTTATGAAGCACAAATAAAGAAATCTACATAAGGGTCCCACATTGCCAGATTTTGTGTAAATGCAAAGTTTCATCGTGTGTGTGTGAGTGTGTGTGTGTGTGTGTGTGTGTGTGTGTGTGTGTGTGTGTGGTGTGTGTGTGTGTGTGATGGTCAGTGTAATGTTTAGCCCCATAGTGGAAGAAGGAGAAATGGACTCTGGAGTTCTCCACCTAGTGACTTGATTTATTTCTTCAGCCGTCACAAGGAATTGCAGCATTGCCAGAATGAGTTATTGAAAATAATAGAAAATAAACAAAACATGAAACTAAATACTAACTATTGAAATTACTATCACCAACTAATATCAAACAAAATAATAAAAAGGCTAAATCGGGCCCGGACTGTTGGGCCCTAGCAACGCACTCTTACTGGCCAAAGTGGTTCTCCTCCAGAGGAGCCTCAGCCTCCTTCCTTTATAGCAGAAGCCCCTCCTACAGACAAACCAAAGTTAATTGGAAATCAATCAAACCCTATTGTGTTACTTCAGCATTCCCAAACCTTTATGGCTACATGACTACACGCTCTATCAACGATAACATCAAAATGAATGTTACATGCTGAACAAGTTCTCACAACAAAACTCTAGACATTCTGTACACCCCTCTGGACTGGCTGACACTTGGGCCATTCCAGATCTTCCCCTCTATAGTTAGGCTCGTTCGAGATGAACTGCGCCTCGCCTGTAAAGTGGACGAGAGCAGGCGGCAGCAGCGGGGGGCGGTGACAAAAAGCTGCGGTAAAGTCGGACAGTTTCCAGCCGATTCCAGCCGCCTTCAGGCTGAACAGGAAGTGATGAAAACACTGTGGTGCGATTCCGATTTAACAAAATATAATCAGACCCACACATCAGCTGGTACACAGTCTCCAGTTGTTTTAATTATGACAGAGTAGCTGGCAAAGTGCTCTACATGCGACCTGTTGCTGATTTTAATGAACAGACTGGAGATGATCCGTGATCTGAACGGATTTAGTCTCTTTGACTTCTAAACTTAACTATCAGCCTCACAACATGTGTTATGTACAGAATAAGTCTTTAAATCAGACAAATAGAAATTAAAATCCATCCGATTCAAAAACAGTAAAAAGTTTATATAAAACGTCATCATGTTGTAAACCAATCAGGTGTTAAATCAGCTGAAAAGCCGGCGTTTCCCAGCATGCTCTGGGTCCGCCTGGCTCTTGCAGTCGGTGAAAAGCAACTGCGCCGCCTGCGTCTCAGAACTGCGGCCGCCTTGCTCTCGTGAGATTTCCGTTGCCCACGTGTGCATGACGTCAGAGCAAGTCGGGATCAAGTCGGACACAAATCTAACCGGCATGCAACGGGCGCCGATCGCCGGTGATCGATTCTGCGCAGACCTGGCTCATCTCGAACGAGCCTAATGACTCCAGAATCTATCACTTCCTGTTTGCCAATCCAACCCCTGCTTGCAATGAGAACAGGTGAATGAAACTAAAATAAATAACTTGAACTGAATTATGTATGTGTTGCCTTTATCCAAACATGATTCCTACCATTTGACAAGTACTGAAATAAAATGACAAACCCATTGCTACTGCTCACACTAACCATTCCCATTTACTTGACATACAAAGGTTAGCTTAGCATGATACCACATGCTACCCCAGATTTACATGAAGGCATGGGCTAGCCCCATGACAGTCAGTATGAGACAAAAGCGGCTGACCTGGGGATTAGAAAGGGCTGCACAACCTACACACTGTTATTAGCAGATGGTTACACACACCTATTTGGCTCTTTGCCGACACCCATAAACGTCCAGACTCACAAAAATAAGAAACTAGAAAGTACAGGCAGAAGGCAGGGTCTCTGCAGATACAGACAGAACAACACACTTTATGGGGGTCAAGTGATGATTGAGAGGGATAATTTTAGGTTTTAATCCACATATTGTGTTTTGGTAAAATACAGCATATTATTAAATTAGATACCATTAAACATCTTGCTAAAGCAAAGCAGTCCATGTCACGACATGACAGTCACAGAGATGGTCACAATGTAGTCTTTAACTAATCTTACTTTTGAATGACTATAGGTGGAAGTTATTTGAGTAATCTTTCCAATATGCTGGTTGTCTGTATGTCTGCCATCAAACGTCCCCTATGGACTTTTTGACCACCAATAGTGCTATGGCGCAAATATTTTAGAAGAATATTTGTTATACACAAGCACACACACTCAATACAACCATACCACACACATTCCTCCTATTGGATTAATGTCATTCCACTGATTAACAGTTGGCAGTTGGTGATGCTCTACTGCATTTCAAAAGTGTCCTAAGATAACTGTTATGATTTGATAGGGAGTAGTAGTTAGTCACATAGTTTTCAGATTTATCTATCATATAATCAAGAATATAATAGAACTAAAGGGAGACTTGGCATACAGCCCGATCCGGTTGGGGAGAGTTCTGGGCCCGGCGGGCTGGAGCTCTCTTTACCTCGTCTCTCTTGGTTTTGTTGTAATAGTTTTAGACAGCTGGGGACTTATTTTGATACACTAGTTAGGGCATAGAATCGAATATTGTTAGGGAGTAGTAGTTAGTCACATAGTTTTCAGATTTATCTAACATATAATCAAGAATATAATAGAACTAAAGGGAGACTTGGCATACAGCCCGATCCGGTTGGGGAGAGTTCTGGCCGGCCGGGCTGGAGCTCTCTTTACCTCGTCCTCTCTTGGTTTTGCTGTAATAGTTTTAGACAGCTGGGGACTTATTTTGATACACTGAGCTCCTCTCTCCTCTATCTTTCTATCTTTCATTTATGTGCATCCATGTGCCAGAAATGCGAGTTACTAACCTATTTCTGGGGAGTCATTCCCCGGAGTCCTTATGTTCTTTTTCACCAGCATGTTCCCTTGGATCAGAGAGGCTCCGAAATCAGGGTAGCAGCTGTCGCCATGGTCCCGCTACACGTTCTGTGATGCCATGTTCAACTGCTACACTGCGGTGCCCTGCTACGTCCTGCTACGTCCTGCAACGTCCTGCAACGTCCTGCTACGTCCTGCTACGTCCTGCTGTGCCTTGTAATGCCGCACAGCGTCCTGCTATGCCATGAACTACTACAAAGAACTTCTACAAACTACTAACTTTTTTCTATTTTTATTGCCACTCTTCATTCTAACCCCAACCGGCCCGTCAGACACCGCCTACCAAGAGCCTGGGTCTGACCGAGGTTTCTGCCTAAAAGGAAGTTTTTCCTCGCCACTGTCGCACTGTTGCTTGCTCTGGAGGAAACTATTAGAACTGTTGGGTCCTTGTAAATTCTGGAGTGTGGTCTATCTGTAAAGTGTCTTGAGATAACTCTTGTTATGAATTGATACTATAAATAAAATTGAATTGAATTGAATTGAAACTAATACAATTGAACTGAATTAACATGCTAAGAAACTTAGGGAAGGCACATATATATATACTAAAAAGTCAACATGCAAATGCATTTTACATACACATTACAGTTATTGTTTCCAAGACAAATCAACAGGGTACCTGTGTCATGTAATGCTGGAATTTGAGTCTGCCGACAAATACAAAGGCTCAACAATGCCAGGAGAGTGAGTGTGTCCAAATAAATCGATTGGCATTAGGACCAACTGAGCTAAGGGAGGAGGGATGCAACCCACTTCATTAGGAGGCAAAACGTTCTGAGATGAATGTTCAGGATGCCTGCAAGTTTAGTCAGCTCAGTTAAAACCTTTTAATGCTACATCAACTGAATGGAAAATAAGACTAAATATCAACAACAAAAACAAGTATTCAGAAAGACAATAATTGATAATAGAATACCAAGAAACCATGCTACAGGGGACTTTACGATGAAATATAATCATATGAAAACTATATTCAAGACTTGATGTCTTCATTTTGTAACATAATTTCTTTTGGTTTTCAAACTGAGTGTGTGGGCATTCCTGAGTTGCAGCTCTGATAGAGTAACTTGTCTCCTACCTGTACACTCCAGGCGGTGTCTGTGGGATGAGGAAGCTCTTCTCCAGGTCCCGGAGTACATCATTTAGCATCCGCAAGTGGGAGGGTTCGCGCTCTTTGGGGTCATTTGCCGGGCGCATTGTTTCTGACTGGAAGAAAGCTGCGTGGTCTCTCAGAGAGGAGGCTGAAGACAGCATGGACTGAGATACCACACTCCTATCTACACACATATACACGGTACAGAGAAAAGACAACAGAAACAGTATGTGAAAAAACTGACCTTAACTCCTTCTGAGACCTAAGGCCATTTTTACAGTTTATTGTCCGTCTGGATTATTTTATAAAAAGCTTGTAAAACATCACCCTGTTGTCTACAGTCAAGATATGACATAATTTATTTAGGACAAACTGGGTTATTGGAATATTTGGGTTGCAGTGAGGTCATTTGCATGTTAAAAATGGTTGCAGGGCCTTAAAGACAAATAAATAAATAAAACGGAACATGAATCTTCCAGATATGTATTGATATCACAGACAGATAAGTAATACATAAGCCATTTTCCTTTCTAAAACACTTCTCATATGTCTTGGGAGTTACACTGTGAAGAAATAATCATTATAACTTATGCAGTTGACAAAATACATAATTTTTTTAAAAGAAGGTCAAGACGATTTTGCTCTCATGACATTTACTTATGCCAATAATAACATATTAATGTCGTATTTATTGATATTACACCCACAGTAATGCTACACAAGCAAATGCGTGTCAAAAATGTGCTCCTCTTGGCCTTCCATACAGCCTATTGGCCTTTTTGTCCCCTTTGGCCTTCCATATAAGATGGTGACGTTGTCTCCCATATATGGGCATACTGGGGCCTGTTTTTTCCTAAACAACAGAGATGAGAGACGGCACCGCTAGCTAGCGGCATAAATGAGCCAAAACGTGATGAATTATGGACATAAAGTGGATAAATCTGGGATGTTACAGTTTGGATTTAAAGCCCAACGACCCCGAAAGAGGCTGGAAGTTCCAGGCTCAATAGAAAATTACCTGTAGAGGCTAAAAAGACCCGGAAGAGACCCCCGTAACCACTAACTCGTTACCTTTCAGACGCAACCATTGGTAAATCGCTAGCTTGTATGGTTGATAAATTATTAAACTATGAATCAGAGGTGCTATTTTTACGCGTGGGCGAGTGTCTCGGGCTCTTAATTAAGGTGTGTCATTGTCATTGTCTGTTCCAGAAATAGTAGTTGACTTATATAAGCATGCATGCCGGGGGAGTCAAGTGTTAGGTTGGATAGAGATGGAGGCTTAAAGTTTTAGCTCCTGGCCCAACCTTGCAAAATAGTTGTTTTCTATGGTTCCAACTCTGATATTCTACCACCTTGTGCTCGATAGAGTCACTATTTGTTTTATACTTATCTCCTTTCACACAATGTGTATTCAAGCCATTTTTATATATGCATACAGTTGCTCTCCCGACTGCACCTGCCCCCCCCCCCCTCTTTTTTTTCTCTGCACTTCCTACATTGTACTTTTTTTATTTTTTCATTTTTGACTTTTGATATTTTTGATATTTTACATTCTTGTCTTATATTTTTGTGTCAACACTGTAAAGGGATTGCTTCAATCTCATCGCACAGGTACTGTGTGCTTGTGCATAATGACAATAAAGGCATTCTATTCTGTTCTATTAAAAAAGAATGGCAAACAAGAACAGAACTTCACTTCACTGCAGAGGCATTACTGGATAAACAGAAAAACGCGTTTTGCTGAAATTCAGCAGGTGGGAACAACGAGAAGCTAACTGCTACCCATGCAGAACTAGCATCTCTAACTGCAAGTCTTGGTTCTATAAGATCTGATGTGAACAAGCTAAAAGCTACGGTGGTAAGCAACTCAAGCAGAGGTTAAATTGGGCCAGACCGCTGCTCCGCCTCCTCCGGTCCACACCACACCCTGCCGGAGCTCAGCTCCGTCTCCTTCAGCACCAAACATTTTGCCGGGGCTTCGGTCCAGAACGTTTTGAGTGTAGCCTCGAATGTATTTTGAAATGTTGATTGACAAATATGAAACCGTACGGAATGAGCCGAAATCTTGCTCAAACATCAGAAATATTACAGCACAGGGGTTTATTAATAAATTAATATGAATAATTTATCATTGAGTTGAATAATTGTCATATGCATTTTTGAGGTTATCCTCCAACAAAAGATGCAAAAGAGGAGGGAAGAGTAAATGATGTCTGAGCTACATGTGTGCTGACTCTGATCTAAAGGAGAATAAAGAAATACAGAATGCCTGAAAGCCTTACTGCAATGTATTCCATTATGTTTTTATACTTGGATTGTAATGTTTCCCTTTACATAAAGATATTTCAGGCATATTGTTTCAAAAAAAGATAAAAATAGGTGCATAAAAAATACCAAAATGGAAAAAGTGTCTAATGCTAAAACGATTATGGGGGTGGCCCCCGAGAGCCCCCCATCATAAATCACGGTAATATAGTAATTGTTCTGATTCTATTAAATCAACATAATTTTCTTGTTTAAAAAGATTTCATATATTATAAGTTTACATATTACAATATTTTCAAACATGTTCAATTTCATATATTTTCCGAGGGTAAAATCTGTTACCTACCTGTTAGTCTATTATGTCATTTTACGGCGCAATTTTTAATCATGACCATTCACATTAAATAAGGGCTCCCCCCTCCCTACAAAAGCCAATTTAACCACTGAACTCAAGTATTCTTGACAACCATGGACACGAGCCATGGCCAATAGCTGGTGGTGAAGCTAGCAGACATGGAGGACAGAAATCGAAGATGCAATATCCGCATTGTTGGGTTGAAAGAAAGGCTATAAGGTGCTGCTATTCAACATCTCTTGTGTTCCTTGCCTAAGTGTTTCCTGAAATTGGCAGATGTTCGAGATTATGACAGCCCACCGAATTTACAGTGATAACTCAAAGAAGAATATCACTACTCGCACGTTGATTTTCAACGTACTCCGCTACACAACCAGGCATGCAATCCTATGGGCTGCACGGAAATCTCCTCTCGTTGTCAGGGGCTGGATACGGTCAAGCGACGCCAAGCTTTCTATCCAACCATGGATTCAGCAAGAGTAAATGGTCTGGATTATTTCCTGCTTTCCCCGGCAACCCTGAAGATCAAGGAAGGCACCCCTGCTGGGGGGGCGGAGGACTACGTGAGCCGAGCTGCTTTCCATCCTCCTGCTGCAACAGGACCGAGGCATTGGTTTCTATCGCAGAAAAAGCCGTGGAAGAAGATCAGGATTAAAACAACTGCCTGATGAACATGGAACCCATGGTTTGCCTTAATCTCTTAATGTCCATCCATCCATCCATCTTCATCCACTTATCCGGTATCGGGTTGCGGGGGCAGCAGCTTCAGTAGGGGACCCCAAACTTCCCTTTCCCGAGCCACATCAACCAACTCCGACTGGGGGATCCCAAGGTGTTCCCAGGCCAGGTTGGAGATATAATCTCCCCACTTGCCATGAACTACCACAAAGAACTGCTACAAACTACTAATTTTTTCTATTTCTGTTATTGCCACTCTTCATTCTAACCCCAACTGGCCCGTCAGACACCGCCTACCAAGAGCCTGGGTCTGACCGAGGTTTCTGCCTAAATGGAAGTTTTTCCTCGCCACTGTCGCACTGTTGCTTGCTCTGGAGGAGACTACTAGAACTGTTGGGTCCTTGTAAATTCTGGAGTGTGGTCTATCTGTATAGTGTCTTGAGATAACTTGTTATGAATTAATACTATAAATAAAATTGAATTGAATTGAATTGAAACTTAGTCCTGAGTCTTCCTTGAGGCCTCCTCCCAGCTGGACGTGCCTGGAACACCCCCCTTGGGAGGCGCCCAGGAGGCATCCTCACCAGTACCCGAACCACCTCAACTGGCTCCTTTCGACGCGAAGGAGCAGCGGCTCTATTCCAAACTCCTCTCGGATGACTGAGCTTCTCACCCTATCTCTAAGGGAGACGCCAGCCCCCCTCCTGAGGAAACCCATTTCGGCCGCTTGTACCCTGGATCTCGTTCTTTCGGTCATGACCCAGCCTTCATGACCATAGGTGAGGGTAGGAACGAAAACTGACCGGTAGATCGAGAGCTTTGCCTTCAAGCTCAGCTCTCTTTTTGTCACAATGGTGCGATACATGGAATGTAATACCGCACTATACTACTCTATAATACTGCTCCGATTCTCCTACCGATCTCATGCTCCATGGTCCCCTCTCTCGCAAACAAGACCCCAAGGTATTTAAACCTGAAGAATCTCTTAATGTGGCCTAGCTTTATTACACTGCTATCTGACGTGATCACAGAGACTTTGATTCTGAAGGTCATTTCAATCTTGTTTAATATAGCTTACTAATCATAGGTTAACTAGGCCACAGCTAGGCTAGAGTCTCCTTTCCAGTGTGCTGCTATTTTGCGCTTTTTGTTGACAAGACATGTGTTTACTTTAAAGTTAATTTAGTGTGGAACCAGGTATTTATGGGCCAGTGTTCCTTTTTGCTGCCTCATAGCCAATTTGATCATAAACCTATTTTGGATGTCCGCCGGCTGGCTTTGTTTCCCAGCCTTCTCTCTTATTCCCTTCTGTATCACTGTCTCTTATGTTCTTGTTCTGTGTTTTACATGTTTTGTGTATTAAGGGACTTAACTTTGGATGCACTATTGTTAGGATTTAACGAAACGAATGGCAGTAGCAATATCCACATGTACTTTCATTTAGAATGCAGCTTTTTTGATAATGGGTAATATTTCTGAAGACACTGGTTTCTAGTTAAGGCTCATTGTGATTGTGAGGGACCAAGCAGTTAAGCAAGAGGAGTCACAAGGGAAGTCCAAAAGTAAGGGTTTTTATTTCCCAAAAATCATTACAACAAAATGAAGATAAAGTTTTGGGCCCATAAAAGAGATCAAATAAACAGACGGTAACTAAAGCTCTGAACATAAGAAACAAAGGGGAAGATTAACAATAACACTACAACAGAAACTACAAATAACAGCAAAACCTACCTAAAAACTTATCCCAAAAGAAATGTCATTTTCCTTAACTCAACAAAAATACTCAATATAATATAAATCTAAACCCTAAAATATCTAAGGAGAGAATAAAGCTACAATTGCTTGACATAACAAGCAGTGGTAGTGTGCAATTAGGCCCCCTCCCCTGCTCCAAGTGCCGCCCCCCCCCCCCCCCCCCCCCCCCCTTTTAAGCCAGCAACTTCCTGGATCCCTCCCGGGTGTGGAATCCATCACTGGTAAACTCAAACTATAGTTATTCAAACAGAATGACAATCCAAAAGTAACTTATGGTCCACGCTCCCAAAAAGGTACTTCTGTATAGTCAGCTAAATAAAGTATAATGTATGTGAAATGAACCTGTGAGTTATTTGTAACTAAATAAATGTTTGCAACAACTGTATAATGTGTATGGGAAAAGTACATAAACTAATCCAAAGGAATAAAAACCAGCATAAACTAAGGAAAAATATAAGTGCATGAGGTTACCGCTCTCTTAAACCAGTTGTGTGGCCATGGCTGTGGCCATCACAGTGGTCTAATAAAATCTGTGACACAGTCTCCCCCAACCTGTGCAACGGGCTTTTTATACATTGAAGGGCATTTGGGGATTGGCTGTATCAAGGCCAACCTCACAAAACATTGTAATAGGGTGACAAAACCTTGAGCAATGAAAATAGGAATGGTCTGATGAGTCTTTCAGAATTTGTCTTCATATACTGCATATGGCTTTATGTTTAGAGAAAGACAGGATTCTTTGTTATCAATCATTCAATGTTTTTTTATTCTACATGAAGTGCCTTTATGTCCTTCATGCTCCCAACAACACAATTTATGGATAAGCAAAACACATGTATTATGGGTGTAAATGCAAACCGAATAGAAGAGAATGCAGAATGCAATCAGATTGGCCAGACCACTTCTACAAGTCTCTCAAAGAGAGACGGGTGTGTCTTTGCCCTGTCAGACGCTGCTCTCCCCTGTCTCTACCTGCTGCTCTGTGGCCGTGTATGTGAATGGGACAGCCGGCCAGCGAGGTCCTTAATGGCGCTTATGGAGTTTAACTCAAAAGGCAGGTAACCACAGATTCTCTTTAATCTTGTGTGTTGTGATATATACAAATGATCCTAGGGGAAATAAAAGCCTTATTTACAAGACAGGTCTTCTGTGAGAGCTCCAGCTCACACCAGGTTCTTTGAGCATGACTGGAGGCCGACCAGGAACCTGGAAGGCACTACCTGGCTATCATGTCACTTTCTGGAGCTTCTCAACTCCTAAAACGTTCAGGTGCCACCGGAAATTCTTCCGGATGTCCCTCATTTTAGCCGGGGTCTCCGTTACTGGACTATGGTTACCTGCTCCTCAGACCTCTGCAGGGTAAATCCAGCTAGCCAGACTATCTGTCCAATCAGAGTTTTCTGTTGCATGATTAAAACAACTTTTGAACGTACACGTTCCACCAAAACAACTTCCTTCCCGAGGCTATTTGCGGAGGCACCGTTGCTTGGCGTGTAATGGCGTATAAGATGGGCATGTCAAGAACATTTCTGGGAATTTGAATCCTTCTTGTGAACTTGTGCATCGTGGCAGTACTTTGGCCACAGAACATGACGTTTCACAGTGGCACTAGAACAGAGGTCCATTGAGAAATGCCCACTGTGTTTGACAGACACATCCAGCCTACCTAACCTAACTGCATATTAGGATGTTATCAGTGGATGCTGATGATTCACCTGGGTGGGATTCCAGGCACTGAGTACTTCTGCTTACACACTAGCAATGATGTTGTCTAGCTTCGTGAACTAAGCGTCGACTCCAGTTATAGAAGATATTTACTCAACAATTGGATCAGAAAAGCAAACACACTCTATTCAACAGCTCAGCAGTGCTACTTCTCTTTCTCACCAACAAAAATAACAAAACTTTGATTTGTTCATTCTAAATTAAACATTTTTGTTAAACATAAATGCACTATGTACTGTATATCCATATCCTTTCTTTTTTTCTTCTAAAAAAATATTGTCTTGATTTATTTGTTTATTCTTCTAAGGTTTACTGTTGATAGTAGGATTGCAATGAATCGCAAAACTCACGGTACGGTTCGAGTCACGGATCGGATACATTTTCAGATCAGCTCAAAACGGGGGGAATAAGAATGATTTATTAAAATGTTATAACAACAACTAAACAATAACTTCTTTCACCAGTAAATTGCTATTAAATGGCAAACAGATGAGAAATGGGTATTTTACAATAACTTTGAATGCACCACGAGGTTTACAAGGTATTCAAGTAAGAAACCATTTAGTCCCTTGTGTGTTCTTGCAACAACAGCAGTGCTAGTTTGTGTCTTTAGCTGCAGATTGTTGTAGGTCCCGGTGTTGCAATTCTCTACAGTGAAGTACAGACACAGTTTTACATCGTTTTAGTTGTCAGCATTTTAATCATGTTTAATCCAATTACTAGCTAATGTTACCTGGTGCCAAGTGTAACTTTAGTGTTAACTAGGGTGACATGCAGCGATAATCTGTTGCCTCTTAAATCCATTTTGGAGCATCAAAAAGGAGCACAGGCATCCGATAGACACCTGTCACAGATCAACTATGGTACGTTGATAGTTACAGAAATGGAAATACACAAAAGTGCATATACAAAACAGCGTAGAGTTTACAGGCCTATCGTGCCATCTTGCTATTGACTGCTCCTTTTGCTTACCTCCACGCCATCTGGTGGACTGAACCAGTGGAGTTAGCAATGGGTGATATTGTCGGAATAGCATTGTCCTACGAGACTACCGTACTACGACTAGATCTAAACGAGTGGAAAATCCACCGTTCTTTTAATATGACAAAACAGAACATGATGGAATGGCACGGTCAAGGGCAAATGACCAGTACATTAGCCCTGTGATAGACTGGTGCCATGGCCAGGATACCCGGCCTATTGCCCAATGTAAGCTGGGATGGGTGGACATGGGAAGAAGCATGAAATACATCATTAAATCATCAAATCTCAAAGACCTCAGTGGCATGCATTTTTTATCAGCCTCAACATGCTTTTATCACATGCTGAGAGAACAGGCATGTGACTGGTCATGCTGAGATGCTGCTGGTCACGTGTTTGGCATCTTGGTTTCACCCGTTGGTAGACATACTGTCCAATTCCCATGTGATCTGGATACTTTGGACTATCCCAGCATAATAGGTGTCATATATCAGCCTCCCTCCATCCCATCCCTGACCTGTCCATTGTCTTACACCTTCAAAATATCAAGGTATCAGGGTGTTAGGGATTGATGCTCAAGCTGGCTGGCTGGACAGTGGGCATGAGTTATGCCTCTGCATTAAAGTCCAAAACAACCACATACAG
Organism: Etheostoma spectabile; assembly: GCF_008692095.1. Taxonomy (NCBI): domain Eukaryota; kingdom Metazoa; phylum Chordata; class Actinopteri; order Perciformes; family Percidae; genus Etheostoma; species Etheostoma spectabile. Next base: position 32,724,314 of record NC_045741.1, read on the forward strand.
GCATGGACACACCACACACACACACACACACACACACATACACACATACACACATACACACACACACACACACACACACACACACACACACACACACTTGTACAAATACTAACTCTGGACATCATTTGAAGCTTTCTTTTCATTTCTTTTTAAATGGTTGACTTTCAACCCTCATACTAACCATACACTTGTAAACAGATCTTACTGCAAACACGTGTGCATGCTCACACACAAAACCAACTACTCACACAATGCTATCCTCATTAGCTTGTCAACACAAAGCTGGCTTGTCTTACAGTACAGTTGGCGCTGCAAATCAATTACCTAGCATTTTACAGTCCATTGGCCTGTATTCTTGGCTCTACAACATGATTTCTGGCCTTGTCCAGAGGGCCTGTGTTGGAAAGGCTGAAATCTGTTGTGTTACTGTCTGTATCAGGACAAAGGCTCATGATCAGGTGTTGAGCTCTAAATGGCTTGCATTCAGTTAGTCAGTAATGGATGCTTTTATAGTCCATAAACACAATAATGTCATTGCGTTTGCATTAGCGCAAGTCAAGAAATACTCATACAGTAAGCTGTTTACATGATTGCTTATACTAACAATATCTAACAATATACCAACAATATTTTTCACTTGTGTACAATACTGGTACTTGCGACACGATGACATCAACCTGTTGTACTAAACCCCTGGACCAATTCTTCTAAAAGACAAAAACATTTCCTGTTGTACACTCAAATTGCAGCTCAAATTCAGTTTTATTTATCAAATCATAACTTGATGCATAAGTTATCTCAAGACATTTTATAGATAGTGTAGGTCTAGACCACACTCTATAATTGGCAAAAAGTGCCAAGGAAAAACTTCCTTTTAGACAGAAACCTCAAACAGACCAAAACCACACTTTTTCTAAAACACAACACAACTTCTTGGGTTCACATGTAACACACTGCCATTCAAAATGCAAAAGTTAAATGTCCTATCCACTCAGAATCCTTGCATAGGCATACACAATTCACAGTTAAATTGGCAACCATAGCTTTAGCAATAACAGGGTCACAGGCGAGCATTTCAGTGCTGGACCCCTTTGGTCTAACAATGAGGGTGGCTGGGCAACAAGCTATGGAAGATGTATGTGCAGATATACTGTTCCTGTAACAGCATTTCATTGCTTTTTTCCAAATGCAAGGGCAAAACTTCCCCTGTGGCTTGACCAGGGAGAACATTGCACTGCCATGTTGATGAGGTACTGTGGTCAGACCCAAACAAAAGACAAGATGTAGCTTATTTTTATTTTGACTGAATACAAAATAAACACATATTTTGTTTGTATTACACTATATGCATGTTTTTAATTTGAGTATAAAAACACAAGGGTGTACATAGTGAGGGTAACACTAGTTGCGTATTGCCAGACCTTCCTCTAGTGTTGCAGAGGAAGGTTTGTCTAGTCCCCACAGCATTCCGGGGATGGGAGAAAAACCTGCTCTGGTTTATTGGCATTTCTTCAAGCCAATCACAATTGTCTTGGGCCTCGCTAAGGGCCGGACGGAGCCACGGTGCCTCTGCAAATTAGCCTCCGGAAGGAACTTGTTTTGGTGGAACACTTGTACGTGAAAAGGTTTTTTTAGTTGTGCAACAGAAAACTCAGATTAGACAGATAGTCTGACTAGCTGTCAGGAGAATTTTGGGCATAACAAGAGCAATACCGGATGTGGAACGTTGTTGATATAAACTGGTACGTGTGTGGTAGGGATGGCCAAATGAAGCTTCCTGAACCAGTGTCTTTATTTTCTGAGCCCACTAGATGGCGGTCTCTGTTCAACAAAGGGTTGAGAATACTTGAATTGCAATGCCTTAGGCCTTAAAACCAAGAGTGCCATCTAGTGGGCTCAGAAAATAAAGACTCTGGTTCACAAAGCTTCATTTGGCCATCACTAATGTGTGGTTTGAGATGGAGAGAGAGCGAGAGAGAGAGAGAGAGAGAGAGATGGTGGATACGTTCAGAGCTAGTATGGATCAATGGAAGTACATTTCAGGCAGATTAGGCTTTGCCCCTCACTTTCTGCTGTCTGTGTGTTGCCGTTCTGAAAATCCTTTTGCCATGGAAGAAATAGCAACAATCCTTCCAGCCTAGCAAAACGGCAAGTTTTGAAGAAAATTTTGATCGTGATTGGAAAGACTTACAAAGAATATGTTTACATTTCCTCTCTAACTGGGACGTTTTGGGACCGATTGAGGAGGATTGCTTGATTAAAGTGCACAAGGCAATACACTGGTAAGAGCTAATGATATTTATAGCTCACAGTATTGTGTGAACAATAAACTTTTTTAAATATTGGATTATATGTGACGTTTTCTTTTGCAGGGTCCAAATGTTCCACCTAAACAAGTTCCTTACCAAGACTATTTTGCAGAGCCACTGTTGCTGTGTTCAGAGCTTAGCGCTGCTCAAGACGACTGATTTATTTAAAGAAATGCAAACGACCCAAAGAATTTCTTTCCGTCCTATCCCAGAATGTATCTGTGGTCAGGGGCGTAGCACAAAATTCTGGGCCCTGTAGAAAGGTGTTCTCTATGGGCCCCTCCCCACATCCACAGCTATTCATTCTAGCATCTTTTTGGACCCTATGAGGTACAGCCGTTAAGTTGTTAAGTGGTAGCAAAAGTACAGTGTAGGTTTTAGTTTGTCAATGATTAAACACTGCAGCTCCTTAAAGCCCATGTTGTAAGTTGACCACCACTGTTGATTATTGGGTACACAAACCACTCAAGATATGTATATCATTTTTAAAAATGTCTCCAAATAGTTTTAAAGTTAGTTTTTGGTCATTTTTGGTATTCGCGGGTTTATGGAGTCAATTCGGCGGTGACGTCACTCAAGGGAGTTAAGTCTCAGCCTGGCACTAGAACTACGGTGACTGACTGGGATGAGGAAGAGGAGGAAAGGCCAGCAGCCAAATAATTATGACCCTGACAGACGTGAGAGGGAAATGAGGAATTGTCAAGGTTGTGGGGAAGTCTCCTTCATTTATCTCCTTCGTTTAGCAACGCAGCAGTGCAGACAATGACTTTACTTTTTACGGTCAGTGAATGGCAGCGAGTGAACGTCAACGTTTTCTCTCGATCTATTGACAGGGATCATGTTGTTAGTTCAGATAAGTACTGGTACACTTATCTATATATAGGAATAGAAGGCATCCCCGAGGGTTATTTCTAAGTGTTTACCTCTAACCTCCGGTGAAAACGTGTCGCTGTTTGGCCGGTGCTTGTGTGTGTGGCGGCGAAGCTGCGGTGGAGAGCGGGTGCTGAAGGCGAGTGAGCCTCTGGTGTCCAGGATATCAGGGGAAGAAACGATATGCGTGTCTCCATTTCAAACATCACTGCAGGTTGATTGTGGGCGACAACGCTGTCGTGGTTAGCTTACCGAAACTCTACTGCCGAAGTTGCTGGCTACACAACGTTAATCCGCTAGCATCCGTACAGGCTAACTCTAGCCAGTTAGCTTTGTGTGTAACGTAAAAAAACCCACCCATCTCGTAGAGCGATGCTTACTATTCCATTCAATACAATTATGGTACAAAAGGTGCACTAATGCCACATGTATGATGTTGACAAAATGGACGCATATATAGGCAACACCAAAGGATAGTCGTAATATTTACCTAGCAGGCTAGGCTAACGCTGTTTTGCTAACGTCCGGTGGCGTAGCGTTAGCTAGCTCTAAACTTGTGAAAAGCCGAACAACATCCCCCGTCTAAGCTGTGTTTCACTTTCAGATCTTTGAGTTCTTGGTTACGCCGGTCTTTGAAAAATCGGCCCGCCTAACACAGACAAATTGTACCCACTTTCCTACCTACCTAGCTAACCTACAGCTAGCTAGCTCGCTAGCTATACCGGTATGCTATCTATGGCTATCTATCTCTCTCTCTTTAAATGTATCTATCACTACTGTCTATCTGTCTATATGTCTAGCTATATATATAGGCTATCTATGTTTTTATTATTATTTTATTAATCCTTTATTTAACCAGGAAGTCCCATTGAGATTCAGAATCTCTTTTACAAGAGAGACCTGCCAAGGTAGCAGCCAAATCACACACATACATAACACCAAGTTACATTTTCAAGGTAAAAAAGTACAAAGTACAAAACGTTAAAAAACACAGTTAGACTCTCAGAAAAACAAGAACATGTCTCCATCACAACCTTCCTTACATAGTTTTAAATTCATTAATGGACATAAGGGTTTCTAACTTTAGTACTTTCTGTAGATTATTCCACCCCCAAGGTGCTGAATAATAGAAAGCAGTTCTTCCTAATTCGGTTGCAACTCGTGGCACGTTAAACAGCAACCACTTTGAAGAGCGTAGCTGATAGGTACCTGAGCAGACAGAGAGGAGATTACAGAGGTACAGTGGAAGTTTGCCAAGTATAGCTTTATAAATAAGATATACCAGTGTTGTTGTCTACGAATTTTAAGTGATGTCCAACCAACTAAATCATAAAGAATGCAGTGAGGGTGAGGGACTTTGTATTAGTTATGAATCGTAGTGATGCATGGTAAACTGAATCAACATGACGCAAGATGGATGATGTGGCATGCATGTACAATATATCTCCATAATCAATTACAGACAGAAAAGTAGCTTCCACAAGTTTCTCTTAGCACTAAAAGTAAAACAAGATTTGTTTCTAAAATAAAAGCCAAGCTTTACTTTAAGTTTCTTGACCAAAGCAATAATATGTTCATTGAAGGAGAGCTTATCATCTATCCATATCCCCAAGTACTTATATGAAGACACTCTGTCAATTGAGTTCCCATCTAAGGACAAGAGGCCATAATTGTCAAGTAGCTGTTTTCGAGCTTTGAGAAGACCATAAACTTTGTTTTCTGTGTATTTAAACCAGTTTTAGACTCAATAATGTATTTTGCAATGTCTGAAATGCAGTCTGAAGTTCCTGCACTGCTGCTGAAATGGTGGAAGCCTGGGTGTAAACCACTGTATCATCAGCGTATAAGTGTAATTTGGCTTGAATATCTCTATCTAATCATTTATAAAAATTGAAAACAGAATCGGTCCTAAGATTGATCCTTGAGGACACCTTGGTTATCTTAAGAAAATCAGATTTATAACCTTCAGCATAAACACATTGAGTACGATCTACAAGATAATTTTCGAACCATGCAACAGCCTTTTCACTTAACCAACTGAACGTAGTTTGGTCAGTAAATCCATGATCAACTGAATCAAATGCCTTAGAAGATCAACAAATAATGCAGCAGAGTGTTGCTTCTTATCTAAGGCGCCAATAATATCATTTGTCACTAATGTAGCAGCAGTGATAGTGCTATGGCCACTTCTGAACCCTGACTGAAATTATTGAAAATATTTTTGTCAGCTAAGTACTGTTTTAACTGTATATCCACAAGTGATTCCAAGATCTTTGACAGAACAGAGAGTTTTGATATTGGACGGTAATTATTCAGTTCTGATGAGTCTCCACCTTATGTAGAGGGAGAACATAGGCTGCTTTCCAACTTTTGGGAATGGAGTTGGAAAGAAGACTCAAATTAAAAATATGCGCTATAGGCTCAGCAATCATATCAGCTGACACTTTTAACAGAAAGGGATCCATTATCTGACCTGCAGACTTTTATGATCAATGCCTCTGAGAGCTTTATGAACTTCAAACACTGAAATCGGTTTAAAATGAAATATTCCCGATTTACATTTTCAGTTTCAGATGCTGACATGGCAGGACATGGACAGATTTATTGACAGTTTGATCAATATGAATCCCGCCTGAATAAGTGTTTATAACTGATTGACTATAGCTGCTTTGTCTTTATTTCATCTGAACCATGAGAATCTGTTCGGGAGGTTTGAGGTCACACGTGCACCTGACAAGGATTTAACTGATTCCAAAACTTTAAAGGGTTGTTTAAGTTTTTCTGTGACTGACTTCAAATAAAACTCGATTTGGACTTTCTAATCATCAAAGTCACTTGTTTCTTACAGTTCTAAATGCAGTCCAATCATCAGAGGAATTGGAGAATCTAGCTTGTGCCACATTTTATTTCTCAAACAGATTAGCTCTGATAGGCTGTCTGAGAACCAAGGGTTGTCCTTAACCACTGATCCTAAACTTTTTGATTGGTACATGTTTATTTACAATGGAAATAAATTTGAATGAAAAAATTTCCATGCCATTTCAGCATCCGAAAACAAAGAAACCCTACTGAGATCACTGTGATACAGATCATGCAGAAAAGCCTGTTGTTCAAAACTTTTAAAATGTCTTTTTAGGATGATGCGCGATTTTACCTTGGGAATTTTTGTATTTCTTACACAAGCGACTGCACACTGATCACTGACGTCATTACAAATACGGCCGTTGAGGTATATTTATAAACAGAGTTTTTATGATTAAATCAAGGAGAGTAGATTTTATTTCTGCTTTGGGATTTATTCTTGTTGGTTTCATTAATAAGTTGCACTAAATTTAGGTCATTACACAAGGTCTTTAAAACAATCAGAGTTCCCAGAAAGCCAGTCCCAATTCATATCCCCCATAAGGATAAATTCAGAGTCTTAATTTCATGTAAGTTTGGGATATAGATCGGAAAGCATCCTTTGAGGCAGATGGGGTCTATAGCACCCAACTACTGTAATATCCGAATGTTTTGAGATATTCACTTTCACGGTCAGAATTTCAAACTGTTTAGCTTTAGTTAGTGACAGGGTTACAGAGCTTATGAATTTAGATTTCACATATATGGCAACCCCACCCCCTTTGCCAACCCGATCAGTTCTATAAACTTTATAACCTTCAATAGAAATAATATCATCAGATACAGACTTTTTAAGCCAGGTTTCAGAGATAACAATTGATATCAGCATTGGTTGTAGTAGCCCAGATATGATCATATCCATTTTAGGGACAAGGCTTCTAACATTTAAATGTATAAAACCAAGGCCATGTCTGCTTTTGAAGTATATGTATGTATTATCTATAATCTGTTACTGAAGACTCTTTCTTACACTGTTGTCTTCTATCTCTCTCGTAACTCTCAATGGTCTCTCTAAGCTGGCTGGCCTATTGTCTCCCTTGTGTGACGTCATGCAATGCATTGTGGGAGAAAAGCAAACCACTGTAAAATGTGACCTACTTTTTGTGTTATTTTATGTTATGTGATACTTTTCAATATCATAGCTATACAGTGGATAACAGTTTGATTGTTTATTACCAACAATCAATAAGTGAACATTTGTTGGAAAATTAAACCTGCAACATGGGCTTTAAGCCTTGTGTTGCCTTCCAGTTGACCATGCTCTTGTCTCCTGAAAATTATTATTATATATATTATAAAAGTTATGAAATGAGACCAAATGTTTGAGGGAAAAAAGGAATTATTTTGACTTATGAACATATGTTGAGTGGATAATCATAGAAACAGACAGTAAAAGATCTTTAAAAAGACCTGAGAACAACATGAGGGTAAGAGATCCAAGTAAAGTTCCCTTGTCTTGGTTCTCAACTGCTGAAGCAGGAATGGTTAACTGTCAGAACCGAAAAAAAGGAAAAACAACGCAACAAAAGAAAATGAGCCGCGGTAGCATGGGGAGAGCAGGAGTCAGTTGGAAAACACTTCAGACACTTTGAAGAAGATATGAGATGGGGAAGCCTATCTACAAACCAATGAAATACAAGTATCAGGAGACGCATGTCACATAGGTGATGATGACAAGACATAGGTATGTTTGGGGCCCCAAAGATAAAAAAAATCTGATAAAATTTTATAGCTGATATATTTGGATTATTTAAGTCACTTTCCTCACATTTAGCAAATATTTTTCACATTGGAGACAGCAATTAGTGTAAAACATGTTCTGAAAAAAAGGCTCGTTGAAAGGAGCAAGTTGAGGTGGTTCGGGCATCTGGTAAGGATGCCTCCTGGGCGCCTCCCTAGGAGTGTTCCGGCACGCCCAGCTGGAGGAGGCCTCGGGGAGACCAGGACTAAGTGGAGAGATTATATCTCCAACCTGGCCTGGGAACGCCTCGGGATCCCCCGGTTGGAGCTGGTTGAAGTGGCTCGGGAAGAGGAAGTTTGGGGTCCCCTACTGGAGCTGCTGCCCCCGTGAACTGATACCGATAAGCGGATGAAGATGGATGGATGGATGGATGTTCTGCGCTCGCAACCATTGCAATTTGAAACAATGTGTAACAATGACACAAAAAAAACGAGCTTGGTCTGTTGGGACATGGAAAAAAAATGGAAATAAAAAGGAAACTAACTTTTACATGTTGCCTTTTAAAAAGGGTTTATTTTTGAAAAAATTGTTTTATTTTGTACATTTTAGTCATTTTGTTTTTTAAATGTTTGGCATTTGTGGGCTGAAAAGGATAATTTCATTTTGTACGGGAAAAAATTTGTACTTGCATGTGAAATAAAACTTAAACTATTAAAAATTTGGGGCCTTTTTTGGTTGGGGTTGGTGTGAAATGGTTTCTTCCTATGATGTTTTACTTTTAAAAATAAAGAGTTGTGAACCCCGTAGTAGGTTAAAAAGCCCCAGGGTTTTATGTAGTTTTTTAAATTAATCAAAAGGGGGTATGAACAAAAAACAGTGACAGCTGGTCTTAACACGATTTTTTGTGTTTCTGTTGGTCACGTGGGTTTTGGGAAACGGAGCGTGACTCATCCGTGAGGAGAGGGAAAGACAGTGGAGACAAAAATAGATAAAGAGATCTGTTCCCTCCTACAAATTTAAATGGCTCTGGCTGCTCGCAGCCAGCTGGGACTCATGAAATATTGTTTGATTGTTGTAATCCATCACATCTTTTGACACACAGGGACGTGTGTGAGTGTGTTTGTATGTGCCTCCTGTGATAACAGTGGCAGTGAGAAGACAGAGACAAAAGTGCTTCAGGATGATGCTTTTATTCAATGGATCTATTTTATTTTTTATTCTGTTTGTCTATATTAGTCTCCCGTTGCCAGACCTTCCTTCACAGCGCAGGGGAGGAAGGTCTGGCTAGTCCACGCAGCATTCCAAGATGATCAGATATTTTTACTTTACTATTTATTATTGTGGCGACTCTTTGCTTTTACTCCTTACATTTTAACACTATTATCGGTACTTTCTACACCTTACATTTTACAAAATTGGCTCGTTACTTTAGTTTTGTACCAAAGGGTGTCTATCATGTGTGGTTGTCAGTGCATGTTCTATTTGTTTTGTTATAACTGCTTACACTTTTCTGTTCCCTGTATCTGTCTTTTATTGTCTGTAAAGCGACCTTGAGTGTTCAGAAAGGCGCTGTTAAATAAAATGTATTATTATTATTATTATTATTATTATTATGTGTGAGAATAGCGCGGATACACGCCTCACACGTGAGCGGGCATGCACATCACACAGAAAAAAAAGGGAAAGAAAAGGAAAAGAGGCTAGCTGCCCGTCAAAGGATAATCAGCTGAGAGTGTGTGTGTGCGAGTAAGTCTTGAGTAAGTCAAAAAACTGATGTTGTCAGTTAATTTAGGGCCTGTTGTTGTATTGGTCTGTAGTTCTGGCAAATTTAAAGTAAGTTAGCTAGTGATTTAGTTGTTTGTGTTCTTCACCAGTTACCCTAGGTTCCATCTGGCTGTTGATTTGATAATGGTGATTGTTGAACGCCCTTGCACACGTTTGTATTTTAGGTGCATCATTTTACATGCTACAATTAGGCTACACTGCATTAAGATAATGTAATTAATAATGGGTTTATTGGTATTATTTGCTAGCATATATATAATTCCTATGCATTGGGTATGATAGCCTTTACAATGTTATTTATTTCTTTGCAGAACCACACACAGCCATAGCAGAGCTACCCATGCCAATGTGTGTACTGTTGCTTGATTGTAATCAAGCATCAAAAGAGAGAAGTTGTCTCCATCCGGGTTTCAACAGACACACCTGGGCTGAAGTTGGAAACTAGAATCAGCTTTAAATCCAGTCCTAATCTAGTCCTAACTAACAAGTTTACAATGATTTCACAGGAGTTATTTTTGTTTGCGTCATGAAATCAATCTACTTGGATGAGAATATACTGTACATCGATATCTCACAGAACCCCAATTGAATTCATATCATGCTACTTAGTCAGAATCTTAATAACCTAGAGTCCCAGTCTCGGTCTCAATAAATATCTGATGTTTTAGGCCTATTGGAAGACAAAAAGAATAAAGAGCCATTTTCTCCATGTCCACGGAAGTTTCTCAAGTTGCACTCTAGTAACATTTGTGTGGTCCTGGTAGCTTTGTACAAACAATGGCTGTCATTCCCAAGGCTACTTTACTTTAATACTTAAGTAAATTTCCAAGCCTGTACTTTGTTACTTTTATTTGAGAAGTTAAATCAGTACTTGGGTATGGGAAGTGAGTACTTTTGCCATCTCTGCGCATTCCTTTAAACCAATCACAATTGTCTTGGGCGGCGCCGAGGACCGGATGGAGCCACGGTGCACAACAGTAATTAGTCATACATGATTTCTTTGCCTTATTTTGAATAAAAGTTAAAATAATATATAGTATTATAACATGTCTTTATGTAATATCTCACCATTAATAAGTTATTGTTAGCATTTGTCCTTATTTAAGCTTTATATTATGTTTATATATGTATGTATGTATCTGTTCTGAATTCTTTGCAAAAGACATTTGCTGCACAAATGTACCTCTCTTGTGGTCTGTGAAAGAGACTGGGAGCCAGATACATGCAACTGTACATTCATGACTAAAAGTCTGTTTGCGCATAAACACAGTAAATTTGCATACATATTCTTTTTTTGTCACTTTTCCATACACCTGTATAAAGCTGTGCATACAAAGTGGTTGTGTTTTATAAATCAAAGTTACTGTGACTCGCGTACACAAGCCTCATTCCTGCTCCCACAGCTAGTCATAGATGGATGTAGGAACACCTTTAATCCCGTTTTTGCATATGAATACCTCTGCTCCACCAAGAACAAGTGCAATTCACATATTAGCACCGGAGAGACCTTCCAACAGCACCAGAGCTGTCATCCCTACACACTATGCACCAATGTGCTATTTAAAGCACGTGCCTTTTCAATTATTCATAAGTCATAAGATATACAGTATTGATGCTGCATCTTAATCATCATCAAATGTTGGGAGGGTATTCAGTAAGTAAGTTTCATGTACACCACAAAGTACTAAACAATGGGGGGTCACATTGGGGAATGATGAATAAAAGGAGCATAAAAATAAAGAATAATAAACAAGAGAAATCTTCTTTTTTTTTTTTTTACATATTTAAGAAATAAACAGTGACAAACAATTACAAACAATACACAGACAAGAACGAGTCCCAGGGCCAACTAAAAATATATAATAACATTTTTACAAATACAAATAATAATTAAATAGAGGAAAGACGGGAGGGAGCGAGACAAAACACACACACAGAAACAGACACACACACAGAGAGGCACAAGACAAGGGACCAAACACCTGCACAAGTTAGAGGTCCGGGCTGTAGCCTTGTGCCTTGAGTGTTGACCCTAACTGCAGATAAAGAAAAAGGACCAAAAAGGAGTGCTGTATTACTGAATATAGGGAATAAAAGTGTGCCAGTATGTTTCAAAGTGTGCCAGTATGTTTCAGCTAATTTCCAAGTCTTGATAAGAGGAAGGATAATGGGGCCAATGGGCAGTGGGTTTGTTAGAAACATATGCAAATACAACATTATGGAGTGACCAAGGCTCTGTAATGGCTTCTTCTAAGGTACGGCAGCAATAAGATCCACCCTTTCCTTCCAACAGCACATCAAAAACACTACTAAAACGGCCTTTTACCATCTCAAGAACATCTCCAGACTCCGACAGTGCCTTTCTAATTCTGTAGCTGAGACCCTCTTCCACTCTTTCATCACCTTCCGTCTTGATTACTGCAACGGTATCCTTTTTGGTCTGCCTAGCAAGTCTACTGACAGACTTCAGTACGTCCAGAACTCTGCGGCTAGGATGCTCACCCACACAAAACCTGGACTTCACATCACTCCCATCCTGAAGAAGCTACACTGGCTGCCAATTAAGTCCCGGATCAGATATAAAATTCTCGTACTGACATACAAATCTCTCCATGGACTTGCACCTCAGTACCTAACAGATCTGCTCCACCATACTCCATACACTCAGTCACGGTCTCTGCGGTCCTCTGACAATGACTTGCTTGCTGTCCCAAAATCCAGGCTCCGGACATTTGGTGACAGAGCCTTCTGTGTCAGTGCACCATCGCTCTGGAACCAGCTTCCTCTTGCTATTGGCTCTGCCTCCTCTATTATAACCTTTAAAACCCAGCTTAAAACATACCTCTTCACTGAAGCTTATGGAATTTAATCTCTCCTGGCCACTTCTTAACCCCCCCCCCCCCCCCCCCCCTTGTTTGTTAAGCGTCCTTGGGTTTGTGAAAGGCGCTATATTAGTCAAATATTATTATTATTATTATTATTATTAAGATGTATCTGGATTAAACCAGGTGAGACGGGGCTTCAATAAAAAAGGACCAGAAATTGTGTTTGAAGACAAATAAAGCAGGACTCAAGGGTCAGCCTTGGCGTGAGGATCTAGAAACTGGAAACAAAGAGGAGGAGGTGTGTCCGGTTAAGACTTGGGCTGAGGGGTGAGAAAACATGACTTTAATCATGCCAATTAAAGTTTTACCAAAGCCCATCACCTGTAAGACTGACCATAAAAATGGCCACTCAAGTCTGTCAAAGGCTTTCATTGCGTCAAGAGAGAGAAGTGACATTGGGATCTTGCTGTCCTCCGCTGCATCAACAATATGGATAAGGTGTCTAACACTGTCTGCTGCTAGTCTCGTTTTTTATGAATCCTTTTTTGTCAGGGATCACTACTTTTGACATAAGGGACTCCAAACGACGGGCTAGGAGCTAGGAGCTAAAATTCAGGGGGAATCCCATCAACGCCTGGTGATTTTCCTTTTTGCATATTCTGTACTGCCAGGCTTAATTCTTCAATAGAAATTAATTTGTCCAAGCTAGCTAATTCCTCTGCTGATAACGGAGGCAAGTCAAGCTGAATTAACCAGCTGTCACAATGAGATTTATCCAAAGTAACCTCAGATTCATACAGATTGGAATAAAATTACTTAAAGGATTTATTTATTTCGACAGGGTCAGTTCTAATATTGCCATCTGAAGATTTAACAGCGGGAATGTCTGCAAAATAATCACTGGATCTTAATCTCATAGCGAGAAGGTGACTAGATCTAGCACCCTGAAAGTAATAGTGCTGTCTTGCTCTATGGATGAGGAATTCAGATTTCTCTTTCAGGATGTTGTTTATTTCCTTCTTGACTAATGATCGTTCTAAAGCTATCCGGTCAGTAAAATTTGTTTGTATTAGTGAGTCTAGTCTGGTGACTCAGCTTGAAGGTCTTGCAGTTTCAGCGACGTGGCTTTGTGCGCATTGGAACAGAAAGTATGGTATTGCTCCTAATAAAACCTTTCATCGCATTCCACGATATTCTAGATTCTTCCACAGAGCCAACATGAATTTCTGCAAATATTTAGAATTCTGCAATAAACCGATTGATATAGGATTCATTTTTCAGTAAAGAATTATAGAAGCGCCATCTACCTGCACGCTGAGACAATTGGCCAATTGTGGTGGCGCAAAGGACCCCTTTAGGGTCAAACAATGCCATTGGAAGTAACCACTTTATCAATTGAATTAAATAATTGAGGGGATACAAAAAGAAAATCTATCCTAGAAAGGTTTTTATGTCTACCCAAGAAAAAAGAATAGTCCCTACAGGTGGGATTAACTGCACGCCAAATATCTATAAGCCTCAAGCTGCTGGCCCATGACTTCAGAGCATTTGTAGCCTGATCCTGGTCCCTAGTGGCCTTTGTGTTCGACCATTAATATTTGGGTCCCACACAGCATTAACATCTGCACCAACAATAAAAGAACGGTCCGTTAACTCCAGCATTTGTTTGGTGAGCGTATTATAGAAATTGCCATCAACATTAGGCACGTATGCTGACACAAATGCAATTTTTCTGGCACCAAATTCTGTTGTAGAGATCACAACACTTCAAGTGGGAGATTCCGTTTGACAAGATTGGCCATGCCTTTTCATTTTGAGCTCGCTGACGTGAATGCAATTGTGTGATAGACTCTATTGGCTAAACAGGCGGCATCCACCTGCAGTAAATGAGTCTTCTGTAATAGTGCAATGTCAACATTTCTCTTTCTTAGTAAACCCAGAGTGTTGGCTTGTTTACGAGGAGCATTCAGTCCGCCACAATTCCAAACTAAAATTTTGGAGTTCTAGATGAAAGTACATGTGAATATTGCTACTGCCTTTCATTTTGCTGAATCCTAACAACTGTGCATTCAAAGTTAAGTCCAAATTAGGTCTGTGATCAAGATTGGATACGGGGCAGCAAAAATGGAACACTAGCCCATATATACCTAGTTGCAACAGCAACTGGTTCCACACTAAATTAACATCACAATAAACACATTTTATGTCAAAAGAAACAAGAAACACAAAGCACAAAACACCTTAGAAAGGAAACTCTAGCCTAGCAGTGTCCCAGCAAACCTATGAAGAGTAGTCTATGTTAAGCTAGGTCAACATAGCATTCCAAAACAGAGTCTCTGTAATCATATCAGACAACAGTGCGACAAAAATCAGGACCCATTGAGATAACAAGACAAACCAACGGTCTATGTTCATCAGACAGTTGTTTCAGTCCTGGTCCTCCTCCATGGCGCCCTCTGTGACGGGATCCAAAGCGTCGGCTCTCCCGCCGCAGCAGTAGGCGGGCGGGGCGCAGCACGGTTCACATAGTCCTTAGCATCCTCAATGGAGGTGAATGCTCTGTAATTGGCGCCATCTCTGGATAAAACAGGAAAAATCCAGACCCTGGACTCGTGCTTAATCCATGGTTTGATAGAAGGCTTGCCGCTGCTTCACTGTAAAGTTGCTGTAATCCGGGGAGAGGCAAATTTTCCGACCCGGAATGATGAGCGGAGATCTCCGCGCAGCTTGTAGGATCACCTGCCTGGTTGTGTAACGAGGACGTTGAAAATCAACGTGCAAT
This sequence comes from Etheostoma spectabile, assembly GCF_008692095.1. Taxonomy (NCBI): domain Eukaryota; kingdom Metazoa; phylum Chordata; class Actinopteri; order Perciformes; family Percidae; genus Etheostoma; species Etheostoma spectabile. The sequence goes on from NC_045741.1 coordinate 32,739,467, forward strand.
TAGTAGTAATGTTCTTCTTTGGGTTATTAATGTAAATTTGGTGGGCTCTCATAATCTCAATCTGAACATCTGCTAGATTTGGGAACCACTTAGACAGCGAGTGTCAGAGATACTGGATAGCCCCTCTCAATGCAGATGTTGCATCTCCGGTTTCTGTCCTCCATGTCTGCTAGCTTTGCCTCCAGCTCCCGAAAAGCATGGCGTTGGCTGTCAAGAATACTTGCGTTGCTTTCCACGGTTGTTTTTAGATTGTTCACATCCGATCTGATAGAGCCAAGGCTTGCAGTCAGAGATGCTAGCTGGGCATGGATAGCAGTTAGCTTATTGTTGTTGTCGAGGCCCATCTGTGGAATCTTAGACTGGATCTGCAAAAAACGTGGCTCGAGGTAGCTTTTCTGTTTCTACAGCAATGCCTCTGCGATGGCGTCCGAATCGCCGCGTTGGGGTTTGTTATTATTTGCCATTTTGCTTCCAGTAACTCTAACAAGCACAAAGTGGTAAAATATTGAAGTTGAAACCATATAAAACATCTATTTGACAAATTTGGGCCAGGAGCTACACCATTGTCCAGAGGCACCGTAGCTCCGTCCGGTGATTCGCGCCGTCCAAGACAATTGTGACTGGTTAATTAGCTATTGCTTAGCTAAACGCTAATGAGCAGTACAGCAGTAAAACAGAAAATCAGCAAACATTCCCTTAAGCTACCAGCTAACGCCAGCGGTACCTAGCTAGGTTGGTTGGCAGCACGGTGAACAAGACATGTTTCGGCTACCAAAATGTTTAAATTAGGATGACGTGAAAACACACAATTAGAGATTCAAAGTTTAAGATTAAAACATGGAATACCCCCAAACACAATGTCACGGCTATTCTAATGTACACATGGCCATGGATACGCATTGCTATGCCTCTGTCCTGATTGACAGGTCGTCATGTAGCCACGCCGCTAACGCTTTATTGTCTATTTTAAAATAAACGGGACCATAATTGGCTTAATGAATCATGCTGTACTGAAAAAGACTTGAGAATAGCGATTTAGACCATAAACTTGTTATGAAAATGTTTAGTGAGGTAATAAATCAAGGGATAAATAGGGTAATTTTCCCATAAACTTCTATAGAAACGGACTTTTTTTTGGAACGAGTGGAGTTGCCCCCTGCTGGAACTTCAATTTACGCTGGTTTAAGGCACTTTGTCCATTATTTTTACAGTCTGGGTGCATATTATATTCTGTGTCTCACCTTGTATATCCAATTCTACTTCGCTTTATCTCTTAAACTCCTTTTTGTTTGTCTTGTCTGAGCTATAGCGAGGTGACTGCATGTTACTCTTTTCTAAGTAATAGTTTACAGAAATGGCCTGGATCTGTGTTTGTAGCTCTCTTTGTCCTGTAGCTCTCATTTTACTGTAGCTGATTTTGGGGTATTATGTATATGACTGGGGAAAGCAAAAATACTGCATTTTTATTTCACGCAGCAGATGCTTTGACATTATAAATGAAGATCCTCTTGGGCACAAAGGCGACCAGAACAGAGATTCGGCTCCTCAAGGCGTTCTTCCTGTGATGCTTGAGTGGTAGATGCACTCTATTACCTTTTTCTGTACAATAAAGTGGAGTTTAATGATTTGTTTTTTCAGATTTCCCGTGTACACAGAGTACTAAATACTTTAAAGGTTCATATTGCTGGCTGTTATGTCCTTGGCCATCACTAATTGGATAGGCATAATTTAACCGCCTTATTATTCAACACTACTTCACTGATTACAAGCAGTGGCATGAGTTTTTCACTGCTTTATATTCATACAAGTACTGTCATTTTCAAAATGCCTATTGAAGTGAAGGTCAGACCATGTTTTTGAGAAACCCGCTTCTTCTACTCATCATATAGCTAGATACATTTCTTGCTCATGCAGACACATTAGGGAATCCATAACTAATGACTTGATGTTGATAAACTTCCATCCAGTTCTCCTTCTAAAATTGTAAACATGTGCTATGTTATTAATAAGTTATAGCACATATATGTTTACAAAATACACTACTCAGTACAAACAAGGCATAGCTTTCTAAGTTACCATGTACCCAATGCATATTGAGGTAAAGCATGTTCTAAATAGGACGTGTTTGTGTTCTCTGTGCTCATGCCCTTAATTTAGTTAAGCAAATGCAAACAGAAATGCAAATCCATATACATGTTATATGCATGAATGCATATTCCAAATGCCTCCATGCAAAACAACCATACTATTAGTTAACACAAATAAAAAAAGCCTCTGCTTTTCAAGTCTACCTTAGTGAAATACTCACACACCATTTTTACTTTTACTAGTTATTGGTCACAGTGATAATTCCTACTTTCCACACTGGCTGTGAAGTGATAACCTCTGTACAAATACACTGTAAAAGATGAGGGACAAAACCCACAGTTCTTATTCCATGCTGAATTCGAAATCTCTGCTTAAGCTATTAGGAGGAGACTGAAGCAGTCATGTGGCAGACTTGTGTAGGTTTATTGGGTAGGTGCTGTGTCCCACTAAAAGACCTCAGCAAGGAGACATCTAGATTTAGATTCATATAAACAACACTTTTTGTTTAACAAACGGTTGAAAGCACACTGAATTGCCATTCTTTTAGCACCATCTAGTTCTGTCAACAAATACAACTAATGCTTCATAAAGCTTCATTTACCAAATTTTATTTTAATTATCATTAACCAAATGGGAATTTAATTAAAGAAAAAAAAGAAAAAAACTATAGACCTACTTGACAGGCTCAAGCTGCTGAAGGGAACTTTTTCAGGATGTGTAGTATCCTGGATCCATGAAACATCCGGCCTTTAAAAATAAAAATCTGCCTGCCTCTATGGGAATTTAACATATGGGTGTACTTACTTATGCTCCCTGTGTTTTGAGGAAGAATATTTATTTATTTATGATACTCAACGTGATTATTCATTCAAAAAGAAAAAGATAGGTGGGATTTTTCCTTGTATTTTAATTAAGGCATTGAGATCAATTTCCAAAAGATGATTATTTATTCCTCCTTTTAGTCAACTTTAGCATGGATGTATCACTCATGCTAAGCACTGTATACCTCATTAAAAATGTGCATCTTACAATAGGATTTTGGTGACATCCAGGTGAAAGAAATAATTAATGCACATGGGCACTCACATTTACTTTGATTTCCTTAGTGTATTGTTGTAATACCCAGCACTGACAATAGCCTGTTCTACTTTTCTTTGGTACTGCTGTTGAGGACCAAAGGAAGGCCTACAGTAAATTAATGGAGATTTATGTCAGATCAGACTAGACCAAAGGCAGTTTTATATGAAAAGAGAAAAGAAGTAAGAATAGTGATTTAAAAAGTTGAACAAACGTTTTTTGGGGGTTTCAATTAGCTCTGGTTGTTTGATCTGAGTCCCCTCCATGACTGCCAGTCATGAATGCTGCAGTGCTTCACACCAGCTGTGAAGAATCCATTAAATATCACTGGTCCTCTGCCGCAGGGTCTGCTAAACCACCCACAGACCAGACACACACCACACACACACACACACACACACACACACACCCACACACACACGTATGCACGCAAGCAAGCAAGCAAGCAAGCAAGCATTTTTACTAATACTTCCACACAGCCATTTCACATCCCCCAAAGAATTCTCACTTTTTGAACAGACCCCAAAAAACACTTACTTCACTACCCACTCATGTGTAGCCTACACATGAAGACATGTGTGGTCACTAACTTAGCCATATCCACACACAGTTTACTGTACTGGCACACTCATGTTGACACCCACTAACATTCTATTCACACAACTTCCACAAATACAGGAAGGAGGCATGAACTGTAACTTTTATCAGTAAATATATGAATGTTTGAATGTCTGCATGTTTATCTGGTCATGCTTTGCCAGCGGGTCTGGCGTGGACTAGTCAGACCAGCATTCTGGGATGGAAGAAAAAGAGTGGTCACCTACCAATTAGAAAGTTGGCGAGTCGATCCCTGGCCCTGCAGTCTATATGTGGAAGTGTCCTTGGTGCTTGGGTAACTGAGGACTATGACTGAACCCCGAATTGCTCCTGATGCTGCGCCATCGGAGTGTATATGTTTGTGAATGTTTATCTGACGCATAGGTGGCACCTTGTCCGGCAGCTGTATGAATGTGCATGAATAGTGATTGGTTCCTGTACTTTGTTAAACCTCTTTGATTAGTCATCAAGACTAGAAAAGCGCTATTTACATTTACACCCATGTTCAAACGTCAAAGTCCTGCTCCCTCTCCTAGCCTCTGTCCTGGTTGTAAAGCACTTCGGGTAAGCTTATGCTGTTTTACATGTTCCACATAAAAAAAATTAACTTGACTTATCCAGCCTCTGATCTATTAGCTTCTGTCCTTATTCTCATCTGTACATCTTGTAGTGTAAAATGTGAGCACCTTGTCATTTAAATACAGAAAAAAACAACCATGTTCTTAGCTTTCAGTTATTACAGCTGCCATGAGGCTTTCATGAGATATGGACAATTAAGACTCTAAGTACTACAATACCCATGAGCCTCAGTCACCCGTGGCTATGGAAAAGAAGCAAATCAAAGCGTCAAAGTCAAAACGCTTTGTCATTCCAGCTAGAAACAAAACACTTAGTTGCTGAAAACTGCTTGTATCAGACTTGACTTAAGTGGTCTCGTGGACTGCTATGCTTCTACATAGATCACACAGCATAGATAATTTCATTCGGGATAAATAAAGTATCTCTATCTATCTATCTAGGTTCTTCGGGCACTTGGAGAAAGCTGTAAACAAAACATTGATGGATTACAACCTCATAAAGTTGGTGAACCTAGCAGAAACCAATACAGTGAGCGGAAAGCAAATGTTCTGTGGAGCAGAGGGAAAATGCACTTGGGGGATACCCAGTCTTGTTGTGGGTTGGGGTTTTTGTTTGGGGTTATTTTCCCGTTTGGCCTTCCCTGTGTTTTCGTCCCGGTTTTCTCCCTAGTCTGGTGTCATAGATTCTGTCTTATGTTTCCCTGTGTGTGTTTGTTATGCTTCTGCTTTATTTTGGTAGTCAGCTTCCTGTCTTGTCTTGTCTTGTCTAACTTCACTTTGTTTGTCTGATTGTCCTGCCCCGCCCTGATATGATTCACCTGATGTGTCACCTGTTCCCCATTACCTCGTTACCTCTTGTATTTAACCTCTGTGTTCCCATTGTCTAGTGCTGCATCATTAGTTTTGTCCACGAGCCCGTTGTGCTACATGTGTCCACGCTCCCGGAGTTTTCCCGTTCCGTCCATTTGTTTTTTGTTTCCTGTGAGTATTCCCCTGGAACCAGCCCTGCTCTGTTTTTTGTTTTGTGGTTTTTTTGTTCCTTGGATTACCTGTTTTTTGGACTTTGCCTTTCCTGTGTTTTCCTTGGACTGTAATAAACACGTGTTTGAGTTCTACCTGCCTGCCCCGCCTCTGCTTTTGGGTCCTCCTCCTATTATGTCCCATAACAATTCTAAGGGTGTGAGTTGTGAAAAAAGCATGGGGGGGAGGGTTTGGTCAAGAACAATAAAACAAAACAAGCAAGAATTAATCCCACTCCTAATACAATGGCTATACAGTAGTGTCACGCGGCCAAAACACTCTCAAGCCGGCGAGAGGAGTGCATTGTGTGGTGAAAGCGTTTGTTCCTCCGGAGTGTTTTAACCACAATCTTTTTCCTAAAAGTCCACTACCACGGCCCCTGAAAGGACTGTCATCTGGTGTTTGACATATGAAATGCAAAGGGAATTTAAAAACATCATAAATAACTAAAAATACCAATATGATGACGGTGTAGTTACAACTTATCCACATGAATGATATGAATATGAATATCTATATGTACATATATATGTATATATACTGTATATATTCAGTATATATATGGATTTGTTTGTCATTTGTTATTTCCATTCGGAAATGAGTTTTGCAGTCTGTAGAGTTACAGCATTTTACTTAGTTTAAATACTTCTATTTTAGGAATATGATGGTCTGTTGGTGAAGTAGCATTGATCATTTTGAGGATGGGGTACATTTTGTTCCCACCGGGGATACAAATAACTGAGCAGAGGAAGGGCTCTGTAGACCAGAAACGGGGAAATCCTACATTTAGGTTTTAGTCAAAGAAAAACTTTGAAATGATAAGTTATAGTTTTGGCTTTTAGAAATAGGGGCTCATACGTTTTTTCTCTAAATCTTTGGCACTTTTGTCTTGGTTAAAATATAAAGTGTTCAAATCTTACTATCTACATGCCAGTTTTTACCCAGCAACCACTGCCATTCACTAACCCACGCAGAATCCTAACACACAGGAATTATTTATCATGCTTCACTATCTGTTGCCACACACGCGCTCACACATCAAAAAGTATTTATTTCACTGTCCTATTACTCCTCCTCTTTTTTCTGTCCATCTGGTGCCTCTCTGTATTTTTAACCAGTGGAGATAAAAGCTCTCTCCCACCTGTTTTCTGGTTGAACAAAAGCGGCATGGTACGAAGCACTGAGGGTATCTACACGTTTCGCAAAGTCAGATTTATAACTTTAAGACGTTTATAATGCCACCTGGAATTAAATTTAATACCACTTTAATAACCACAATAAAGAGCCCCAAAATCTGGCACACGCAGCCTCTTTTTGATTACACACAGCTGATGAAAATAGTAAAACTAAATGTAAGCATAAGGAAAATGACATTTGGAGATGAAGTGTAGGAACGTGATGTCTAATTGTGTATTATAAAGCCGCTGCAACTAAAATAAAGTCTGTTCCATATAGCCACTTCATTTCTAACCCAAGGCCAAAAATGAGATGCAGCAGAACTTTGGTCACTTTCACACCATTTGGTAAAACTACACAATTCAAACCATTTATTTAAAGGAAACAGCTTATTTTCATACCCCTTTCTAATCATGAGAGACTTTGTTGAAAGGTGCAAAAAATAAATAAATGTATTCATCACATCACACAATATTGAAATGTACAGAGTCTTTGGCAATTAGACTCCATCGCTACATAAATACTTTTATAAGGGGTACAGAGGCAAAGAGTATCCCCAGATGGAGTTCTAGACACTGGTGGTGGTGAAAGAGCATTAAGACTGGATGGAAGTGCAGGAGCGGTCTTCCGGAGGGCGACCTAGGTTGCCGTGGTGAAGATGACCAGAGGTGAATGGGGTGGAGGAGGTTAACACAATTTGCCCAAAATAACAACTGACGGCAGCAGAGAGAAGAACAGATTCAAAGCAGGGATGCTATGATGTGATTGGCTCTTGGAATTCATTGCCAATCTTGATTGGTTAAACTGAAAAGTGAACGCCACCGAATCCGCTGATCAGTTTAGGAAAGAGAGAAAGTTGAATGAAGTCTTCCAGAAAGAATTTACACTGCTTCTCATTAGTTCAAAAAACTACAAAAAGTAAGCACTGTAATTTGTAAGCATTTTTTTTTTTGCTATATTCACTACGTTGACAGTTGCCGGATAAGAACGTGGCTGGCCGTTAAAACACAGGACGTTCAAGCCAGAGAGTGGGGTTTGCTTTTCACCCAGGAAATGTGTGCTCCTCTTTTTTCCTATTCTTAACTGGTTGTTTTGGTACATAATCTCAACTTTCATGGCGGCATAAAGCTCAAATTGTGGGGACCAAACTTAACCGCAATGTTCGCCGAATCGATCGGCAGCTGGCGGTGCTCTGTACCCAGCTCAAAGTCACCTACTCAAAGTCAGCTCAAAGTCACCTACTTTTGGATAGTTGAACAACCAACTACCACTGATACAACAGAGCACCATGCGGAGAACAATGCGCAGCACCATGCGCAGCACCATGTGAAGCGTCAGCGAATGCTAAATACATCTACTAACTGCTGCTGATGCGACCGAGCTGTGACGGAGCTCTGTAGCCATCGTCACAAACCTCTGTAGCGCTTAAACAGCTAGCAACTGCCGCTCGGTGTCATGAAGCTCATAGCCAGCCGGCGTCACTAATTTCGTAGGATATCATACGTTTCGGTGTGCATACGTGTTCGTACATGATCATACAGACTTGTTCATGAGTGTACTTTGAAAGAAAGCATAATCCTTACCTTTAAAGGTGTGTTAACATGGGACACTGGCAAAGTCTAAGTGCATTTACACAATGATGTTTGAATGAAAAGAACAATAGATGACAGTCCCAAAGAAAGGAGAGGGATAGATTATAAATCTTACAGCTAGCACCTTGAGCTACCATAACAGCCAGATACGTAACGTTTACCAACCAAAAACATGTAAATTAGAGAATGACATTTTTGGCATCTGCAAAATAATATAGTGCAGATGCAATGTACATACAACTATTTAATTGACTAAAGAAAAAAAGGTATAATTCTAATAATAAAACTTGTGGTAGATGTAATTTGTGCAAAGGGTTTTTACTGCTTGTGTGTCAGCCAAGTGACAGACTAGCATTTTTATAATACTCTTTAAAAGATTGCAATTACTAATGATTAATTCGCTACGTTGTTATGGCTAGCATCTTGAGACACACTGCCAGTGAGGTACCTAAAGTTCACCAATCAAACACATAATCTGGCATCAGCGTTTGGTCATAAAGTGAACTTTTTCAATAGTTAATAAGCTAAATGTATATGTCAGCACGTTGTCATGGAGCCACCGTCATGGATGTAGACCTTCTGTTATAGTTTCGGTTTTTATTCTGTTTCTTTATTTTTTTTCCTGTTATTTCTCCGTGTTTCCTCCCTGGTCTTGTGTCGCAAACTGCACGATCTGTTCCACAGTAGCGGTCTGCTGTTAGCTTCCACCGGAAAGCTAACAGCTAACAGCTAATTCGGCTAACCGCTAGCTGACAGCTTGATTCAGCCTAAGATAATGTTACTCAAACTTAACAGTGGGAAAAGCAGGCTACAGCTAAATTAATACTTTACAGTAATAATAAAGACAAGTATTGAGTGATTGTATTATAAATGAGCACAAGTAAAGTAGAACTGACGTAACAGCTGTTATATATTTTAACAATTATTTTAAGTTTTGAGGGTCTTTAACATGCTGTCTCAGCTAGTAGTTAGCTGAATTAGCTGTTAGCTAAACTAAGGTTAGCTTTCCGGTGGAGGCGAACAGATTTTTTTAACTGTCTAAGGAAACAGATTGTGCAGTGTCGTAAAGCCGCGTTCATCATGATATCATCTGTGCATGCGCGAACATATTGCACATGCGCAGAACGGATCGTGCAGGCAGGACGGATCGTGTACCGACAGTTCCACTTGAGTGTCTGTATGTTCTGTTTCCTGTTTTATTTTGAAGTCTGGTCCCCTTCTCGTCCTGTCTCTAGTTTTACTTCTTGTCTGTCTGAATGTCCTGCCTCGCCCTGATGTATCACTTGTTTCTCGTCACCTCGGTTCCTCTTGTATTAAACCTCTGTGTTCCCTTTGTCTCTTGTCAGATGGTCTTGTACCTTTGTGTAGCGCTATGGATCTTTCTGACAGAGCTTTCCATGTTTGTTCCCGTTCCCGTGGCCTGTGTATCCCCTTTTTGTCTTGTCATTTTCCCTGGACCCTTTTTGGATTTTTGTATGTGGCTGTTTCATTTTTGCTCCCTGTGTTTTCCTTGGACTTTGGCCTAACAAACTAACAAGCTAACTAAACTAACATACCTGCAGATGTTTTGAGGTTGGAGATCGCCATTTGCAACGTCAATAGCATTTTGACCGCTTGCAAACAGTTTTTGTATTGCCTGGTTATGTTTGAACCCTTGTCCGATTTTTGTATGAAATTTACTACTTTTTTTATTTTTATTTTTTATCATCCGTAGCCATAGTGGCAGCTCTCAGACAGCTTCCTTTTGTCAGTTTCCCTGGACCATTTTTGGATTTTTGTATGTGGCTGTTTCATTTTTGCTCCCTGTGTTTTCCTTGGACTTTGGCCTTAATAAAATCCTTGTTTACCTGTATTACCTGTAAATTTAATATTGATTTTGGGATTCAAAAACAATGTTCGATTCATAACAAGATTCACAGTATGTAAATGTAGTTACTTTTTGTATGTATCCATGTAATGTTCATATCCAGATTATTCATGTGGATTTGTTTATTAACATCCTGTTATGATGTGAACTGTGCGTGTGATGTCTGTAAGCTAATGGGACCTTGAATTTCCCTTTGGGGATCAATAAAGTATCATGTGATTGCAGTAGACCTACAATAAAAAAAATACATAATATATAATATGAATTTCTTTTTTGGAATTTGTAGGATTTTTTTGGGAATTTTAGGACTCGCTTATGAATCGGTAGAGCTTGAAACGCGATTTAAAAAAACAAACAAATCTGGAATATATAATTATACAATCAACTAACAAGCTAACTAAACTAACATACCTGCAGATGTTTTGAGGTTGGAGATCGCCATTTGCAACGTCAATAGCATTTTGACCGCTGGCAAACAGTTTGTGTGTTGACTGGTTATGTTTGAACCCTTGTCCGATTTTTGTATGAAATGTACTACTATTTCTTTTTTTTTTTGATCATCCGTAGCCATAGTGGCAGCTCTCAGACAGCTTGAGAGGAAATGTCAGACTGGAAACACTGCAAAATTCAAAAAGGAGAACCCATCGAAAGCATCAGAACGTCATTCCTCCAACCCAGACTGTTTGAAAGGGCTTTTTTTTTAATTTTTTGTAATAGGACAAAGGACTTCCAGACCACTGAATGCACATGTCCTGTTACAGAATTCAGATTTTTAATGTTTGACGTAATTTTTCTAATTTTGTATTAAGTCTTTTTTTTTACTGTATGTTGACACTTGTAAAAGAGATTTGGAATCACAAAGGGACTATTTCCTTGGTAAATAAAATAAAAAAAATTATAAAACTTGAATGACGGACTGTGGTTAGAAATGGCAAAAGAAGACACTACACATGAAAAACATGTGCAGCAACACATAAGATTATGAACATATAGCCTAGCTTTTTACAGAAAATATTCAGATGTAACCCCCCCATGTAACTGTGAATATCTCACAATATCACACATTTTTTTCCCCATAACTGTTTCAGATTATGGATACCTTTCTTTTATAATAAATACCTAATGTCGGTAGCTGTAACTAGTTAATCCCTGCCAGTAATTTAGATAATTATGAGACAAATACAAACGGAAACGTTAAGTAATTCTGTATTGTTTTAAATCATATTGGTAACTAAGGGTATAATTCTTTTATCATTTCTTTGATAAAGCCTTTTGGCTTTGACTTGTAGCACAGTTTTTCATCTCACCGCAATTGGGCAAAGTTGCCAAGAAGAATCTTTTATACCTTTAAAGTGAAGCTTGAATTGAATAGATAGAAGGGGCAGACATAGGGGTGCAATGAGGGACAAAGTGATGAAACAGAGGCTAAAAGCATGTGTCATCTCTCTCTCTCGGGTCATAATCTGTCAATTGTACTCAGACGGGGAAGCATTAGCACTCAATCTAGGGACGGTCCTTACATGCTTAGGCATAGCCTATGAACCCGTGCCACTGAAAGATTGCCTCACTGGTACAATGAATGAGACTTAAAGTTGGAGCTACAGAACCGGTGATGGAGCGTCTTCATCTTTTTCAATCTCTGATCTTGTTTTGTAGATGATTGATAGGCTACATAGATTTTTTTTCAACCCAAGCATGAAAAATTCATTCTGTGCAGTGTGCATTTTCTTAGTGTAAATCCACAACTAATGTGGCCCCAGAGCAAGTCAAATACTGTATTGATTATTCGTCATAAGAGATTCCGAAATTTCACTCTGATATGGTATAACAAAAAGTAATGTAACTTTAAGCTTATTCTGCAAGGGAAGACGGCATGAATGCCAAATGTATTAAAGCCTTTGTTGTGCATCCTCTTTCATAGGTCATCTTAATATTCAAGGACAGAGTTTTTGCACACTCTGAGACTGTGACTGAATAAGCTGTTTTTTGTTCAGAAGGCCTGAGAGGTTGTACAGCATGTTAACTCCTGAATATTTGGCAATGTAAATTTATCCAGCATTCATTTCAGACCTTGACTAAAGTGCTTCCTTCTTACTATTGAAGTTGCACACTGATAAATATGTTAATCGTAGCTCATACACAGAGGAACAATTTCTTATATTTAACATGTGCCTGTATTGTCAGTCTATGTATGTCTAGCTTAAAGGTTAACTACCATTTTTTTCAACCTGGACCCTATTTTCCTATGTTTTTGTGCCTGAGTAACTGATGGGAGCAACAATCTTTGACATTGGTCCAGTATTAGTCACTTTCGCAGCAGTCGGCAGCAGAAAAACAAGCTACAATGCAAGTTCATTGAGCAATTGTGCAGCTTATAATAACATTCACAAAACAGCTCTTTTGCCACTGACAGGCTAGATTAATATTCTTAGTCTCTGACAACATCATGGAAAAGATTTCTAAGGAGGTTGACCTTACTGTTTAAAGAGTAACATTTTTGTTTATTTTTTAACATAAAAACATCCGCAAAATTGCATTTGCTGAAGCCACCAGATTCCATGTAAATAAACAATCATTTTAGCATCGCAAGTTACACTTCATTCAAAGTCGACAGAAACAAAATAAAACTAGAAAAAGCTGTTTGGGTCATCTTTCCACTTTTCCAACCATCACAACTCTAGTTTGGGTTAAAGTAAACACAGTTTATCGATTTACATGTGAAAATACGTTGGCTTTATACACGCTAAAGCATTGTTTTTTTTTAAATGGAGTGTGGTGGGTTTAACCCAACCTCAGTGCTGTTAAAGAAAACAGAAAGGTCCTAAAACTTTAAAATTGATTTAATAAGTCGTTCTAACTATGTATCATTACTACCACATGTCTGATATTTATGATAGATGTGGTGGTGTCAGCCCATTTGACCACCTCAAAAATGAGCATGTGTGTTTGCGACTTGGTATAAAAAATGACTTTTGACTTGTATTTACTAAAGCCACCAATAGCAACTGGAAGTTAAGCGACTAAATTGGAAATGGCCTGGCAGCACAACTTAAATAGAGGATAGTTAATTAATGTTAGATCCTGGTGATGAGCCAGAATATTTAAATGGTTATACATCCATCTGTGTAGCCTATACCTATGTAAAATTACAATATGGACACCTGCAAAATAATATAGTGCAGAATCAAAGTAGATAAAGTAATTTATACGTGATATAATGAAATGTGGTTGATGTGATTTTTGTAAAGGTTTTCTGTGAATAAACTGGCATTCATACAATACTCTGTAAAAGATTTCAACTTCTACTAACCATTAAATAGAAGGTCTTTGAAAGGTCTGATGTTACAGTAGAATAAGAGAAAATGAACACTTCATTTTAATTTTTACAAAAGAAATCAAGGTCACCGTGTTGTGAAATCATGAGAGGAGAGATCGATAAGTTCAGCTAAACACACGAACCAGCCCTAAATCATTCTTCTGGGAGAGAGTCTGGGGAAAAGACTTTGCGTGTGTAGTGTGTGTGTGTGTGTGTGGTGTATGTGTGCGTTCATGTAAAAACAGTATACAAAAGTGTTTTTTGCCTGCCAGCAAGTTATGTGCACACTTGTGGGATCCCTTGTTTGTGTGCATAGCATGTCATTTAGCGTTTCGCGTGTGCGTGTTCATGTTTGTTGCAGAGGGTTTTAGGGATTGATGCTCAAGCTGGCTGGCTCGACAGTGGGCATGAGTTATGCCTCTGCATAAAAGTCCAAAACAGCCACACACACGCACACACACACACACACGGTGCATACTGCAGTGTTCTGTAAAGAATCCAAGACTCATTTTGTTGGCACAGTGCAGAATCAAATATCACTTTCAAAAAACAAATTATTGACAAGTTTTCTGTGCAGTGAGGGATTTTTAGCAACATTATGGGTGCATTCACTTTTGGTTTTGCCTCATATAAAGAGGAAACTACAGTTATTTACGATTGCTATGACAATTTTTTCAATACTTTTAACAATTTTCATAAACTCTTAACGCAGCAGCACACCGACAACACACAACTGGCAAAATTTTATGTTCAAAATCACACATTGTAAACTAAACTCCAACGCTAATTTTCAAAACACAATAATACACTAAGTCTATCAAAACACTGCAAACCTGTCCCAAAATCAAAGAATTCTTCCAAAACACTAACACAGGAACATTTAGTCAGTAATAGCTCAATGTCATAAAAACTAATATCAGATGGAATTACAGAAACTGCATTATTGTATATGTGTCAGGTCTGCTTCTTATACAATAGATAATAGTATATTGTATTGATCTTAGATTATGCGTTGCACTGCAGTTTCTCTTGAAGCCTCTACATTTTTGTTTTGGTGGGTTTAGTAAGTGCTGCGTTTTCTTTCCTTCGCAGCAGAAATTCAATACAAAAATGAATGAGCCATCTCAGAGTATCTTTATAGAATGTGTCACTTCCCGATGTTAGTCGAGTGCAGATTTGAGTTGCCCCTAAGTAGCCTGTATAAGCTAATTAGATGTATGTGAATTCATTTATCCAGTCTCCTACACACGTTGTCCTACAGCAGGGGTGGGCAATTCATTTCCCCAAGGGGCCACATGAGAAACAGAGACTGTTATGGAGGGCTGGAACAATAGACTCAACTCAGTTCTGCTCAATATTAATTTTATGTCAGATGTTATGTTCTCAGACTTTTTTCTCTGGGCAGAGTTCACCGAACACTTTAATAAGCTCCCCTTTTGAAAATGCCTTACTGTTTTTGGTGATTTGGGGGATATCACAAAGTTGGTCTTGACGCTTGGTATAAAAGCCTTGTTGCGTTTGGAGTTTAAGTAGCAAAGCTTCAGACGTCCATGCTCGCTCTGCATCAGTCAAGTTTGATTATTCTGCCTGTTTAGTATTGTAGTGGCGATTCAAATTCTAATCCTTTAACACAGCGATCTGTTCTCCACAAACTAAGCACACTGCTTTACCTTTGACTTCAGTAAATAACTACTTAAAAGTCCATATTTGGTTAAAAACTCAAAACTCTGTATTGACCTTTCTTTCTTTCCCATGAGCTGACATTTTTGAGGTGATAGCAGCTCATTCACGTCTCCCGTATGTTCTCTACATTCACCACTGTCTCTGACTATCCGGCCATTCCATTTTTTTCATACATCACAGTCACACAAATCTGATCTGATTTCACTCAAAATTCTTATCCAACATTTGACTTACAAATGAAATATAACACTGCTTTCTGTTTAAAATAAGGCTGTGTGCAATTTCTTAACCATAATACTATTGTTCAATCAACTTTTAAGGCTGCACACATACTACACCGCACCATCCTTACTTCAGCAGTAAAACCATGTTCATCATAGTGCGTTATGCAAACCTAGGTTCAGATACTATATTTAAATCCATTCAACTGCAAATTGTTAACTAGTTTTGTTCGTTACCTTGGAAATTTTAAAGGATTATTAGCAGATGTGTTTGAGGAATCATGTAACCTGTAATAACTTTTAATAGCTCTTTGTCAATTTTTGTTGTTTGCTTGTTGTTATACTGCTCAAGAGTAGGTAAGACTAGCTTATTAAATAAATAAATAACACTGCACATTATCATCACCATCCTCACTAACATTTTAATATCTTCAGCATTACCTTTGAGTTTGTTTTGGACATCCAGGGCAATGTCCAGAGGGTAGAATGGCAGCACAGGATCATTGACCAGGCGGAGAATGGCTTCTGCTGTCATCTGTAGAAAACAGCCACAAGATTTGAATTAAGTTCAGTTTTTTTAGTTTTTCTCCTCTGCTGCATTCATGTATCACGTCATTCCATGGGCACAGAACAGAAAGTGTAATTAAGTTGTCTGTATGATACGTTTTATGATGAACTACGGAGGAAATGTGCAGGTAAACAGTACGCAGGGCTTCATGAATTTCAAAGATTTTTCCAGCGACCCATGTTCTAAGATAAGTAACACCCGTAGATGATTTAATTAAATTTAATTATAAGACCTGCATGCCTATAAATTAACTTGTCACCACAACAGCATCATCATATCCCTATCAGCATGTCCCTAAAGCTGCATATCCGGGCTCCAAAACTAAAAGGTAAGAGTTGAGTATAAAAGTTAATTCCTGACCTCAGACAAAATACCCTTGACTGAAGCATCTTTTCCCAAAAATGTCAGTGATGACAACTGAGCAAACTCAAATGATAAAGAAAGAGAGAGAGAGACAGTGGGGGAAAGCTCCAGGAAAAGGCTAGTTAGTAGGCCAGGGTCAGTATGTATAAAACTTAAGAAATGGTATTAATAGGTATATTTAAAGATCTTGATGCACCAACATTTTACTTTGAGCTGCTTGATAATGACTTTAATTTTGTCCGACTAAAAGTCAACACAATGGAACGGATTGATTCATTTAGACTCTCACCCCTTTACTGAAAACCCCGCTCAACAGAAAAATCCATTTTTGTATTTGATTTTTGTGCTTTTTAGACGGCAATCTTTCTCACGCTTTTAAATCTGCTTTGACTTTTTCTTCTGTTACTTTTTTTTGACATGCATTGAATTTGCAAAGCAATTAAAAGAATATTCTGTCTATTAGCTTTCGCACAGTTGAATGTTTTTCTCCCTTTCCTCACTCTTCAACCCTTTGTTTTTACCATAGACCAGTAAAAATCTATTGATTGTCAGCATTCATGTTTTTTTGATTCATGTTTTTGCAACTCATCCCTTTACAAGTTTGTTGTTTTTACGCTTGTAGGGACTTTGGGCATTGTTGTGTTGACATCAACGCTGTACAAATAGGCAAAATTTTAACTGCTACTCAGTTGTTTTTCTTCTTGAGTGGTATCTTCTCCTTCAAGGAAGCAACCCATCTTCAGCAGCAACATGGACTGACAGCCATTTTCTAAATAAATGTGAACCTGTTTACCACAATAACAATAATAAGACAGCATGTCCATTCATATGCTTACACTTCTGCTGTGTGTTTTCAACACCTCCCAGTTTGAGCTTTTAGATTCGGATTGGTGTTTAGGAAGAAGCAGCAATTCATTCGGTCAATTCCTGCTGTGTCTCCTGTTGGATTTAGGATCGGACTTTGAAATACACACCATTGTGTTCCAGATTTTGAATCGAAAATCTCTGTCCACGTAACATTTTTCTTTTCATACTGATTCAACAGCTTACATGTTATGGGGAGAATAAATAACTGGGACACATTCGGCTGCTGTGTGAGCAGA
The DNA here is from genome assembly GCF_008692095.1 of Etheostoma spectabile. Lineage (NCBI taxonomy): Eukaryota > Metazoa > Chordata > Actinopteri > Perciformes > Percidae > Etheostoma > Etheostoma spectabile. Next base: position 32,756,716 of record NC_045741.1, read on the forward strand.
CACTTATGGATTTCCTTACTTGTGCTGGCACCCCATACTGAGATGCATTGTCCAAATCACAGAGTGTCTGTCTGGCTCTGCTCTCACAGTGAAGGGTCTGTCATCTTGATGCAAACAGTGCCACTGATGTGGCCACTCTCTTAGCAGGTAGACGACTTGGCATAGCGTCAGCTTTGCATTTTTATCTGAGTTATAACATCACTGCAGCTTGTTGTTCTAACCAACTACTCTGCTGGGATTATTGATGTATTGATTGCTCTATTTCACACTTAGACTATATCAATCTCACAGGAAATAAACCCCATCGCTGTACTGCAAGAATATTGTATTTCTCAGTGCCACACTATAATTGGAATAACCTTTATCAGCCAAGGACATAACATGCATGATTTACCCTGAGCTCCATTCATTTCCACACTACAAAGATTCAGCGTGAATGTAGAGTTTCTTCTTCTGCACTTCTATTTCTATTTGTTGTACTGTTTTTCTTTAATCAAATTGTCATTGTTTGTTTTATCATTTTTTTGCCTTTACTGAACAGATAGGAAACAAGGAGACAAAGAAAGTGCTACACCATGCTGTAAAGTGGTATAACATGCTATAAAGTGACAGCATTGCACTTCATTAGTGTACCTTGCTACCAATGACTATAGCTATACTGTAATATTAATCAATAAATAATGAATTAATAATATTACTTCAGTTCCAACAGACAGAATGGGGAAGGATTTAGTGGGATGGTTATTCTCTGCCTAATTAACTTGCCATAGTCGAGCAAATAAAGAAAAAAGAAAAAAAGGTTTTAACAGAGAAGTGCTGGTCCTGTTGCTAACCAACGGCAGTTATCAGATGTCAGTAAACCGCTGCCATGGGGAAAGCTAAGTCAGAAATGCCCAATGTCAAAAGCTTGAAGCTTATTAGCAGTTTCCTGTTTTATCCTCCTCTTACCATACACAAAAAATATCTTATGCTGTATTTTGTTTATCTTTTTTAATATCTTGTATGCATTATGTAAAGAACAAGGAATTCCTCTTGTGTCTAAAATGTGCTAAACTTGCCTACAGTAGGGCCTTTTGCTCCATAACCAAAGAAAGGAAGAGAAGTAAAGGTCAGTTGTGCAATACTTCTGTTTGTGTGTGTGTGTGTGTGTGTGTGTGCGTGGTGGCATGCGTGTGTGCCTGTGTGTGGCTGTATGGACTTTTATGTGTGTGCGTGTGTGTTCCAGCTGACCTGATTCATCCCTGGTCAGCGAGCCTCAAGTTTGTCTCTAGTTGAGCAGACTCTTGGATGATAACCTTAGCACCCAGTTCATCCACTCAGTGGCACACATCATGCACACGCACACACCTACAGACACACACACACACACACACACACACACACACACACACACCACACACACACACACAATCGAGGCCCTCAGGTTGAAAGTGTTGGACGTCAGCCTGACCAAGGCTGGACTGAGAGTGAAAGGCAGACTGCCAGCAGCCTCACTACAGGGTCAGGTGAGGGAAAAAGACACAGCACTCACTCAGGCATCTCGCGTTCACAGATGTGGCTTGCAAACATAAATATATCATTTCCAGATAAATTTGTAATATCTCGGTGTAATTACTGCAAATAATTGAAGCCATGGTGGAGATGGCAGAGGGCCTCTGCCTTACACCAGCAGCCCTCACGTCTATTATGTGAGCTAATGTATTTGCCCTTTCATGAAGATTTCTAACTGATTTCTAATCTTCTAGTCACAAGGTGTTTGGTAGTACTGAGTAGTCTGTATAGTATAGAGATGCCAAGGGAGAACTAATTCTGGTTTGGTGCTTATCAAGTCCAACAGTGCCAATATGTAGCAATGTATTTTTCCTGGTTTCCTTGGTTGAGGTCAAATCTATGATCCACATCGATATTTACTATGTATTTGATTGTACTCTTTAATTTTATAAAGGTGCTCTAATCAGTATTTTGAAATGAAATGGCTTAATGCAATATGAATCTAACAGAGACAAGTAAAAAGCTAAAAGAGAGTAGTATAACATTTGCTAGATGGCAAGAAGCAAGACTGAATGCTACTGTTGCTCCATGTTTGCTGGACGTGTTAAAATGCAACTCGCTAACATTTTTATTTGAAGGGGTGTGCATAAGACGGACATGGCACTATTATAATCATAACATGACGCCAGTCATAAACATGAAGGAGTCTTTATGAATGTTTATGACTGTTGTCATTAGGTGCCGCTAAAGGATGACTCTTTTAAAGCTAAGTTAGCATTGTTTGAGAACTCTGTTATGACAAATTGGCATTAACCTAGACATAAATATGTCATAGCAGGCCAAATCAAACGTAAAAGTATATGTGATGTGTATATATATATATATATATATATATATATATATATATATATATATTATATATATATGATATATATGTGACATGAATAATTAAAGTGAAACAATCTGAACTTTTCATAAAGATGTCATAAAGTTTGATTACACTGACAAATGCTTTTATAATGGATAAGTAGGGTTGAACCATTTGGACTTGTCATTAGGGTTGTTATAAATGTTGTAAGTTAAGATGACAGTGAACATAGTGCTGAGGTGATTTACGGAGTTTTAGATTAATAGCTTTAGGCTAATTGTTGCTAAAGTAACAGCTGTAACTGCAGCTAACTGTGATTAGCTGCCATTACAGTAGTTGGCTGTACGTTCAGCTGTACAGCTGTCCTATTTGCTGATTGAGCCCTTTGGTGCCAGGAGCCAAACCTGGAAAGCAACCATCTCAGTATGTATTCCCTGTCTTCAAAATAGCCTCCTCTGTCAGTCTTGGAGGCTGTAGTCGATTGCGGTCCATTGACTTTGGCTGTGATCACTGGGAGGACCCAGTCACGGCAGAACCAGCCAAACCGCTAGCATGGTGGGTGGGTAACGCACATGCTGCACACTTACTGCTGGAAATGTCAACTAATATTTGCACAAGTGCCTCCATGGCAAAGAATTAAAAATCATGTTGATTTGAACAATTCTGATTCCAGTTCCAATTCTTCCTTTTGCTTCCGGGTTTAATCAATTCTCGATTTCAGTTCTTTTAACCCTTTAACCATGTTGTCCAAAAACCACACAAACTTTGACATCTACCCATCTGTGAGCCACTCAACATCCTCTGATCTTAACTATCAGTCAAAATAATTCATAATTTCTGCCTTTTTAACTAAAAAGTTTGATATAAATGAGATTTGTTGACCATGAATTCCAGGAATAAGTGTAAAACCTGTAATTAAACCAGCTCAGGTTTAAAAAAAAAGTGCCAAAAGCTTGAAAAAGTGTGATTTAGCGACAAAAACATTGGAAAAGAGCAAAAACATTCTCAATTTTGAGCTGGAAGGACAAGTTGATGGTTAACGGGAAGACAACACAAGGGTTAAAAGGGTGGAGTTTAAACGGGTCACATGCTTATGTCACAGATAAGAGGAACATTTTATTTTTATTCAATGGGGATTTACAGATTTTACTGGGCTCTTTTAACGTGAAATAAAGCCACACTTTAGAGCGCCGCTTACTCTGCTCCATGGGTGCAATACAACAAGTGTTTGGATGTATGGTGGCCACTACCATCATACATCCAAGGGGCGGCTGTGGCTCAGTGGTAGAGCGGTTGCCTGCCAATCGGAAGGTTGGTGGTTCGATCCCTGTCGAAGTGTCCTTGGGCAAGACACTGAACCCCGAGTTGCCCCCGGTGCTGCGCATCGGAGTGTGAATGTGTGTGAGTGTTTATCTGATGAGCAGGTGGCACCTTGTACGGCAGCCTCGGCCACAGTGTATGAATGTGTGTGAATGGTGAATGTATCCTGTAGATGTAAAAGCGCTTTGAGCAGTTGTTAAGACTGGAAAAGCACTATATAAATACAGCACATTTACTACGGATCCAAAACTTCCTCGTGTTAAATCTTGGAACGTAAAAATTGGATTTGAAACCAAATTTTCCAAACGGTTCCATTGGAATAGTAATTTTTAAAATGATTCCAAGTTGGAACATTTTGTCAATGCACAATCCTGGTGTCATGCTCAGAAAGGGGGATGGGTGTGAGATGTGCACCCATCAATTAACCTCTGCATCAGCTGTTTTTGCTTGTTGATTGCCTCAAAGTGAGAATAACATGTGTAACTTGTAACTCACTTGCTAGAGGCTAGAGGCACATCAGCACTTGAGAAATAGGGTGTGGGCTTGTAATCTGTCACAGCATGCAAGGAATTGTATACATCCTGATATTGTAGTTCCACTTTTTTCTTGTAGTTCCTTATTTCCTCTACAGGCACCATTCACAACAATGCACTCACATTTATACAACGAGGCTACCATACAAGCTGCACAACCTTTAAACATTCACAGCAATTTTTAAATTTAGGGTTCTGTATCTTCCCCAAGGACACTTCAACACGTAGACTGCAGGGGCCAAGGTTTGAACCACCTACGTTCCAATTGGTTGACGACCACTCTACCTCCTGAGACACAGCCTCCATAAAACATCAACATTATATGTAGACATTATATGTAGACATTATATGTTTATAACTACAAATTTGGGACTTTGATCAGAATTCAAAATACGGTTCTGTGATAGTAAACTGTTTGGCCATGAGGATGGACTAGATGGGGATTAAAGACCAAAACTGGAAAGATATAAAATGCTTGGACCTCTGTGCCTATGTGATAGCTGACATCTTACTTAATCTACCTAAGCAGCTGTCCCTATATAACACTGCTTTGCTAGTATTTTGAAAATGGCCTACAGTGTACAGATCTGTTCTGCACCTTTCCACGCTGTTGTCACTTCCACTGAAATCAATCTGGCAGGGGAAAGATTAGAGCATTGATTTGAGGCTGGTGAGTAATACTACTGCAGAAAGCATACATCAAAAGCCTGTAATGTGGTGGGACAGAAAAGGCCGTTGATTTCTTATTTATGGCCTTATTTCTGGATTGTCTCTTTCCAAGGCAGAGGAGTCAGAAAGGAGAGAAAGAGAGAGAGGCAGCGAGAGGGGAGGGGGAGAGTTGGCGAGAGATATTGATGGAGGAAGAAAGGCAGAAAAGAGGCTGTGACATAACAGAAAGGAAAAGACAATCCAAACTAAAGAAAGATGACAGTTGGAGTGGAAGGTAGAACAAATTAACCTGAGCATCGTTTCTAATGTTTCCTCTTTTCTTCGCCTCCTCTCCTGTCATGACCTTCCCTCCCCTCATCCCCTTTCCTGAACTGACCTTTTAGTGCCATCTGTCTCAGTGACATCTCAGGGATTAACATCATTCAGATGTTCTGTATCTCTTTGAACTCTCCTGGCATAGAGGAAGGAAAGGAAAGGAATCTTTTGCACATCATCATCTGGCCAAGGGTGAAATGTCATAACCAAGCTTATTGACCAACCCTGTGTAAAACATCAAGATCCACCATGACCCCACTCCCCAAGCTCTGGAACAGCTCTGTTGTACACAATGGGTTGGCCATTTTTATGCAATTGCGTAAAAAAAACTTACTTTTGCAGGGAGAAAAGCAACATTTCATTGGTTTAGTATGTGTGTCTCTTTAGTGTGTCAAGTTTGATTTTTATTAAGTTTTTAAATGTTACTCACTATGCAACAATGAAGAATAAATGAATTACTTAGAAGATACAGAATATGTGTACTAAGTTTTAGTGTAAGCTCAAGTCAGAAGACAAATATTTTACATCTGGGCCTTCAGTATCAAAGGAACCACCTTCGAATAACCTCACTATACCACTGGGGCATTATCGTGTGGAATAAAGTGATTTAACACAAGGCTCAACACCTAGAGAGCTTTAATACACTATTGCAGAGACATGAATACACAGTGACTGAAGCCATTACTTTCACGCAGTATGACACGATGCTGCATTACACCAGCAGGAACAATCTAAAGCAAGCAGTAATAGCTAGTAAAATCATTTCACTACAATGCAGAAAAATCCATTAATCCCACCAAAGACCAAGTACATCCCTCTTTCTTATAAAAACTTTCCATATAAAACTCTAAATGAACTTGAACTAACCTTACTGCTGGAGTTACGTGATGCTAGCTTGTTGACTAACTAACTAACTGGTCCGAAGAATGCTGACATAGGTGGCTGGGCCAGTTAAAATGCTCCGGTCGGTCAAAGAATACGCCCAACAAGGCAAACTCGGAATTTGACTAGCTAAAGAATATGACAATTGACAACATTGTCCCTAATTGCTTAAACAGAAGAGGGATTCACTAGGAATTCTAAAAGCTTTACTTTATGAGTTACACTAAAAGCACCGCGACCGAGGCAGAGACTAGCAATAAAATTACGTTAATAGATTTGTGGGAACGGACTTGGTAAAATACATATGAAATTAATAAAATTAATTCTGAGAATTTCTTGAAGGCCTTGCTAGCCCTGACGGCCCACCTTGGTTCCAAGCAGGCCACAGCAGATATTCACCTCTCAATAGCTGTCCAAGGGGTTCACTGGGTTATGTACCACTGGCAGCCGCTGATCAAGCCAGCTAAATGACTTGTGTGTAATTTGTGTACGTGTACGTGTGTGTCTTGTCCACATAATCACCACCAGTGTCGAGGTGTGTCTCCCTAAAGGGGAATCAAATGTACAGAGTCTTAGACCTTTAAAGGGGCTGTACTTGACATTCATTTAAAAAAAATGGTCTGGGAATTAGCTTGCACGGCAGCTTATTTCTTGCAATATCATGAGATCACACGGAAATCTATCTTGTCAGGCTCCAACCTAATGCATTTGTGTCTGAACTTCTAGCTTACTGCACCAATCAACATCCGGTGAGGAGCTACTGGCAGCTATGGCCGTGGTTTAATATGTGGGAAAGCTGTGACTGCTTGTTTATAACAACAATGGCGGACGTGATAGACAGCTAGTTCATCCAATCACCTGCCAGGTATTTTTGAAAGGGCCTGCCCTTTTTCAAACGCTTTCCAATGACGCCTTCTCAGATGGTTCTGTGTGACAAACCATCCGGCGTGTCAGGTTATTCTGGGCTTGACTCTACGCAGCCTTCATGGACCGTTCCCCAACTCGTAAAACACAGATGCTTTTTCAAGGTCCTAGGCGTCTGACACCGACACACAGAATCCTCACATGCACAAACATGCACGTGTGAAGGAACTTAGTGAATGTGACAAATTCTTTGCTCAAGATGCCATTACTCCACTTTTGTTACATAGCAAATATTTATTTACTGCTATATTAATGAAATGTTATATTTGTTGGACTGGAACATGTTGGTACATTTACATTTTTAATCTGTTGACATTATGAAAAAACTCCCACTCAGTTGACCTCGCCCAAATGATCTTTGTGTTTCTATATGTGGTGTTGGTGCCACTTTGGACTTTATCCCCATCTATGGATAATTTATTTTTCTTGTCCTTTTTTAGCGTCATTTGTTTATTTTCCTGTTTTTTTCATCCTGTCTCAAGCCCAACACAGCTGAATATAAGGAAAACCTTAATTTATAGTCAACAAGGTGATTGTGTTGAATTTGAGTGTGGAGGCTGTGATTACATACTATATGGTCTGGCTAGCTCAAGGTTAGATCAACTGCTGTATGTGTGAAAACCATGTGATAACTTGGTACTTTATGTTCAATTACATTTCAAAAATCAGCCATTTCATTCACTGACCTAAAATAGTGTGTACATTTGTTTTTGTTTTTACTTCTGTCATGGAGATAGTATAAAGCAGAATTTTGTCCTTGGACATCCCTAACCATCATCTAAATTTGATTGCAAGTTAAAGCAACATTGCATATTTATTTTGCCATAAAATAACAGCTTCACAATCGTTTTAATGCTACACTGACTTGTAATAGGGAGAATGGTGCCTCTGTCATTCCCACTCTGCGGCCCGATCGCCTGTTCTCGTAACTTTAGTTCACGGGTAAGATGTTCCTGGAGAAGTGTGTGTGTTACACACATCAAGTCTAAGGCACTAAATCACTCACCACCACTGATTTTTGTAATGTATGGATCATATTTTATGGAGAAAATGTTCTCTGGATTTCCCACGATGTCTCCGGTTGCTCAGCCTCAACTCAGTGATTTACAGAGTTCCCAGAAAGCTTTGTGCCTCTACAGTGCTTTACATCTAACGTTAAGGACTGTCATAATATGTAAAGACTGGGGATCTTGCAGGGTCACAAATTAGCAAAACTAGACTTGTTTTAAAGCGAGCTAGCTACTGCTAGCGTTAGCGGATAATTCAAGGGCAAATTTGCAGATTTTCTGTTCTGCCGTATATGCAACCCTGGTACATGCAGATGAATGGCAGCGCTATCCAGAGGTCTGCGTTTTTCTACCTGTAAATCTCCCATTGGATGATGCACTTGAGAAGGGTGGAAAAAGGCAACTTTCCCTCTTTAGCTTTTGGCTTACCGTGGCACCATAGCAACCATAAACACCAGCGGCTGTAGCAGTTTGCTGCTTCCTGATTGGTGTTGGAGGGAGAGCACCCATTGGTTGTTGACAACGTTCACATGATTTGACTTCACTACCAAGACTTAAAACCTACGATAATATCAAACACGGTTTTATAACCACCTTACACCGAACTATTGAGACGACGGGAGAACGCACAAATAGTAAGACTCTCAGGATTCCATTCCGATATCGGAATTGAGTCTGCAACAGTGGAATCGCTTGAAAAGTGGTTTGGTATAAGTTCAGCATTAACTGCTGCGAACGTTAGCTGCAGTGTTTATACTGCTAGCACAGCAGTATACCAGCAGCTCTGATCCGGTTGGAGGAGCAAAGGAACCAGGTTCACCAGCTTCAGATGCGAAGAGATCAAACAAGAGTTGATGGCGGAAGCTAAGAAGAGAAAAGGGAAGAGTGACCGCTGGAAAAGAGTAGATCTCTGTCTGGGTTTTAGTTGGTGTCAAGAGCTCCATGAAATAAAATGTCTGCAAGTCCAATGCCGAGGTGGCCATCTCAATATTGGACTAGTAAGTAATGTTAGCTGACACAACATTCCCAGATGGAAGAGGAAAGTGGACTAGTTCATTGACATTTCTTCAAACCAATCATAATCCTCTTGGGCGGTGCTAAGTTCCAGATGGAGCAACGGTACCTCTGTAAAATAGCCTCAAGAAAGGAACTTGTTGTGTACGTTCACTAGTGGTTTTAATTGTGCAACGGAACACTCCGATTGGACTTATAGTCTAGCTAGCTGTTTGGATTTACCCTCTAGAGACATCTGAGGAGCCAGAGTTTAGAACGCCAACACAAAGAGGAAGGTAACGGACATCCGGTCAAAATGAGGGACATCCGGTGGTGTCAATTGAACAATCCCAAAAACATTGTTGTAGCCTAGATGGCTTGCTATGCCTTGTGTTGTTGTATTTTCTGCTGTGTTGGCAAATTTGTGACTCACTAGTTTTTGATCATTAGAAAATGTAATCATAAAAAATGCATGTGTTCAGCGGTCCATATTTACGACTGCGGTACAGAAGTGTATTGCACTCAAACTTCGGGGGGGCCAAATCTAAAAAAGTACCAATTCTTGCCCTTTCTCAAAAGAAAGTTCCAGGAACTAAAAGTCCCTTTTGTGCATTCCTGTTTGCACTTTAACCCATCATTAGTTAATTAACATCATCAGAACTGGAAAGGTTAGGCAAATTAGTTATGTAATGAATGAAGAATGGCAGCCTGCAATATTCATGTTGCTATCTTTAAACGTTACAATTACTACTGAAAATGACAACAGAAATTTGGTCTATAGGAATCCGACGTTTCGACATTTTGTATTACAAAAGTCTGTGCGACAGGCTTAGTGAATGATTGAACAAAGTAGAATTTCACCCACCAATCTATGTTGAAATCAGTTAAATTTTTATGGTCAGAAAAGCTAAGAGTTAAAATGTAAAGGAAATATCCAAGAATCTTCAACTTTGGTTTAAGTATTTTTGTTGCATGTAATTTTCTGCTGGGTAGTGTACATGTTTGTGTGCATGTGTGCATGTTTTTCAAAGATTGCCTGGTACTGTATGTTTGTACTCCATACATGTAATCAAGGTCTGAAATCATTAAAATCTGTATCTGAAAAAACAAATATTTTAAGTAAGAAACAACAGGGGTATTTATTAAAGGTATTTTTTTGTATTTAGTGTGGCACATGCAGACGTGGAAAAGAAGAATAATAGGAGCAAAAAAACAGGGAAAGGTAAAACACAAATTTAAAAGTCTCTCTGTTGGTAAAGTACGGAAGAGGATTGGGGCCACTGGTGAAAAATGTAGGTGAGTTTTGACTTTTTTCTCAGAATTCAGACTTTTTACTTTTTTCTCAGAATTCTGACTTTAATCTCAGAATTAAAAAAAAAAGTCAGAATTCTGAGAATAAAGTCAGAATTCTGAGAAAAAAGTCAGAACTCACATACATTTTTAACCAGTGACCCTAATCCTCTTCCATAGTAAAGGGCTATCTGTCCACACATTTTTTCTTTTCCTTACAGTCCGAAGCCTCTCCAGGCAAATCAACAGTCATTTTGTATACAAGAGATTGGAAACAAATCCCGCATTCTGTTCTTGCCATAGCATTACCATTTATTTACAAAAAAACTAACTTTTGGTCCCACCGGACATTCACCAAGACTATTTCAAACAACAAACACAACTGGGCATATGTACATTTTGCCCCTCCCATTCTGTGTCCCCAGGTGTGGGAAAATAGTCAAGGGAATTTGTCAATGAGAGTATCTTTCAATCAACACATGTTACTTGTTCACCATTTGACACTCATACAGGCAATCAACGTCCCAATTCATTTGCAATACTACATACAAGAATTTCATATCCATATTAGGAATGACTCAAAAACTTGTTGCCACCAACCTCCAACAATACTTGGAGTCATGTTTCCATGTGGGCAAATACACATATCCACTCTGTTTTCATTGCCATGATACTAATCATATATATTATGAAATGCTAAGTTCAAGAGGGGACAGAATGAAAGAGAAGGGGGACACTTATATTGAAGGGGGTATCTTATATTTTGATAATTTTCTATGTGGGAAGAAAAGATAAAGGTAAGACATTTAGTGAAATGCTATACTACTATCACTTCTTTGATACTTAACAAATATAAGGATCATTCAAGCACTTTGAGTCTCTATGATAAAGCGATATGTACACGTAATGAATTCTTATTATATTCAGATTTCCTTTTAATTTTGACAAAAGTGGAGAAGCCTGAAAAACCGACTGAATCAAGGGCATGTTGAGTGGTTAGTACTTCAGACAGCAGAGGGCTCTCCTGTGACATTCTTAGCTTTTCTCTCTCTCTCTCTCTCTCTCTCTCTCTCTCTCTCTCTCTGTCCCCCAAACACACAGAGAAGCTATCATGTATTCTCAGTGACACACAACTGACAGAGCCTCTCAGCCAACTCCTGTCCTCTCCAGATTGGTAGCATCATTTGCAGCACCGGTCTACATAAATACATGCATGTAGACATCCAGAGTAGGAGCGTCAACTTAAGGGCAGCGCAGCACTTTAAACACACATCAACACACATCCCCACAGACGCATGTACACAGATGAAGCAGGCGAGAAAAACAAAATCATGATGGTCAGGCGGGTGGATGGAAGAGGCAGAGGAGGTGACGGAGATCATTTTCACTTTCTCTCGCAGTGAAGTGGTAATTCCGTCGAAGTCTGCTATCTCGTTTGCCTGCCTGCCTGGCTGCCCCCCCCCGAGGGCCCGTGGAGAGATGGAGAGATTCTCCTCTGATTCAGGACGCCCAGTTCTCTGGGCCAAAATAGGCCTCATGAATAAACCATAACTTATGTAGTTAAGTTATGCAACGGCAGCACATGAATAGATGCAGCATGGTAAAGTACAGTAGGAGTGGTAGTTTTTATTTTCAAGTTGTGCTCAAAACAATAAAAAAAAACATTATAGTACATATGTATCACTTCTAAAGTGATAAAGTGGTAACATTTCACATAGGAACAGTACATGTCTCCTCCTACTGTCATCACTGATTGAGGTTACCTGAAGCCATATCATAGCCCCCCCCCGCCACATCCCCTGCATAGGCAGCTAATGCAGCTAATCTTGCTTGAACTCAAACAGGGGGATACTGGATAATATTTTCATTTCATTTATCAAACATACATGTTTGGGGCTTTCATATTTTAACAATTTGGACAGAACGGTGCCTCTGCAAAATAACCTCGGGAAGGAACTTGCTTTGGTGGTACGTTCAAGAGTTTTTTTAGTTGTACAACAGAAAACTCCGGTTGGACAGATAGTCTAGCTAGCTGTCTGTATTCACCCTGCAGAGATCTGAGGAGCAGTTAACCATAGTCCTCAGAGATCCGACGGAGTTTTGAATGTAACGGACATGCAGCCGAAAATTAGAGTCATCCAGCTGAATTCGTGGGGGCTCCTGAACAATCCCAGAAATGCCACGTCACCTAATTTGGCTTACATCAAGTTGAAGACCTACTTTAATTGTTGGGCCACAACATAAAGAAGTGACACCCCAAACTAGGTGTCATACCGTCGGTTTCACAATGTCACACTGACACACACACACACACACACACACACACACAGGTACGGCTGAAAATGACAACAGAAATAAATAGGTTTTCTGATTTCATATATCTCCCCAATTTAACTGTCATTTGTCTACCCAGAAGTGTTTCTGTATCAGTGTGATTCTGTGTATATCTTGCTAAAATTCTTGGTTGCAGTGTATATAAATGGCATCTGCTGACAGGAAGATAAGGACTCAAACTGTTGCCAAGCAATGGAATTCTATTAAAAAAGGTCTATACAATTGATCCTGTGTTGCGTTAATTCAAGCTGTTCCTGCCAATTGGTTACTGGGTGACAGTCTATGTAAAGCTATTTCAACAGTTACAAAGAAAGAAAAATAAGCACTTGGTGTAATTATAGTATGGGACCTTTCAACAGCTGTCAATCCGTATGGATTTTCAGAAGCAACAACTGGAGACAGAGGAGCTTAAAGTGGAAAATGCAAGTGTGATTAATTGTGTAAAAGACAATCATTATCCTCATCACCCAAACATTTTATTTTCCAATCCATTATAATGTTTGAGATGCAATTTGTTTTCATGGTTAATATCTCAGAGCTATATCAGCATGCTGAATTTTCCTACATTTCTTAGGTGACTTTAATGGCATCATCTTTAGGCAACCTGACTGAAAGTAAGTCCAAGCCCCCCTGGGACAGCGCTGAGCTGTGCTGGGATTTCGGTGACACACTCGGGGACCAACAATTCTTTTTTTTTTCATACACAAACCCTCTCAAAAGAAACAGCTGTAAAACTAGAGGAAAACAAGCACTAAATCCTAATAGCTGTGGCCACTGTGTGAAGCGTGCATCCACACATTTATGCCTACACACACACACACACACCCACACAACACACACACCACACACACACACCAACACACACCCACAAACAACACATTAATATAATGTGCTTCTCATGTTGCTTAAATTGCCTTCTCGACTCCTGCACTTGTCTCACTTCCTCGCATCCCTCCCACTGAGGAAACACAGGAGAGACGCGAGGAAATCATCAGAGGAGAGGCACCGAGCAAATGTGATTTCAGAAGGATGACATGTCCTTTACTCTGAAGCGTCACATTAATTCGTCAGCTGTTTGGGCGGAGTTAGCAACTCCTTCAGCTGCCCAGCTTCTGGGAAGGCTGCTCTTGTGCATCCTCACCTATAGCTTTTGATGATTCCTCTAAATGAAGAGCTTGAGACAGCCTTCACCAAGGAAGGACAACACCCGGTTCAGCCGAGGAGTCGAGGAGATTTCAAAAAAAGGCCATGAGGAGCAGCTATAGACTTGACCTCCATGCCAAATTTCAGCCTCTTAGGGCAAAAACTGTGCAACCAAAAGGTGGGGAAATATTTGTTGACTGCCTGACAGAGTGAGCTATAGAGCTGCTGGCCACAGCTAAACTGGATGTACTGAGCATTGCACACTTCGTGGACAGGTTTTATCATATTATCACAATTTTGGTTTTGTATTTCACTTTTGGAACAGGTATAAAGACTTTTACCTTCAGACGTACCCCAACCTTTATCTGAATTAATTTATTTATTTGCACAATACAATCAAGGGAACAGAAACACAATAAGAACATTAAAAAAATTTAAAACAAATTGAGCAGGTGAGATTAAGAAAACCCCTATATATATATAGATATATAGAAGGAATCTCTTCTATAAGGAACAAGGAAGGAATAAAAAAAAGTATAATACGCTATTACAATGACAAGAGTCATAAAATCTACAAAATTGAATTAGCAAGTATTAATTAGCACTGAATCTAAAAAAAGCACAAGGTAGACTAATAAAACAAAAGCATAAAATTAATTACAAGAATATAGATAAAATGAGGATGTGTGGACTCATGTGTACGTGTGAGTAAAGGTTACATCTTAAAGTTACAGCAATATCTAGCCAAGGTTTTGGTGAACTGTCATGAACTGTCAGGAGAAAGACATGGAGGTGTGTTATTAATGGTGTTTATCCTGTGTGTGTGTGTGTGTGTCACCATTTTGTCTGTCCGTCTCTCTCTACATGTTTCGTCTGCAGCTGATTGGACGAAGGAGTCACGTGGGACATGCTGCTCCCGAACTTTAAAACCGACCATAATGACGTTTAGAATACAATCTTTTGTTTTTTTTGCAAAAACAGTTCACCAAATTGTGTTTCTGAAAACATTTTAAGCTAGAAATAAGCCATGCAGTTGCTGAATCGGTCTTCATTTCAGATCGACAAAGGTCAATTTAAAAGGTTTCCATCAGCTTTTGAGAGGCGACTCGACGCCCCGCTTCTCCAAAGTCCCCGTGACGCTACCATCAGACAGCCGAGGGGACAAAGAGATCTGTGGTTTTTCTCCAACAGGAACCCACTGTGATCGCAGCAGGTATGAAGTCAGCGCAGGGCTTTGGAACAGAAGGAATAAAATATTCTGTGGGCTGGAGGTGAACTTGGGTTTAGCTGGCAGCTACGCTGCTGTTGTCACAATGAGACATGGGCCAGGAGCAGTCCTCACTCCTGTGCCAGAGAGCAGCTGCACTCACAGTTCAAAGTCCAAGCGTGTTTATAGCAAAACGGGTAATTACATTTGCTACAGAAAAGTAGGCAGGGTAGACAGTCTCTTATTGTTTCAAGAAAATGTCCCTTGAATCTGTGGGAGGTAACAAAGGAAGGAAACATTCTAGTAGCAGCCCCCCAACTTGAACTGATTTTTAATGGGATCTTTCTGTTTTTCTAATAATTAACAAAAGTGGCTTTAGCTTGAATAACTGTTAATACAAGCCTTGTAGATGTGTTTAAACTGTGGTAGTCTATATCCAAAACGCCCCATTTCCTTTCGACACTTTCCACTTTCTTTGTGTTAGAATTCTAACCTCCGGTGGATTTCTGAGGACTATGGTTACTGCTCCTCAGATCTCTGCAGGGTAAATCCAGACAGCTAGCTAGACTATCTGTCCAATCTGAGTTTTCTGTTGTACGACAAAACACACAGATTGTGGCTATAAGAAATTAACTTTAATCTGGCTAATCTGACACAGTGTCCATTTCCCATATTTATGAGCCATAACAACCCATATTTATGTTTGCTAATAGGCGGCAACCTCTCGCGGCTGTAGTAATTATCGCAGGAGCAAAGGAAGAAGCAAAGTGACAAAGTATAAGAGCGCCAGATTCCGGGGCGGCCTCTAGCTAACCCAGTAAGAGTGGGTTCAAATCCAACATGTGGCCTTTTGCTGCTCGTCATCCCCTCTCTCTTTCTCTCCCACCTTTCCTGTCTAGGCACTGTCATTATCAAATAAAGGGAAAAATTCCCCCAAAAAATTAGAGAGCCCAAAAAGTAAAAGAGCACCACATTCCGCGTGAGCAGGCAGGTTGGGATGTCGGATGGGTGAATCCAAAAGTCAACGGTCACTTTTTACAATGAACTGACTTTTACGGACCTTAACCCGTGACACAGTTACATCCTCATTTTATTAGTTTGAATTGACTCATTTTATGCCAATTCATGATATTCCGAATCACAAAATTAAATGCAGGGTGCTTTTTGTAAAAAAAATAAATAAAAAAAAAAACAGGGGGGCGGGATGTTTTTTGATCATAAAACAAACAAACAAGCAAGAATTAAATTCCCTTCCAATACCATGGATATAGTGCCACTTGGCCAGCCATGCCAAAACCACTTATTTATGACGTTCAATATTCATAAAAAATAATCTGACAATGAAATAGCACAACGTGGTGTCAACATAAAACACAACGCTTTGACTTCCTGGCCAAAGAAAAGTGCTTTCACACAGGAAATGCTCATTCAACCTTGGGAGTGTTTTTGATTTAAAAAATGAATTAATTCAAATCACAATCTTTTTTTGGTGCCTAAACTTAACTGGCGTCGCTGCATGACGTTCACTTTTTCTAGCTTAGCTCCACTACCACGGCCCATGAATGGGCCGTCATCTGGCGGTGCCTGCAGCAACAGTCACTGTAGACGCTGCGCTAAATACAACCAGCAACTGATGCTCAGATTTTTTATTGTTTTATGGTACTATAGAACCATATAGCACTTTTCTTAGTTTAAAATACTTCTATTTTAGATATAAAATGGTCTATTGGGGAAGTAGCATTGATTACTTTGAGGGGGGGGATACCTTATGTCCCCACCGGGGATATGTACGTAGACCAGAAAGGGGGAAAACCCACGCAACAGCAGGATTAACTGTATGTTTAAAAGGATGGTCATTACGTTATATAAAACGATCACATGATTAAAACAGAACAGTCTTAAATGTCATTCTGGGAGTCATTGGGCGACCAACCTAATTTGTCGTTTAGATATGAGGATGTTGCCTTCAAAACCTTATTTGTACAGCCAATTCTTTACTGCAATTCATGATGTTCCCAGATATGGTTGCTGTGATCATGAGGAATTCTGAGAAAGCCTCTTTATACTCATAAATACAAACCCTCATGCTAACATCACTAACAATAACATGCAATAACTCACACACAGCCAGAAGCCAGGGCCAGCGCCAGGAGTAATATTTAGAGACACAAGACATGCAATGAGCTGTTTTCTGGAAGACATCTTTTCCCTGCTTCAACGAGCCTGAGCTTTAATAACAGATGGTCCCATCGGCAGTACTTCTCTCCAAACATAATGCATGTGTGTGTGTGTGTGTGTGTGTGTGTGTGTCGTGATTTTACTGACACAGAACAGCATCAAAGAGAAATTCTTTCTCCCAGAAACAAGCAATTATGATCATACACAATTGGGAAAGCTTTAATTGGATAAACAGAGTTAAACTTCCAATACGCACATTGGAGTGTTAGAAATACAGATGGATCTGAAAACATCAAAGCTGTTAGGTATTACAATCCAGCCCGGTCCCATGGCGGTTTGTGAAATGGTCACGTTATTTTATCAATTGATTCCTGTGCAGGTCATGTTAATTTAATTATTTTTGTGTGTCGATTACGAATTTTGAAGTAATGTATTTCAATAGGAAGCCTATTACTTGACAATTATGGTAGCGAGTGGAATTGAAAAGCTGAAAATCCACGCAGGGAGGTTGGACTGGGTGGTAGATGGGTCAAACAACGCAGGACTTCCCCCCCCCTGGAGACCGGGGATCGTGTCCCACGTGTTAAAGTTCCTTTCCGCGTTATTCTCGTCCTAACCACACCTGTCCCGGTGTTGTCGGCGTGTCCTGTGTGTGACGGTTCCTTTCCCCGTTCTTTTTGTCCTAACCACGACCGTCCCATTGTTGTGTCCTGCATGTGGCGTTTCATTTCCCTATTGTTGCGTCCCCCAGAGCAGCCCAGTATCATGGCAGTTCGTGAAATGGTCATGTTCAAAAATTGTGACCTGAACACGTAATAAGCCAGGAAATCGTGACATGCACAGGAATCAATAAATCAAAATAACGTGACCATTTCGCAAACTGGCGTGTGACCAGGTCGTCCACTCATGATCTTAGAGATTATCTTGATTAGGATAATTATAATGTCAAAAAAAACCTTGGTACCAAAAACTAAAATTATCCAAAGGACAATATCTATGTTGGGCATTTATTTTCATATCGTTGAACACATTTCCAGGAAAAAATAAATTAAAACAATTCAAACTGAGCTCATGTGCTGGAGGAGAAATTAAGGATGTGGCACGGAGTGCCTTTGCTTCAGCTTGTGTTTTTTATCTGCTTGAGGCCTTGTTAGATCATAGAGCGTGGCATATTTGAAAGAAGTGAATGAGAACCCTCAGATTAACACACACACACACACACACACACACACACACACACACACACACACACACACACACACCACACACACACACACACACACACACAGACACACAGACGCGCACACACCCTTGCCTCCTGTCTCCGCATGGCATTGCATGACATATGTAGCCTGGAAGATTGATACAGCAAATGGTGGCACTCAGCCATGCTCATTACAGCAGCAGATGGTCGTGTGTGTGTGTGTGTGTGTGCTTCATGAGGGGTCAAAAACCAATATAGACACATTTAGATCAGCAGCAGCTTGACAGATAGTTTTGTAGCTTGTCTTTATTACAAAAAACAGGAGAATGCACTGTACAGTACAGTGAGAGACAGCTTTCTCTGAGGGTAAGATTTACTATTTACATTTGTGTTATTCATCATTTGACAAGCACAAATCTCAGTTTTCCACTCATCTAAAGTGCACTTTTCATGGCAGTGTGAAGGACACCTTTTTATTCTGTATATATGCATGGTTTCCAAACTTTTTCTGCATGGCCGACCTTTTGAAGATACAAATATTTCCAATTGAATTATGATGAGCTGTTTCTGCGTGAAGGAGCAAGAGAGGGAGAGAGGGAGAGAGGGAGAGAGGGAGAGAGGGAGCGAGGAAGAGAGGGAGAGAGGTGTGCAACAATCAGCTGTTTTTCTTGACAATCAACGAGACCCAACGTGATTTGACGGAGATATTGAAAGTTAGCTCCTTAGATTAAATTCTTTGCGTTATGTTTACCTGGCAGACTTTTTTACAAACTTGTCCATCCTTTGCAGCTGAATTCCCCCCCCCCTCAGTAACTCCGGGCCCCCCAGTTTAGGAACCACTGATGTAAAGGAAGATTGCATAAATCTCAGGAGGAGCAAAGGTTAGTGAGGTTGAATTTACAGAACTTCAAGCATTTAGCTATTTGACTTGGATTGTTTTGCATCTGAGAAGCAAGTGAAAAAGTGTATTTACATAAAAGGTAATTGGAAAAGAAGCATTGGGGCGTTACAAACGTTTAAGCATGTTTGACTGATTGTGCCTCCGGAAACACACCCAAATTTTGATTGAACAATGTTGGCACAGTTTTTCTTCTGTATCACCGTTATTTCAAGCAAAAACACAATACTCTCAAACGATAAATCTGAATGACACGAGAGGCTCTTTAGCTCTGGTTTCTCATTTGGACTCTCCATACTAATATCACTTGCTATATGAGTTATATACCTGGATGTATTAGTTGTGCTAATGGAACCAATTTCACTGGAACAAAAACCCCCGTGCAGCCAAAAAAGCATTTTCCCCATAGATCACCATTATAAAAGAAACTAGAACGCCTAGAAAAACGACACATGTGCATGCCACCGTATCTTTACTTATTCTATTTCTTCATGACAAAATAGCAAAAACAATTGCAAAGCAATTCAGAGTTATTACCATTCTAATCTAGTCTAGTCACACATCCACCATCACACATCCCATCAAACAAGTCTGCAGTGGTCATTTATGCGCTTTGTGTGACTTAACTTCTTTTCTCTTGCAAAATTTAAATTCAACCTTTTGTTGACCTTAAAAACACACACACACCCCACACATACACACACACACTCTGACATTTGCAGTGTGCAGAATACATGTCTACGGTGTGTGTGTCTGTACTTTGTGGAAAGTGGATGTCCATAGT
>NC_045741.1:33081755-33205238 GCF_008692095.1 Etheostoma spectabile
TACATAATTTTGGCCGAGTTACCACGGAGACCACACACCCTACTCTCGATTTTCGGCAAGGACCGGCCCTACTTTGCATCTGATTGGCCAAAATTGTTTCATTGGTTGGTGGAAGTCCGATGATTGGTTAAACGTAGGGCATCAAAAATCAATCCCATGTGGAGTTTTTAACGTATTTATTTTTCTAAAAAGGTCATACCCGAGAAATCCAGCACCAGGCCCGAGTACTTTAGGCTCTGCGTCAGTTAGAGTTGTTTTCCTCTCATATGATTGGTAGGTGAAATCAATTGACTCAAAAATACATAACTGCATGCAAGTTCCCAAATCTATTTATTTATTTTTCCTCACGGCCGCACGCCGGAGATCCGGCACGGTGCCAGAATACTTTAAGCCCTGATTAGGTAAGGTGGGTACTAGGGATGAGCGAGTACAGCATTATCTGTATCAGTTTACCACATGAATTATCTGTATCCGGATCCGTACTCGGACTGGGCGGGGCCTAAACCAGAAGTGGTCAGATTTTAACCAGGAAGTGGGTCAGATTCTCTTGAAATGTGCGGGGCTTTAACCGGTATGTTATTTAAGAATGCAATTGATATGAGTTGATCAAAAATGTTTATATTTATTGCTGATTTGAAAACTATTTACATGACAGCATTGAGCTTCAGATCAATGCTGTTGTCATGGTAACAAACAAACTATTTACAGAACGTTTTGCAACACACATGGATCGCAATTATGAAGTAAAATGTAATGAACAAGAGTTTTCATACTCAATATAACTTTCTTTTTTAACTCTTTTTTAACTATGATCAGTGTGATTTTTTTTGTTTTTGGTTCTTTTTTATTTTTTTATTTTTTTTATTTCCACACAAGGTATATATGTGTGTGTGTGTGTGTGTGTGTGTGTGTGTGTGTGTGTGTGTGTGTAAGGGAGAGACACAGAGAGAGAGGGGGCGGGGGGGCAGCTGACAGTAAAAAAAAAATCTCCGATGGCAGAGACGCAACGGGAGTTGCATTTAAACCAAGCAGCATGTCTGAAACCCACGTTCACCAGAAATCTACTGGTTACTATGTAAGGACTACAAACCCCACGTTCACCAGAAATCTACTGGTTACTATGTAAGTACTCCAAACCGAAGTCAAAAAAAAAACCTGAAGCTGAAGAAACCCTAAACGTTAACGGAACAGATCCGCAGACCCGATTGACTGCCTGACGGAGAGAGAGAGAGAGAGAGAGAGAGAAGAGAGAGAGAGAATTTCTCCATGTTGTGTGTGTGTGTGTGATTGATCCGAATTGTTCACGAATGACAGACTATAAACACATGAATTCCTGATGATTCATGGGATATTAAGGAATGCAGCAATACATAAATCATTAATTACAATGCATAATGACTCATACATCAATTAATTCATGCACAAATTCACGATTATTCATACATTCTTACCAACCAACAACACACACACACACAAATGTAATCTAATTTGATAGACTAGATAGCTTCCCTGTTGGAAACATTCATTCTGGATATTTGTTAGAGGACTGAATGCTGACTATCTCTTTGGAATTGTCGTAGTAACTATGACGTAGTGTAGACTAGCTAGCTAGCGATATAGCCTAACCGTTAAAACGAGACAGATACGAAGAGCCAGCGTTACAAATATACATTGCAACGCTGGCTGCACAGGTAATGCAGACACACACCGCTCCGACTGACTGACACACACACATTGTTAAAATCCTACGCCGGACGCTTTATTAGTCTTTGTATTTGGGTTTAGTTAATGATAGGCCTACAATAAGACGACGACAGACCGGGACATTTTAGCGTCCTGATGGGCTTTTGTCGGTACTCGGGACACTCAACTCAAAATCAGGACTGTCCCAGTCACACCTGGACGTCTGGTCACAATGTAAAATGAATGCCTCCACTTGTCGCTAACCTAACTTAGCTAGCTAGTCAAACATAACTAGCAGAAGGTCTCTGATATTACACACCCTGAGTCCGTTTATTTTGATGTAAGATAGTTTCAGCTGAGGGAGATTTTTTTGGAGGCATGTTGCCCTCTTCTGGACAATGATGTCTGACAACTTTTTTTTGTCTGAGGCCGACACCTTTTCATCTGAGGCCGTTTGGTTTGTAAGCAGTTTCCGATGATGGAGATTTTTCTGAGGCATGACACTTGACTTTCATAGACTTGATCGAGATTTTTCTGAGACTGATGATTTTTTGCCCTGAGGCAGTTTTGTGTGAAGATGACAGAGGTTTTCTTCGTCTGAGTGACTTTTAGGCTAGTCGCTGTGGCCTGAGGCCTTTTCATCCGAGACCTGATGCCTTTTTGTTTGAGTCTGACACCTGAGCCTGAGGTCTCTGAGGAAGTCCTAAAATGAACACCACCTGGGTAACAACACTCTCTCCCTGTTGAAGTCGAGAGGACGGTACTGGATACATCAGGCCAGCTCTGAAAGGAAGGAGGAGTTTCTACCCTTAGGCTATTGATTCTTAGTAAGGATGCTGACTTAGACCCCCCCCATTTCCCATCATACAAATGTATTTCTTGAAATCAGTGTTTTTAAGGCATAAATTAAAATAACTGCTGGATTATATTTCACTTAGCCTATATCCACGTCTGGGATTACTCTGGTGCTGCCGGAAGTTTTGCTTTTCAGATGCATGTCCATTACCTTCCGATTTCTTTGTGTTGTAATTTTAAACTCTGGTGGATTTACGAGGACTATGATTAACTTCTCCTCCGATCTCTGCAGGGTAAATCTGAGTTTTCTGTTGCACGATTAAAACAACTTTTGAACCTACATGTTCCACCAAAACAAGTACTTCCACAGGCTTTTTTTGCAGCGGCACTGTAACCCCATCCAGTGCTTAGCACCACCCAAGACAATTGTGATTGGTTTAAAAAAATGCCAATAAACCAGAGCCTGTCTTTCTACCCTCCCGGAGTGCTGTGTGGACTAGCCAGACCATCCTCTGCAGCGCTGTGGAGGAAGGTCTGGCAAAGCAAGACCACATTTCACTTACATTTTATTATTTTTGATTGATTGATGTAAAAAGAGCTGCTCCAGAGCTGCTTCAAACATTTCAGATAAGGTTGTCTTTAAGCTGACAACAGTTCTGTGTCAAAAAAATGTTACTTCCTTTTTATTATCAATAAGGCCACTTTTAGAGAGCGCTCCTGCCTCGTGGGTGGCTGTGGCTCAGTTGGTAGTGCAGTTGTCTACCAAAGGAAGGTCGGTGGTTTGATCCCTGGCCCTGCAATCCCATGTCGAGGTGTCCTCGGGCAAGACACTGAACCCCAAATTGCTCCCCATGCTGCGCCAACGGTGTGTAAATGTGCGTGAATGTTTATCTAATGTGCAGGTGGCATCTTGTACGGCAGCCTCGACCACAGTGTACGAATGTGTTTCAATGGTGAATGGTTAGAAGGTAAAAGCGCTTTGAGTAGTCTGTAAGATTAGAAAGGTGCCATGTCAATACAGTCCATTTAGTACACAGCACTATTTGTCTGAATGCCAGCTTACTCAACCATCCTGGTTCTTGGTACAGGCCCCTGTAATATTAAAATCAAAACCAGTTATTTAAACGTAATGTAGAATTAGTTTTACCGGAGGTTATTTCTGCCACGCATTTGATTGGAGTAAAAGGAGAAGACTGAAAAGGTACTGAAGATATTTCAAGTTTGTGTTTGTTGTTTGTTCACTTTAGATCCTTAAGCCTCAGGCACATGATTTAGTTTTTCCATTAATGGGTGACACAGAACGGATTGAGCAATGCACGTAAAAAAAGTGACATTCTCAGACTTCAAGTCTCTTTGATGCACACACAACATGTTCACAAACAGACATCTAAAGGAGAAAAGACGGTCGAGGTTTTGTGGTACACCTATGTGACATTTTGAGACGGTTGTCTTTTTTGTCAAAGAAAAGGAAGAGGAAAGGAAAAATATGTTGTAATGAAGAAGTCACACGCACTGCTTTGTTTGCTCTGCGAGTTGCAAATCTTTGCCACTTAAAGCTTTAGTGCGGAACGTTTTGATAATAATGAACATCCGTTACATTCAAGCCATTCCCAAATGAGTTGCTACAAAGCTGATTAAGACTATCAGCTCCACATAATTCTCTCTGGATTTCTCAGTGTGGCTGTGTTCAGAAGTTTGGCTCGTCTGGTGACTTTCCTGCGCAGAAACGCGAGTGATAACCACCTCTTTTTTTTGTGTTAGTGCACTTTATATTTAACATCCAATTCAATGTTCAATTTTTTCATTAAAAGATTGTTGAACATAATTTCTTCAACAAGCAATCTGTTGTATTCAAGCAATACACTGAAAGCTGCAGAGATGCAAGCCTGAGTTCACTCTAATTTGTATTCTTAGCAAGTGATAGTTATCGCGATATTCAGCAACGTTATTGCAAATTCCATATTTTCCTCATATTTTGCAGCATTAACCGTAAAGGTCTTGGAGATGCATCCATTGGGAATGACTATAAAGCTGAGACTCTTAACCCTTGAATGGTATCCAGGTCAAATTGACCCATTTCAAACTTTTAGAAGAAGAAAAATGGTACAAGTTACATTTTTTTTACCTTAAAATAAACAGTCTTACCTTATTTTCTGTGATAAACATGTATTACTAACTCAATTTACAAAATTATTCTGGATATGACCACTTATGTTTTTCCAAGATTTTTAACACAAATTACTGTATAACCTTATGACAAAAACAAATCACAGTTCCATTTTTAATTGTGTTCTAGTAGAGACCGATTGCATTCCCTAAACATATATGTTATCTAAATTGTTTGAAATTGGGATAAAGAAAATATTTGTTGATAGATTATGAGGTAAAATTTTATTTCAGTATTGTTTTTAAAACCCCAAATAAGTCACATGGACATGAGAGGGTCCCGAAAGTGAAGACAATACAAGGTTAATGTGTGATGATGTTAGTCCCCATAGTAGCATATTTTCTGGAACTTCACCTCGCTGTATTAATGACCTGTTGTGACCTCGAGGAAAATCCCAGCCTGTGCGCCTGGGTAGCTTACCTGGCAGAGTGCGCACCCATATGTCACCCATATGTCACCCATATATAACGGCCGTGAGATCGACTCCAACCTGCGGCCCTTTGCTGCATGTCATTCCACCTCTCTCACAACTGTCACGTCTTCAGTTGTCCTATACAAATAAAAGGACAAAATCCCCTTCCAAAAAAATCACAGCCTGATGAAACGTTACACCTACAAACTATAGACCTAGGTCATTCAGAAGATCTATGGCTTTCCTGGGAAAATTGACACTAATGGAGATTCTGAGCAATTTTCAGAACAGAATTGCACCATCCACTTGCCAAAAAAAAGGAAATTCTTTAGAAATCTCCATATGTCAAACATTTTTACTACCAAGTAACAGCATGAGTGCTGTTATTTGTTAGCTGATGCCTTAATGTGGTATTTTGGAAGGGATTTTTGACAATTTCTATAAATTCTCAAGTGGTCAAAAACTGTTACATTTTGCACCAAGTCTGTGTAACAATTGGTATCAACCCAGAAATTGCTGCAACAACTTATTTGGCTTCAATCATAATGTTTTAAGCCCTTCTTTATAACAAAAAGTCTGAAAACCTCTCTTACTGTATCTCAGGATGGCTTTCAGAATGTTTGGTATAACAGAAACGTGTTTTCTAACTGCATTAAGGAAAACATCCTATCTTATCTTAGGATCTTAGGATAATTAAGCTACAGAACTGTCCTATCCGAGGGATTTTCCAAGTTAGGAATCCTAAATTAGGATGGCATAGACTGTATAACTAATAACTAATTTTGGATTAAAAACATCTTAACAATATGTTAAGATAAGATATGGCGTCTGAGATAAGATAGGACACGGCCATGCATTTATGAATTGCTTCTGTAATAGGAAGATATTATCTTTGAAACTCAAGTTAAGATGGGACAAGCAGTTAGGATATTTTCTGGAAGTGAGCTACACGGTTTCCAGCTTTCATATAATGCGTACCACTTCTATGTGGCAAATACTGTTGACCTGCTATCTTTTCCTAAAGATAGCAGTGCCAGAAATGGGCCGGAATTCACTGGTACTTAGACTTAGAAAACTTTTCATTGGGGGTGGAAGTAGCTCAGTCAGAAGGGAGTTGGGTTGGGAACCGGAGGGTCACGGTTCAAGTTCCCATATGTACCACAGTATGGTGGTGGACTGGTAGCTGGAGAGGTGCCAGTTCACCTCCAGGGGACTGCCAAGGTGCTCTTGAGCAAGGCACTGAACCCCTGAATGCTCGGGGTCTCTTTACATGGGCAGCCCCCTCACTCTGACATCTCTTCATTTAGTGCATATATAGGTACTGACCATGTGAGTGTAATTCAGGCCTGTGTGTAATAACCATTCCCCTTGAGGGATTAATAAAGTATATATTATTATTTAATGTCTCAGAGAGGCAAATTGCTGTACAGAACAGGCATATTGACACATAATCCACAACACAAACATTGAAACAGACATCTACAGTACAATGTATCTAACAGATAACATGCACACATCAATACATAGAATACAATAAAAAGGAGTATGTTGCACTTCACTAAAAGGCCTAATTTCATAAATAAAAGAAACTACTGCACAGGACTTCACATAGCTTGAACTCTGTACCAATCTACTCAGATGTAGTTGGTACAGGTCTACCTGTTGCTTTAGAATGTCCATACCAGTATACAATACCATAGAGAGAGAATACTCTCAATGGATTTGTAAAAAAAAAGAGTCTGAATTTTGTTATCAACCTTAAAATAATTAAATTTCCTAAGAAAATACAAGCATGTTTGGCCCTTTTTAAAAACAGCATCAGCACACTCATCACAGGACACAATTTAGTCAATGATTCAAATCGCCTGCGTAGGTGCTCAGTTGTACATCCTGACTGAAAGTTTTTCTCCACAAGTACTGTTACTTCTTACTGAGAAGGTACGCACCTCTGAACACCTGCATAACTGTGTCTCTCACATAGCAGATAAATGAGAAAACAACGCTGAGAATGTGCTCATTAACATAGATATTTGTAGTGGATAAACTTGTTATTGTAACCCTCATTGTAACCAGGGCTTTAAATTGACACTCGCCAACCAGCCAAATGTGGGTAAAAATGAACTTTTGCGGGTAACATTGTTAAGCTACTTGTCAATTTGGCTGGTGATGAATGAAACAAACAACATCTCTTTGAATCCGATTGCCAGATAAGTCTGTTTTCTGCCAATGAATTTAGGCGACTTTGTGTGTGCACTTAGCTTGTAAACGTAATCTTTATCTGGCAGCACTGCTTGAAGTACAAATCCTACATTTACCATGAACACTATGTTGTGCAGTTTTATACAACCATTGGTTAAGTGCTTAGCGTGTGTGGTATCGAAAACAAGCTATGCTGAGAAAGGAGAAGAGGGACAAACCAGTGGAGGTAGAATTAAAGTTAGTGTGGGGAAAAAAAAAAACCTAAACAAAATGGGGAGATACCTTTTGGGAAACCAGAAAAGCAAAAGAGGAAGGCTGCACGGGGGACAATGAAGATGAATGAAGAGAGGAAAAGAAGAAAACATGGAAAATTTATCTAGAGGGAATCTGATTGACTGGTAACTTTAAAAATCTAGTGGCCATGTTGGCTGGTGATCAAAACCGTGACTTTAAAGCCCTGATTGTAACTCTGATCACTGGAGTAGACCCGGGAAGACAAAAGGATTGTAAAAGACGCTGGACAACAGACCTTTGCTCTGTGTGCTCCGCTTCTTATCTGCTTGCACAAGCTCCAAACCACTTTTAATTAATCTTCTCCACCCTTGCATCACTTCTACACAAATAAGCTTTACTCTTTTTCATGTCTGTGTCTTAATACGTTGCATGTTATACAAAAGTTGCTTCACACACAACCTTATCACAGCCAAATAGTCCATTACTGTAGTGGTAGAGCCTACATTTTATGTAGTTTTAGTAAACACACCGCAATCAATTTTAATCAACTAAAACCATAATAATGAAAATACTAATTTCCCACATCATAGTGGCTAATTAAAATGAAATGCATTCAAAAACTTTATGTGATATATTACCAAGACATCCGTATACATACACTACCGGTCAAAAGTTTGGGGTCACTTCGAAATTTCCATTGCACTCCATTGTAAACAGAATACCAGCTGAGATCAGTTGCATTGTTTTTTTAACCAGGGCAGCAGTTTTCAGATTACATTATGTGCTGACATAAATGCAAAAGTGTTCTCCAATGTTTTCTCAGTTAGTTTTTATTAAATGATATCAGATTAGTGAACAGAATGGGCCTTTGGAACATTGGATGAATGGTTGCTGATAATGGGCAATGTAGATATTGCATTAAAGATCAGCCCCCCCACTCAGATCAGCGGGTATTCTGTCTAACATCGAGTGGAATGGAAATTTGTAAGTGACCCCAAACTTTTGACCGGTAGTGTATATCCAAGACGCATGCGATGATCATGTCATGCAACTGAATTAGACTAACGGCACTGTTTTTTGATCTAATTCAGGCACTGCCCGTCCCACCATTAAAAACACACAAAAAATATGGGTCTATGGTGGGTCTCTCAGGGTTAATGAGACTTTTTGTGTTTTTCTTTTTTATGGCTTCCTTAAATCTTATTCTTTTTTCTTTTCCTTTTCTCTGCAGGGTAAATCAAGTTAAGGTAAGTTCCCCCCCCCCCGGCTTTTCACGGTGCTTAGAACCGCCCAAGACAAAGTGATTTTTTTTTTGAAATTTTAATTTTTGCTATTTCTTAATTTCAGTTGTCTTAAAGGTCTCATGACATGGTGCTCTTTGTATGCTTTTATATAGACCTTAGTGGTCCCCTAATACTGTATCTGAAGTCTCTTTTATATAGACCTTAGGGGTCCCCTAATACTGTATCTGAAGTCTCTTTTATATAGACCTTAGTGGTCCCGTAATACTGTATCTCAAGTCTCTTTTATATAGACCTTAGTGGTCCCCTAATACTGTATCTGAAGTCTCTTTTATATAGACCTTAGTGGTCCCCTAATACTGTATCTGAAGTCTCTTTTATATAGACCTTAGTGGTCCCCTAATACTGTATCTGAAGTCTCTTTTATATAGACCTTAGTGGTCCCCTAATACTGTATCTGAAGTCTCTTTTATATAGACCTTAGTGGTCCCCTAATACTGTATCTGAAGTCTCTTTTATATAGACCTTAGTGGCCCCTTAATATTGTCTCTGAAGTCTCTTTCCAAAAATTCAGTCTTGCTGCAGAATTACAGCCACTAGAGGCCGTCCCACAAAGAGCTTTCCTTAGGATGTGCCATTTCTGAGTCTGAAGGTTTTGAGGAAGAGGGGGGCAAGGTGGAGGCTGGGGGTGTGGCCTTGACCAACTGCCACTTTGCTCGTTTGAAAGTCATGATGTCTCTCCCCCATTGGTGGGCCAAATACTCAGGGTGGGGAAAGAACAGAAAGGGGAGAAAACCTTGCCGCTTATGACCTCATAAGGGGCAAGATTCCAAACCGGCCCATCTTAGCTTTCATTTTGTCAAAGGCACCATAGATACCCAGGGCTCAGTTTACACCTATCACCATTTCTACCCACTGGGGAGGCCATAGGAAGGCTGGAGGAAATCATATTATTGTTAAAAAACATCATAAAGTTAAATCTTCATGCCACGGAATCTTGAATGATGTGTTATATGTGTGCCATGGTGGAGAAAGGTCTGGCAAAGTAAGACTAATCTGCTGCATATGTTACTGTCAAAAAAATACAAACTACAATACAAATACAAAAGCAGATTGTCAATGTATCTGGTCTGGAACTATCTGACATTGTTACAGTAGGTCTCAGTTGTGGACATGCAAAGTAAACAGAAAGATGTAACAAATAGTGGACAGTTCATAATTCATAATTCAGAACACACTACAGCTTAATGACTTTTTCTCCCTGGGACATTTCAAAACTCTGATCAGAATTGCTAATCCTAAAGTGGATATTGTATTATGTATCTGCCGTTTCTCATCTGTTTTAATTGTCCCTTGTTTGTTTCTGAATTTATTTATTTTTTTTAAATAACTTTTGTAACTTTGTATGCTAGTGTGCTTTCATAACCAAGTCTCCCTCAAAAAATAGACTTTTAATATCAAGGACATTCTGATTAAATAAAAAGGTTATCTGAGAAAAATGAAACCATGAATTTGAAATGAAATTTCCACCCACACCTAATTCCCAGATGCTTTCATTATTTTCTTCTTTCCTTTGTGCAACAGAAAACCGACACATCTATGTAGCCTTTCTTCAGCTTTGATGGAGAAAAGTTCACAAATTCTTTGTAAAGGCTATGTTACCATGGTTGAACAACACTATTTTTTTTCTACTGCCTGAATTGCCTAATTGTCCAATTTAAGGACGACTTTTTAAGAATAACATCATCAGTTCAACACAGGCATTCTTCTTCAGCCAGATAGTGTTGCAGTTCCATATTAACAAAATCAATCTCTCCCCCTCTCTCATTTTCTCTCGCTCCATTTACCCGGTCATGGTGGATATCTAGCTGTGTGTTAATGGCCAAGCCCGATGTGTTGGCATTGATTATTAACCCTTCAGAATATCCCAGCAGGACGGCTGTGAATGTTGAATAAGATCACACCACTAATACTTACTCACTCAACCATGTGCCTCTTGCTAATGTGCATCTCCTTCTATGCTTCTTGTTACATTGCCATTCACTTCTCCCATTTCCTGCTTGCTTCTTAGCTAATTCATTTTCAATTTATTTCCCTTTGTGTTTCCTGCATACTTCTTTTTCGCTCCACATTTTCCGTCTTTCACCATTGCTATCTTTCACTCATACCTGTTCTCACTCTCAACCTCTCTAAACGCACACACAGACAATAATTTGCTGTCTGGTTAAGAATTTCAAATACACACTTGTTTTTGGACAACTGGAGATAAAAGCTCTTTGTACTCTGTATGAACGCATATACGCATGCACACACAAAATAGACTGTCAGCACAAAACGTAGAATAACCAAGGCAATGATAACCACTTGGGTTATTTGCTTTTATGTTCCCTTACCTTCAAATTCCCATCACATGAAATTTGCACAGCAGACTAATCCCTGGATTCCACCCGACGTGTTCCGGCTGAGACGTGGTTTGATCCGCCCTGGTTCACACCACACTTGGAGAATGTCAGAAGCAGAGCCTTTTTCTTGCCTGACTTGCATATTTTTTTGAAATGGTCATTTTTCCTTAATTTTTGTGCTTCTACCATAATTTATGAGGACTATGATTAACTGCTCCTCAGATCTTAGCCTAACTGTCTTAGTTTTTCTGTTGCGCTATTAAAACAACCTTTGAATGTACACGTGCCACCAAAGCAAGTTCCTTCCCGAAGCTATTTAGCAGAGGCACCGTCATTGAGTCCGGCGCTTAGCACCACTCAAGATGATTGTGATTTGTTTAAAGAAATGAGGCTGTGTGGACTTGCCAGACTCTCCACCGCAGCGCTGTGGAGAAAGGTCTGGCAATGCAAGACTAATTCCTAATTTCCACCGGTTGCGAAACGTCTATGGATCCGCTCCAGGAACAGTGGCGGAGTCATTAGCTTTCCGTTAAAGTCCATGTGTGTACTTTCACTGACATGCGGAGCGGCTGTATTCCGACTCCGTTCCAGCTCCGGCGATCCCCAGCCCTCCGGAGTAGATACGCAGAGCTTTTATTTTTTCCGGATACCGGTGAGCTCCGCAGCAATTCAGCACAGGGCAGATTGTGCGGGACAGAAAGGACAAAATAAAATAGAGCATACACACAGCGGCTCATATCTCCCTGCACTAAACCTTGAATACAGCACAGAGTTGTTTCCTCTCTATTCCTCTAGACAGAAACTAACTGCTGTTAGTTTTGTGGTTTTATTCTACATAATTTCGTGAGTTCTCCTGGGTCCTCGTGACTTCAGCTGTCAGTCATGACCGCAACCAAATCCGGACCTTGTGGGTGTTGACAGACGGCGAAGCGGATCTGCAGCCGTTTTGATTCCGGTGGGAATTTGGAGTAAGGAGCTGTTGATATAAAGGGGAGGATAGTTCCTTCTTCCTAATGTCCACTATCATCTCTTTAGTCTTGCTGACATCCAAGAGTAGGTCCAGGTCCTTTACTTCTTTCAGGTTTAACTTTTCATTGTTGTCTGTGGCTGCTTTATTGACGTCATGCTCAAAAAGGGAGATGGGTGGGTGTAAGAAGTGCACCAACCCATTCATTAACCTCTGCTTTAGCCATTTTTGCTTGTTGCCTGACAATGCCCTCAAAGCAAGCATAAAATGTTTTCAGCTCACTTAATTTGGGATACTTTGCAGTCATAAGCATATCCTTGCCATGGAAACCCTTACCTGCATTCTGAGACCGCCGGATCGTTCGGATTTTCTCTTGAAATGCTCCATCACCAGCTGTGATTCATTTGTATCTTTTACAGGGTTCCTACCTGCCATTATACCGCTTAGGCACAGCGACAAAGCGTGTATACAGGGTTTCTGCAGGTGTTAGCAAGTCAAATTTCAGACTTAAGACCTTTATGAATAAAACTTGAGACCTATTATATCACGACAAAAGGCTTATGGCTTAAAATTTTGATTTGAAAATTTTAGACATTTTAAGACCCCGCCGAAACCCTGGTATGAACTGTGGACTGCATGAACATGATGGCCGCATGATGGTTCGCGTACACAGCACACACAAAGGAAAATTTGTTTGTCCTTGGGTGAAAACAACTCCAAGACTCAAGCCAACATCCCTTGTCTTGCTTGCTACCCGCTGGTTAAAGTGAAGGGAGTTAACCCCGGAGCTAGCGACAACTTCAGCACAGGCTCACTAACTCAAAGCAACACCAAAGCACTTTTTCTCTTTGGTCACCTGTCATGGGGCTAGCCCATGCCTTCATGTAAATCTGGGGTAGCATGTGGTATCATGCTAAGCTAACCTTTGTATGTCAAGTAAATGGGAATGGTTAGTGTGAGCAGTAGCAATGGGTTCGTCATTTTATTTCAGTACTTGTCAAATGGCTAGGAATCATGTTTGGATAAAGGCAACACATACATAATTCAATTCAAGTTATTTATTTTAGTTTCATTCACCTGTTCTCATTGCAAGCAGGGGTTGGATTGGCAAACAAGAAGTGATAGATTCTGGAGTCATTTATAGAGGGGAAGATCTGGAATGGCCCAAGTGTCAGCCAGTCCAGAGGGGTGTACAGAATGTCTAGAGTTTTGTTGTGAGAACTTGTTCAGCATGTAACATTTCATTTTGATGTTATCGTTGATAGAGCGTGTAGTCATGTAGACATAAAGGTTTGGGAATGCTGAAGTAACACAATAGGGTTTGATTGATTTCCAATTAACTTTGGTTTGTCTGGTAGGAGGGGCTTCTGCTATAAAGGAAGGAGGCTGAGGCTCCTCTGGAGGAGAACCACTTTGGCCAGTAAGAGTGCAGTTGCTAGGGCCCAACAGTCCGGGCCTGATTTAGCCTTTTTATTATTTTGTTTGATATTAGTTGGTGATAGTAATTTCAATAGTTAGTATTTAGTGTTCATGTTTTGTTTATTTTCTATTTTTCAATAACTCATTCTGGCAATGCTGCAATTCCTTGTGACTGCTGAAGAAATAAATCAAGTCACCAGGTGGAGAACTCCAGAGTCCATTTCTCCTTCTTCCACTATGGGGCTAAACATTACATCACCCTACAGGTTAGAAGCAGAATTGTCCATTACCACTGACTCATTTGAACTACAGATTCGCTACCTGATCTGGCAAACTTGCATAGTGCAGTTAGAAGTGCCATTCACCTGGTAACGAGTTAATGAACCAATGAAACTATTTTGGAAACCTAATTTTAAGGTACAAAAGAATCTTTGGTGTTGCTTTAAGGTGGGATGTCCTTTAAAGTGGACCAGCTTTTCTTATTTTAGTGATAAGCCACTCCTCTTACTCTTCAAGTTATGCTGCAACCGACAACCACTAAGCTTTATACAAATAATTGCATGATTATGTCAATGTCATTTGCACCTAAGCTCCCTAAAAACCCAGGGAAAACCCTGTTTCGCTCTTTTATATATTTGGCGATGTAGTTGCCTTTCTCTCATTTTAGAAGTTTGTTTATTAACTCCTACATTTTTAGTTTTACATACTAAAACTATTGTAAGAATCTCAACAGTAATAGATGCAAATAATTTTGCTCACCTGGAGTTTAGTAGCTTCCTTGCAAACAATTAGGAAAGTTTGTTAAGTCTTTAATGAGTATTTCTATGAGACATCTTTAATGAGCTTACTGATCTGAGTCGAAATAAATACCTAGTTATTGTCTAAGTAAATCCAATTGTTTCACACATATGAGTGAGTAATTTGGCCCTTGATATTTACTGTTTTACTACATCTGTCAACTGTGCACATATTACAAATTGAAGCCATATTTTTTGCACTTACTATATGTATTGCTTCATAAGTAGAATCACAGTAAACAGACTTCTCACATAAATGTATGTGCAGTGTGAAGGTAGAATGTAAAATTATAAAAAAATACACAAAAAAGTGATTTTAAACTAGATGTTGCACAAGTAACATGATGTGTCAGATATCATGTTCACATCAACAGCTGGCTATAGGCTAAATCACAGCTTTTTACTGCACATGGCAGTCCTGAGTAGCAAAACAGACATGTAGGGAAATGTCACCAATCATCACTGGAAGCAAACACACATCTATGAATCTATGCACACCATCATTCAACTGCAATGTAACAGCAGGCCACTGGCTAATGTGAAATGCAGTGACATTTGAAGTGCTCACACCTTCTCTGCAGGGAGCACCTTAATAGTTGATCCGACATTTGTGTTTGGATTTTCTAAGTATGGGTGTGAGTGGCTGAGAAAAGTTGCAGTTAGGGGAACAGCCACGGATTTCTGACTTCACAAAATAAGGTTAGACAGACATGTTCCTCCTTTTAAGTTGTATGATAAAATTTCACTTTTTTTCTGCACATTTCAGTGATTCAAATATTCCCTTTTCAGTTTCATTCATAACATTATTCTTCATTTAAAGGAAAAGGTACTTTTGTAGCCATGCTACTGCTGTTATAGTAGCTGTGCTGTACACCTGTGTCAATTATAATTGGCCATAATGTGGAGGAACGAAATATATGGAACTGCGTTATGTAATTAGGATAAAAAAGGCATTTCCTGTATTCTGTTAAGTTACAGAAAAGAAGACGTTATCAGATTACATTTAGTCAAATGTGGAATATTACAGTACAAAATACATTTTAAATAAAGATCAATATAGTACTGTAGCTGAGGGTAATGACTTGTGCCTACTCATGAAGGTGATAAAATAATAACAGAGGCTAAAAAAAACTTTTTTGCCTACCCCGATTGTTATGGCTTCACCCCTTTGATAAGAGGCAACTCAACAATAGAGCTTACACTAAGCAAAGACGCACACATCACAACACACCCGTCTAACACAATGTGACAAAGATAAAGAAATACAGTGTAGGGAGCGGCAAAAAACCCAGTGGGCTTATTTGAAGCCTCCACCTTAATTATTTTTAAAAAATTCACAACATATAGATATAAAAACCTTAATAATTTTGAAATTTCATAACATATAGATATAAAAAACAGAGACCATAATGAGACATCATAAAATATATACAAACTAATAACAAAAATACATATATATGCAATATATAGGCTACATTGTTCTGTTTTTTTTACAGATTACACAAGTGTGAATTAAGTTTAAATAAATATAATTATATTGATTTTTTTTTTTTCAGTTGTCCTTATTTGTATATTTGGTATAATATTTCTTTTCTCTTGTCTTTGTATTTGGTGTTGAGGTAATCCAAAAGTAACGGAAAGTAATCAAGCTATGTTACTTTAATATTGTGATTAGATAACTGACTACAATTCGGACAGTAGCCAACTTGTATTGAAATACATTTTTAAAGTAACCCTCCCAACCCTGATGATTGGACATTAGCTAGCTTGTAGACATGCAGTTGATCAATGAGCTACTGATAGTGAATCATTAATGAGCAGCTAATGCTAAAGTAGTTCAGTTTGTAATAGTTTCCCAATTTATAACTTTCAGATATTTTGATTGCTTTGTATTTCCTAAGTTTAATTGGCAGTGGCATTCTAGAGTTGTACTGCATCCCATAACTGTGAAAACAGTATATTTTAAGGACTAGAAAGAAAATAGAACATGCTCTTTACAGTCGGTGTGTAGCATGGAATTGAAACCCAACCCTTAAGTTGGGTCATGCTGAGACATGCTTTATTATTTTGGACTCTATAGCAAACTAAATTTTTGCTTTCCACCTATTTACTACTGAATAAAACTTGAACTGTGAAAATAAGGAAAAGAGCATGCTTGCCAAATAAAAAGGCTTAAAAGCCGGAGCAGCTTTAGCATGTTGTTCTTTGCATCTCATCCTCATTAAAAACACAAATTTAAAGATGTCACTGTGTAGTGAACCTCTAACTTTAATACCGCAACATCCACGAGTGTGTTAGTCTCAGATAAGGAGAAGAGAGACCATAGCAAAGAAGATCTGCTTTATCCAGTTTATATCATTCTTTTTTCATCCTACATTTATGCCTTATAACAGGAGTCCAACGTTTTTTAGACCAACGACCCCTAACCTAAAAGAGAGAAGAGCAGTGACCCCCTTACTATATCTATTGTATAAATTTAAGTTGCATAATAAACTGGGTCTACAATAACGCAAAGAGTGGCCTAAAGCCTTTACACATACCCTTTTTATGGTGCCCTAAGCTATTACAATTACATACATATTCATATTTCAGAATGTTTTAATGTCAAACACACAGTTAATCTATAAACTTAACCGGTGGCTACCATAAAATATACATAGAATAGGCCGATTTATCTTTCTTAATATTGCGTTGGATTCATGTTAATATTTCCAGATATATTTTAATTTGGGGGGGGGGAACACGTCCCAAAAAGTTTTACATAAATTTGTGGTCCTCCTGCATTGACTGTGAGGTCCCCCCTAGGGGTTTCGGACCCCCTGTTGAAGATCCGTGCTTTGTAAGTAAAGTTGTAATCCTCCCTCTGGAACATCATTGAGGATTGAGTGTTGAGGTGTTACAAAAACTATAGTTTTGTATTAAACTGTTGCATGAAAACTATGTAGCCATTATAATGATTATATCTGTGTATGACTGTATTCAAAAGAACAGGATGACCTTGCAAGAATAGAAAGTGCCTCAGGGCGAAGTGCATGATGTGTGGGAGCTCAATGGGAACTCATGGGATTAACCCAGGACTATCATGATTAGAATATTTATTAGGATCGTCTATTGTGTGGCCATGGGAGTTTTTGCTAAAAAGAGTATCTGCTGAGGATGTTCGCCAGTCAATCTCTTTACTCTTGTGGTGCACGTTATTGATCCCTTGCTGCATGTAAATGAGCTTTGAAGAAGATTCCAGTGACTCTGTCATGATTTGGTAAATTATCCTGACAAAAGGTTTGTCTAATTCTCTCTAACATCACTAATACAGTCAACTCATTAGCACATATACAACACATTGATGCAACTAGGCAAACTCATGTTAATCTAACAGATATTCTATAGTGCATGGAAGAAATGGAATGGCAGGAAGAGAAAGAGTACTAGAAAATTGTACTTAAGTAAAAGTACATTTTTAAAGGAAATATTAGTATGAGATTAGCAGCACTAATATCGTGCAACTCATAACAGTCTGTTGAAATAAGTTAAACTTATTCCCTGGATCCGACATTGGTGAACAAGAGAAGAAATTCAAAGATGAACTATTAGGCGCAAGAAATGTGTACTAACTGTAGTTTACCTTGTCCAGGGGGGAACTTGAAACTCTTTATTTTCTGGTTGGGGGTGGGGTCCTAGAGAGAACCTTTTGGGTGTTGAGCCAAAAGACTCCCTTGCTGCACTAATATAAATGTATTAAGCTTAAGACATGTTTAAGTTACTATATTTGTTGGTATCGGCAGATATTCAATATTTAAGAAATTGGATAGGATTGGGGGTCTAAAAAGCTGATCGGTACACTGCCAGTACACATTGTACTCTATTAAACGGTACCACGCGGTATTGTATGGTATGACCTCAAGTATGTGATCTCAAAATGCTACATCTTTATGAACAGATAGATACAGAGCTTAAATCATGGTAACATATAGGGGTGACCCTGAATAGTTGACTTTTGGACAATTCAGTCTAAAGAGCCTGATTCGACGGGCAATCTCACAGTTGTAACCGTCGTAGTGGCTGTGTCACAGCTACATGAAGGCAGGTTTGGACCCAAGCGCAGAATAAACTTGGAGGGAACTATGATACAGTATAATCCAAGAGAACCAGTAACACGTGGGAAAAGGCAAGACTTCAGCAAAGACAGAGACACAGGGATTGACGAAAACCAGACAACAGACCAAAAAAATACACAGGGTAACGAGAGTAGTAACAAGGGACAGGTGCCATGAGGGCTGATGAACAGGTGTAACACTTCAGGGCAGACAATCACAGAGGCAGGAAAACACGTGGCAGGAAGTAAAACAAGAGACAACACAGGAGAAACGGAGACACTGCAAAATAAACTAAGAAAACCCAGGATCGCACGGTAGTAACAAGACAACGAGGACTGTAAATACAAAGACAGTCTGACAAGGGTAGACACAAAACAAGTGTCCAAGGAAAGACATACCTGATCAGAGAAATCTGAAACCAAAAGTCCTAAGGCCACTGGCCATAGTGCAGGACCGTGACAAGCAGAAAATGTGGATATGAAAAAAAGGATCATTCCATTTGGGCTGTATTAGGCTCTAGAATGTCTGATTTTACATAGAGTTGCGTATTTTTGCCCAATAAAACAAGATATGTAGCCTATTTTGGAAGGTTGGTATTACTCACACAGTCATGTTAAAAATAGATACTCTAGTTTGATAGATAGATAGATAGATAGATAGATAGATAGATAGATAGATAGATAGATAGATACTATTTTGATGTGTACTGTTCCTGACATCTACACACACAATGGCATAAAACTCCTTTTGGGAGCTATTACTCATGCAATATTCTGACTTAATCTAAATGAATTTGGAAATGACTGCATTTGCTTCTACTTTGGTGTAATCACTTTCGAACCTATCAAGTGTGCCCATCTTTTTACCCCTCTAAATCTGTCCATTAACAGATTCATTCACTCTGACAGCCAGGAGAAGTTGACAGATACACATGATGAAACAGAAATCCCATCCTTTAAAAAGTTGTTCTAAATGATAAAGTGTGAAGAAAGTGTGTGTGTGTGTGTGGGCTGGATGTTTTTTGTAACATGAATGTAATGTATGGGTTTAGCCCTGAGGAGCATGTTTCTGCTGCGGCTTACACACTCTTATCCAATGTAACACTTAACCCCTCAACGGTGCCTCCCACTGATGCACTGCAGTCACTGCTCACCTGGCTCTGTTTGAAGTTAATGCGTCACCCCGGGGTCATGAAAAACATTGACATTGATTATGATGAAACCTGTGCACATGTGCATGCATGCACCAGTATGTAAATGCTTTTTGAAGTCATTCTGGCTGCAGGCATTGCAGAGACTGATAGCAATGCAGCTCTTTAATCTTTAAAACGCAAGATGTTATGCTGTTTCTTTGTAGCTCATATTCATACTACACAAACACAAGCTATCAATCTCTGCTCGGCTTCTGCTAACCTGCTAAAAATCACACACATTGAAAGCTGAGAGGTATTTCCCTCAGATATACTGTAGGTAACATGTAATGACCTCGCTCAAGTGGCCACAACAAAAAGGGAGAAAAGCCATTGTAAAGTTTAACCAAAACAAACTTAATTAAACAAATTAAGCCAAATTTAAAGAGTTAACTCAAGTCATTAAAGCATGAGGTATGGAAATCCGAGATGTCTGTAGGGTGTTTATGGAGAGTATGTTTATATACTGTATATGTGCATGGCTGAACCAGAACAGAAGGGAAATGAAAGTCCCAGGAGCAGTGGCAGAATGGGGAGTCAGCCAGAAGTTTTCATTCCCTTACTTCTCGCATATTTTGTAGTTTTGCCTTAAAAAAGCTTGTTAAAATGATTTTGATTAAACTTCCTGAATTGCGCAAAAAAGTTTGACGCTCTCGTGAGGTGGTTTTTGTCGAAAAAGAGTTGATTCGCAAAATGGGGTATAGAAACACTTTAAGTGAATATGTTTCAGCAAACCGATTAGCTGTCCATTCTCCTTTTATTTCCCCGAAGATGCCGTTAGAGGGCAATTTGTTTGGTGTCCAGTTAGCAACCTCCATTTATTTGACTCTGGATTGGACTCCAGAGCTAATATCTCACAGAACTACGCTGTCGAGTTTATTTGCTCCAAACCAGTTGATGGAAACTGAGTTGATTTCTTTTTTGTGCCGTTTCAAAAATGAATTTGCTTGACAGAAACACCTGGAGAGAGTGACAGAGCTGCAGCTTTGGCTTAAAAAAACCTGACACCGGTGTAATTGATGGAACACCAATGTAAACACCAGTGTAATCATTCAGCTGCAAGGCAAGGAGAGTCACAGGTTAGCATCAGGTCTGCAAACACCTCTGGAAATTTTAATCTCGTTGACCCAAGTACTACTGATTAAGAACTAAAAGGGGAAAGAAAAGGGGTTGAGAGAAGAATCCTAAAAAGGAACATTCAAAAAAGCACACATCCTCCATAACTGCAACTAAAAGTTCAGTTCTAACTTCACATTCCCACAGGGATAAATATAATGCACAACTCTCGTTACAACGTTATAATGACAAACTTGTGGCATTTAAAACAGACATAGATGGGCAGATAACCTCTGACTGTATATACCTACAACTTTAAATCTTGTTGAAATATCTCAACAACTATTGGATGGAATGCTGTAACATTCTGTACAATTATTCATGGTCCCCAGGGATAAATATGTGACTTTGGACCCCTGAACTTTTATCTGGCATCTTGGTTTTACACTGAAATATATATTTGCAGGATTGGCATTCAATTTGATACAGGGATTCGTGTTTCCCACAAGATGAACTCTCATCACTTTGGTGATCAATTGAATTTTGCTGTGGCACCATCATTACATCAAAATTTCACGTAGTCCACTTTGATTTATGACCAAATGAATGCGGAACTAGAAAGGCATGCCCTATCTCATAATATAAAAGCAGAGTGAATTTTAGCAGTCAGGAACTCAATATTCCGACACTGAATAAATGCAGCAAGAGAGCTCCGTTTGTGCTTATACAAATGGGGACCATTACTAAGTATAACACACTGTTGCCATGGAAAGAGTTTTGGTAATAGACTGGCGGAGAATTTCCAAATCATTTTTTGTGCTTGCACAGAGCTTATACCGCTGATCAGTGGACCACAAAAGGAGGGGAAAGAGGGGGAAGGAAAGGTGGCCACAATGCACAAAGAGCATTTGTTAGCTCCTTGGTTAGCTCACGCAATGGGGCAACCTAGCTTCCACCGGAGAGCCATAAAGTTGACCTGCCATAAGTCTCATTTTGCTCCAGACTTTCCTCCACAGTATGTGGCTAGTCCACACAGCATTCCGGGATGGGAGAAAAACATGCTCTGGTTCATTTGCACTTCTTTAAACCAATCACAATCCTCATGGGTGGTGCTTGGCGCCAGACAGAGCAACGGTGCCGCTGCAAAATAGCCTCGGGGTGGAACGTGTATATTCAAAGGTTGTTTTAGTCGTGCAACAGAAAACTGCAATTGGACAGATAGTCTAGCTAGCTGTCTGGATTTACCCTGCAGAGATCTGAGGAGCAGTTAACCATAGTCCACAGAATTCCAACAAAAAGAAAGCAAAAGGTAATGGACATTTGGCCAAAAAAAGTGATATCCAGAAGAACATCCAACAGCATTTTATATTCCTGAAAGTGGAACGTTGTGGATGTAAACAAACCTGTAACATCCGAAGTAGCCGTGTAAGAAGCAGGGTAATGTAAAGGGAACAATTATTGCAAATTGAACCCCCTCAGGCTGCTTCAAGACCCCCCACCGCTTTGTGTCAGGGTCCTGCATCACGCTGTTGGGGTTCTAATTCTAACACAGGTGTTTGTCATTTTAGATATCTTTATTTAGGACTGTGCAGACTGTGCTTAATAGACCGCTTCTTCTCAGCTCTTGCACCTGTTTAGGTGGTACAAATTACACCTTTATGATTTGTAATGGTACATTTGATCTACCTCATTTAACTCCCAGCATAGTTTCACCCTGCTCAACCTGAGCAGAAAACTGGAAATTAAAAACATCTGCGTAGGGATGCAAGGCCCGTAAGCTGAAATAAGTAATCACATTGGTAATTTAAAGATATTCAACCCATCTTTCAAAAAACACTGCAGAATCTAGATTCATCCAGCTGTAGCCACCTGTTGTTCTTACTCTACAGAACTAGCACACAGAGACCTTGCTAAGATGGTTTTCTTTTGTAAATATTTTTCACGTTTAATTTAAATACGTTAACGTGCATTTGTTTATCAGTTTAAGGGCAAATGAACTTTTTGCAAACTATTATAAGAGTTTTTTATTTGGCAAGGCAAGGTGTTTATATTTTCTTTGCTACAGGCTTTAAAAAGTTACAATAGTTGCTCTGTGCTTTTAGGCTTTGTGTTCAGCTTCAATGAACTACTTGCATATTTGCGACTGAATGCCAGTTCCAGAAAGGTACTAGTCAAAACAGACATTTTGCCATTACCCCATCACTAATTTAGAGCAAATTCTTTCCATTTCAAACTTGGTATTTGTGAGCACTTTCTGATCATCACTTTCACTTTGGAATAGGGCTGGCACGGTTCATGAAAAAACATCCAAACTGTTCGGTTTGCTTGTCTCAGTTTGGAACGTGTGTGAGTGTCGCACGGTTCAATGCAATTGAATGCAGCCTCATGCCCGTATGTGACCTCAGACAGTGTGTTTCCCTTTCGTGTGAAAGTAGAGGTGTGGACAAGTTACCAACAAAATGTACAGGGATAGACGGTGCAAAACATGTCAGACCGTCCTGCCGACCTGTATACATTTAACCTCAATGTACTGTAATGTCCGTTCACTCTGCTGTTTCAATCCTGTCGGCTCTCTGCAGCGGGCAGTGCTGCTGCTAAGTTCCCCCCGTGACTGACGCGTGTGCACACACACATTCACACACACGATGGATGGAGGAAAAAACAGAGATGAGACCTACACAATGACCTAAATTGAGGACTGCTACGCTCGTTATTCTAAGTGCAATGATAAGTTAAAGTCCAATGAGTCCTTTATCAAACCGTATGAATGTGTGTCCCAGTCCGGGATAGGAAACTAACAATGTAACAATCAACAAACCACTGACAGACATGGTCAAATTTGATTCAATAAATTATAATAGTTTATCTTAAATCTACCAGCCATTTTCAAATTATAACATTTGCAGTATCATGACCCTTTTTGGTAAGGCTACTAGGAAAACTCAGCCTAGAGTAATTGTATTCTCCCCTAAAACAAAAGAACTATACATTTTTATGTTTAAAAGACAAAGCTTTAAGAGTTTGTCTCTTCTTCTTTTAAAGGATACACTTTTCATAAGAGCTACACTGAAGTTGGCAGTTTGATAAATGCAAGTTATTTCAATCTTTGTGTGCTAAAAAGGCACATACGTTCCTGTAGATGGCTATACACAGTCTGCTTTTTGTTTATTTTTTATTTGATTAGGACAATGCACAGTAATTAACATTGCTGTAACCAGTGTTAGCCAGTCGGCTAATTTTCAACGGTAGTCTTTTAACTTAGCATTCACGTCTTTATGGTGGGAGGAAACCAGAGCACCCAGAGGAAACACACGCAAACTCCACACAGACAGGCCCCGCCCCGACCAGTGATGTAACTCTGCAGTGCCAACTTG
This sequence comes from Etheostoma spectabile, assembly GCF_008692095.1. Lineage (NCBI taxonomy): Eukaryota > Metazoa > Chordata > Actinopteri > Perciformes > Percidae > Etheostoma > Etheostoma spectabile. The sequence goes on from NC_045741.1 coordinate 33,105,785, forward strand.
CTGTGAGGCAGAAGTGCTAACCACTGAGCCACCATGCTGCCAGCTTGTTAAAATCATCAATGTTATCCCTAGCTGTATCTAAATCTCACCTAACTTTCCTTTCCTATTGGTCCCAATAAGGTGATTGAAGTCAGGACAAATTAAATTTGTGCACGATAACATGATATGCACTTCTTTTCTTAAATATTGTATTCTATATTTTGGATAATAAAGTTATATCATATTCTGAAGCATATTTCTGTAGTGTTAAAGACTTAAAGAAAAAATACAAACCGTACAGAACCGAAAACCGTGATACAAACCGAACTGTGGGTTTTGTGAACTGTTTTCCTGAATGTCAGGAGTTACGGCACATTAAATCAGATTGTGCCTAAGTGAGTGTAATACATATTTTTAAATTAAGAACATAACCACAATAAAAATTGCCAGTTTGATTGACATTCAGTTTCCAACCCAGTTCAGCAGGTCCTATGACAAGTACAATAGCTATGAAAACAGCAATAATGACACTGAATTTGGTTAATCTACCCATTATGAGACCATAAAAAAGAGACAAGAATTAGCACAACACACTGACTCTCTCTCCTTCATTTACTCTTTTTTACCGTCTCCTCCTGCTGCAGCTGTCACTTGTTTTAGAGGTTGAGGGGTGGTGATGGGCGGACCGACTCTTCACAGAATGGGATCCTTGGAGTTGATACATGTACATTTATGGAACCTTTTGAGTTTTTATACTTTTTGCTAAATATTGCGTCAGTACCTCTCAAGTCTATTTCAAACGATGTTCCACTTCCAGGATTGCTCCGTAGCCTCTGACACATACACAACGTTCTGCCGGATGCCCGTTTTCTTCCGCTTTCTTTGTTTTTGCTTTCTGATGTATGCTCCTCAGATCTCTGATAGGACAGATTATTTGGATTTACCCTGCAGAGTTTGATGTTGCACGCCTGTTAACATTCAGTTGCTGGCGACCCTGCTACTACTTCACAGAGAAGCTGCACTGCCACATGTCGGCCACAGTGCACTGCAGGATAAATGCAGTTTTCGGGACGTACGCGAGGAGCACCGGCTGCTTTTGCCTCAGCTCCCAGCTCCAATACCGTACCATGTTGCACTGTGAAGGGACTTTTCTTTTGTTGCTGCAAAGGCTCTTGCAATGCGCTGCGACTGGCGTGTGGTTTCTTGGTGCAGCATCAGCCAGATCGCCCCCTGGCCGATCAACCAACAGCTGCTTTCCCTTAATTTATCTCCAGCAGGGTGTGGGAGATAGTTAGGAAGACAGTGAGAGAGAAAGTTGGTGTGTGGTGCTAACTTCCTTATTTGTGACCATTATCACCAGAGATAGCAAAAGTACTCACTTCCCGTACTCAAGTAGAAGTACAGATACTAAAAAATACTCTGGTAAATGTAACAAAGTACAGGCTTGGAAATTTACGTAAAGTATAACAGTAAAAGTAGCCTTCCGAATGACAACCATTATTTATGCAAGCTAGTCCACACACATGTTACTAGAGTGCTTGCTGAAAAACTTCAGTGGACATGGAAAAGAGGCTCTTCATATGCCGTAGGCTAATTTTTAAATGGATGCCTGTCAATAGGCCTAAAATATCACATATATGATTATCATGATATAGGAGACTGGAACTCGAGGTTAATAAGATTCTGACTGAGTAACAAGATACGAATTCAGTTGTGATTCTGTGAGAATTCACAGATCCAGTTTCTCTTTTTTAATCTTCCCCTTAACATTTAAAGGATCGTGCTGTACATTCCCATCCAACTAGAATGAATTCGGTATTGACGCAAAACATAATGGTAACTCCACTGAAATTATTACAGACTAAGGTAACAAGCCAATTTTGTAAAATGTAAGTAGTCGAAAGTACCGTTATTTGTGTTAGAAATAAAAAGACGGCACAAAAATATATAGTAAAGTAAAAATATCCTAAAAATCTACTTAAGTAAAAAAGTATTTGTACTCTGTTACTTTCCATCTCTGATTATTACCGGTGCTAACAGGGGGGTTAGGTTACAGTCACTGGGGAGACCTGGGAGGTAACTTTGGGTGCCGTTATCATTGCTAACCAACTGTATGAACTCCAGCACATGCAGAGTCAAGGTTGTGGGCAGTTCAGAGCAGCTGTGAAGCCATGTGACATGTCCTTTCTCCGACGTACGGCTTATAGCTAGGCTGTTCTGGATCCCCTCCCATAATCTAAAATCTGAATCAACAATAACAAGCTTATTAACACATTTTAATGTTTATCTAGCCTAATTCACACAATCTCGGCACCGGTTTGCGTGCAGTTAAGTGTCCCAAATTCCCCTTAACATACCCCCATTTGTTCAGGTCCTATCCCCTGACCAATCTGCTATCCTAACCTTAACCACTCAAGGTCAAATGCCTAACCCCAACCAATCGGCTATCCTAACCTATATAAAAAGCCTACATGATCAGAACAGTGGGATGTTGGAGCAGAGGGTTTCTTTTTTTTCAAAACAAAGAGACGTCGGACTAACGGGTTGCAGGACCGAAGGGAATTTTTGGGGTTCCTGAGAGGTCGGAACAATGGAGCGTCGGAAAAACGTGTAGTCCCCAAAGGGACGGGTAGAAAGTTTCAAAGGAAGAGGACGCACATGCGGCCAGACTGCCTACCGAAACCAAGAAGACCAAGATTAAAACACATGCAGAGAGTGTGATTTATTCTCTGCTCAGTCAGGATGCAATTATACCACTTTATCTTTACATGCCTATTATGGGTTTACAATTATAATGATGTTCTGAGTGTCATTTAAAGCACCTTTAAATGGGTTTTCAGGCTAACGTTTCGTCATTACTAATAACTGCCTTAGTCTCAATGGCTTCTTGGGATTTACACAACTGGCAACATACAATAGAATTAGCTCTAAGCTTGTTTTTACTTGTTACAACACTACAACACTATGTTTTATTCTGGAATCATAAACATGGCCTTTGGGGAGGGCTTTAGATGAATGGTTGGAGCACTTCAGTATCATGGCTGCTGTTGAAATGTGCTGCACCCTGACAGTGTGTTTGTGTGACGCTGGGTGGAGAGCAGTAGATGAGGCAGCTGGCAGAGATTCATGGCAGAAGGATGACTGTGTGTTTATTGCTGGGACTCCCAGGGCATCACACACTGGGCTGAAAGGGACATGGCTATCAGTCAGTAACACGCCACACAAATACACACATTAGGTTTATCCAGCAAATAAACACAAGCGCACGCACCGTTTGTCATTTGATTGGTACACAAAAAAATTGCAATTGTTCTTAGTTGTCTTAGCCGAGAGCCGCCCAACACAGCTCGGGAAATGTTCTCGGCGTTTCAGGGAGTAAGGAAGGACAGTAAGACAGTAGTCGGCAGCGGGTCAGTAGACCGCTAACGTTGGACCAAGCCCGGTGTTTGGCTCTCTGTAACCGATGCAGCATAAAAGCACGGTGGAACCAGCAAGCCAGGCTGCCGGTGTTAGTTGGCTAACACTAGCTCGCTAACTCCTCCTTAACGTTACCCCCTCGTCACATCGTTCACAGAAAACAAGCCTAATAAAGCGGTCACTCGTGGCGATAGCAACGTGCTTTGTGTGGATGAAGCATGAAGTTAAGTTGACTCATTTAGCGGCTGGCTCTCTGCCTCATGTCACAACCTGGCTCAAGGCCATGACAAAAGAGGGAACGAGGCAGGGTAAATGATTAAAAAAAAAATTATTTAACAAAAGAATAAACTAAACATATATTTTGTGTCTCTGTAAATAAATAAACCCAAAGCAAGATGTGGTGGTCAGGGTGACCGGGCTGTGGTTGATCTCTGGATTGCAGTGGAGAGAACGGGTCAGACCAGGTGGAACTTTATCCCCCCTCACAGCTCACAGCTGCACCGAATCTGTCATCAACTCAGGACAAAGAGATAATTAATAAGAGTGAGGTATCACTCCCAGATGAGGTTTGTTTTGGAAACGGGAAAAAAAGTGTAGTAACAAGGCAACATAAAAATGTGCATATTCATTTTTACGTTTGGCAATAGTCTTTTACAGTATTATATACTTTGATTCATTGGTTGAGTGGTTGTCTGTCAATCGGAAGGTTAGTGGTTCAACACCTGGCCCTGCAGTCCCATGTCTAAATGTCCTTGGGCAAGATACTTAACCCCAAGTTGTCCCCCGATGCTGCGCCACCGGAGTGTAAATGTGTGTAAGTGTTTAGCTAAAGCTCTTTTCATAGTTAAAGGTCTTCTGCAACAGCTTGCTAGCTAACAGTAGCAGGCATGGAGCTCTGACACATTGACTTGTGTCACAGCTGACACAAGTTAAGTGTGTGTTGCTGCAACAATGAGAACAACCATGGACTGCTGTTGTGGCCGGAAAACTTATACATTGATCCCTTCTGAGACTTTTTAATGTGAGAAATCTAGAGCTCAATTGTGGGCCGTTTTACAAAAATTGATGGCTAATTGCAAATTTAGTCCAAAGTTCAGAAGCTCCACAGTCTGACGTGACAGCCGGCCGGTGCCTGCCGGGGTTGCTGGCTTGCCGCCCGGCCTGTCCACCTTCACAGACCCCGCTATGAGCTGGCTGGAGCTCTATCAGGAGACTCACAGACAAGAGATCAGACTGATCGTTTGTGTAAATAACTCAACGTACAAATCCATTATAAGATTAACTGGAACCTGTGGCTGAGTTATAAAGAGATTGCGGGTGCAACGTAACAAGCTCGCTGACCGGGCTGTCACTCACACACACACCGGCCACGGAGCCGGCAGAGGAGAGGGAAAGGAGCGTCTGACAGGGCAGAAAGATTCCCATCTCCCTTTGACAGTCTTGTAAATAAATGATAACATGTATATTGATGCTGTCAGTCTTCCTCTGTAAGACCATACCGCAGTCGTCTGCAGTATGCAATTTCAAAAACGGCCACAGTGTAAGGAGCTTGTGTTTTACAGTCCCAGCCAGTGGTGTAGTCTACGTTATACTTAGTGTACCAGCTAAGAAAGCTCCAGGATTTTCATTTATCCACTTAAAATGCGCAATGAAATGTAACAACATACTTTGCATTATTATTTATATATATATTTAATTGTTTTTTTTCTTCACATAGGCTACTTAAAAGGTATTTCCACCGGGACTTGGAGCATGGAAGTGTGCAAGAATGCAAGAAAAGAAGTCTTTGACACCCAAAATTTCCCTGGGGGAGGACACCCAGACCCCCCCACTATGATACGGCCCCCCATCCTAGCCCATACATATACAGTAAAGTATACCCACTACAATACATTAGACTACACCACTGGTCCCATAACGCTGCGGTCTGGCAGATTAAAAATTTCTCTCAACTACAACAGACTGGACCCGGGACAACTGCTTTGATTTCGGGACATCCTTGATTCAGGCCCACCTCGACTTAATCCAGACCCACCCATCTGTCACGTTCTGCATCTTCCACGGAATAGTAGTAAGCCCATATTTTGTATGTTACTGAAAAGCAGTGTTGGGAGTAACGCGTTACAAAAGTAATGCAATTACAGTAATGTGTTCCTTTTTGCAGTAGCGCAGTAATATTACGCATTAATATTTAAATTTCAGTAATATTATACCCGTTACAATCTTAGTAAGGCAAGTTACAACACACTGTAATGCAACATTTAGTGGTGTTGAGATGACTGCAGAGACAGATTGCGAGATGGACATTATTTTCAGAAGATATTACGTTGCGTTGAAGCGAGCTAAACTCCATTGTGGAGATGAATTAAGCATGTTCAAAATTCTTCAATCAACTTCTCTTACATTTACAAAGTAAATTAAATGGCTACTGTTTCACATTACTGTGCAGGGTCTGAAATCAACAGTCACCAAATGCCGGGGCGGGCCGACACACAAACACCAGCCACTACCTTCTGTTTAGTTATACTGATAGCTATAGTTTAAGTCAGGCTATTTGATTTGCTAGTAAGGTGTGATTTTTGGCAGCCAGCGTTCCAAAAGAAAGCACAGGAAATAGAGTCTCATTTCACCTGCGCGGAGGCTCGGACACACTAGGCTCGTTCGAGATGAGCCAGGTCTGCGCAGAATCGATCACCGGCGATCGGCGCCCGTTGCATGCTGGTTAGATTTGTGTCCGACTTGATCCCGACTTGCTCTGACGTAATGCACACGTGGGCAACGGAAATCTCACGAGAGCAAGGCGGCCGCAGTTCTGAGACGCAGGCGGCGCAGTTGCTTTTACCGACTGCAAGAGCCAGGCGGACCCAGGCGGACCCAGAGCATGCTGGGAAACGCCGGCTTCTCAGCTGATTTAACACCTGATTGGTTTACAACATGATGACGTTTTATATAAACTTTTTACTGTTTTTGAATCGGAAGGATTTTAATTGCTATTTGTCTGATTTAAAGACTTATTCTGTACATAACACATGTGAGGCTGATAGTTAAGTTTAGAAGTCAAAGAGATAAATCCGTTCAGATCACGGATCATCTCCAGTCTGTTCATTAAAATCAGCAACAGATCGCATGTAGAGCACTTTGCCAGCTACTCTGTCATAATTAAAACAACTGGAGACTGTGTACAAGCTGATGTGTGGGTCTGATTATATTTTATTAAATCGGAATCGCACCACAGTGTTTTCATCACTTCCTGTCCAGCCTGAAGGCGGCTGGAATCGGCTGGAAACTGTCCGACTTTACCGCAGCTTTTTGTCACCGCCCCCGCTGCTGCCGCCTGCTCTCGTCCACTTTACAGGCGAGGCGCAGTTCATCTCGAACGAGCCTACTTTCTGCACTGCATGTCTGCGGACAGCTGTTCCGGTTTTGATGTTCTGTGCATTGTCGGACACACGCCGCGGGACTGTATGTCCGAGCCTGTCTCTAGCGCCTCCATCTGCAGGTTGTCAGCTGTGTGTCTGCCTGGTATACCCTCGGACCGCAAATTTAACTCGCCTGTCCTGTTTAATAGTTCCATGTGTCACATAGCTCTCCACAAGCAGAAAAAAAGGGGAGCTTAAAACGCAACTTGCGATGTGATCTGGACAGGAAGGATAACTCTGGGAGTTGGAAGGGGGGTGTCGCAATTCTGCGTTTTCACAGCGCGACACAGTTTTGTGGATCTGAGTGTAGCGCTTTCGGTTTCATATCGCATATCGTTACAGCCCTAGTATATATAAACTGCAAGTTGATGTTTTTTTGGAATGGGACTAATTTTTGATTTGGATATAAGAGCTGATATAGATGATGTTCCACTAGTGTATATTGACATTTAATGCAATTTATTTTGTAGCATGAAAGTGTTATTTAACAGTAGGCCTGGGAGGTATGCCCAAAAATTTCACAGAATAATTTGAAGCATGGACAGTAACAGAATATCACGGGTTATTTGTTTTTCTTAACATTTTAATATAAATGCTTCAGATGGGCTAAACCCCTGGTATTGCAACTGCATGGCAGCTAGTACTGTAGCCTACTTATTTCACATAAAAAAGAGGAGGGCTGGACCACAGTATTCAACTTTTCAGATTTTTTTTTGTTGGGTAGGTATTCAGTTTTCAATTTTGAGATTTGGATTTTTTTTTTTGTGTTGCAGCATTGTTTCTCCATTTCAGCACAATGTGAGTCTTTCACTGTGTTATGCTGTCATTTTCTGTTTTTCTCTCCTCCCACGGACATACACAGACATTATAGACCAGCATTCAGAAAGTGAAAAGTGATAATCAAACTGTATTCATATTGTGGAGTGACTGTGAGTGGTGCAGCACTGCCTTTTATTATTTCTGACCCAAATTACTCTGTTGCCCTTCTGGCTGTCGTTGTATATGGGGACATTTTTGCAGACGTTTCTTAAAAAATGAATGATTTCTGTCCACTGGAATGCTATGGCTTTTCATTTGAAATGGCTAATTTAAAACAACTATACTTACCAAACAGATGGAATTAGAATTAAAAGCCTGGTACCTTCTGCGGTTCAGATAAATAAAGACCCCGGCTTTTATTTGAGGAATTACGGTACACTTATGTGGAATTTGCCTTGGTTAAAAGGTGTATACATAGATGAACAAACAAACATATTAAACATTAATATGAAATAAACAATACATGAGTGCAGAATTTGCAAAGAATATATAATATATGCAATGGGAAATTCCATTAGTAGGACAAATTCATATCTGTGTATTTTCTATCCCGCTTATACGTCCACCACTAAGTAGTATCATATATCATACCGTACAACACCCCCTTTTTATAAACGTAACACAGTAACATTTACTGAGAGTACATTGTAACTGACCTACTTAGAGTGAAATTTCATTAACATTGTAGGACTCCTATCCCTAAGGTTAACAAGTGCATCACATAACCGGTACACTCTAAAAACCAGAATAAAAATAAAAGATTGCGTGTAAACGCACTCATCGTGATTGCAACACAGACTTGAGGTCAGTGTTAGTTCCACAAGTTAATTCCAACTGTTATCTATTGGCTGCAAGCGGCTGACCAAAATAGAAAACAACTAAATGGATGTGACTGCAATAAACGGAAACACAAAAATGCAGTTTCATTCCTGCATTCTTCTTGTTTTTGTCTCCTTCTTGGAGCTTCAATGTTGGAAGTTTCTTTTTGAGGGGAGCAGCAACAAAAAGAAAGAATAAAAACGGAGAATGGAAAGAGGAAGGGGAGGGCTGCCAGGTGGACCAGTCAATGTTTTGACAGTTTACCCACAGCACAGTAAAGTCGTGGCAGCAGCCTGTCACTCTCAGAAACTCTCCTGAGGCCCATTTACATCTGTGTCTCTCCTGCTTTCTCTCTCCTGGTCTGTGTTCCTCTCCTTCGTTTCTCTCCATCCACACACTGGCTTTTTTCTCCCTTATTCATCACACAAATCCTCTCTTCTCTCCACCCTTCTTCCTTCTCTTTTAAGTTTTTTAAGAAGAGACGGCTAGAGAGAGAGAGAGAATGAGCTCCCGGTATGCTGTTTGTCTCATTGCACATCCAGACCTCCTCCTGTGCTTTAGAGTTCCTGAAAAGGCTAAAATATCCAACATAAATTGTCATCATTCATCTCCAGAGATTGTCTCCCTGTCTCTATTCTAAAATAACATCAAATGCTGTATTCATACCACACGGGCTGTTTTAATGTTTCATCAAAAGTATATCTCATAACATGAAAGGGTTTTAATACTGTACTTCATCAGTAGCTAACCAGCTCAATTAGCTCTGAAGGCAAAATATTATAGAACAAAGGAAATCTGGTCATGTTATTATTTGATGCAGGTTCTTTTATGCAAGTGTTAAATAGATCATCCATACATGCATACTTGTGTTATTTTTGGTGGCCTGTTTTAATTTTAGTCTAGTCTTTGTGCCAAGTGGCCATTTTAGTTTCTATTTGTTTTATTTTTAGTCAAAATTATTTATTATTTATTTTAGACTAGTTTTAGTCAATGAAAATTTTATTTTTATTCTCTTTTTAGTAATGCAATTCTATTTAATCCCGTCAATATAGCAGTATAGTGTGTACCTAGCAGTAAAGTATAGGGATGCTTAGTACACATGGAGTCAGATAGGAACTAAGAACACACACACACACACACAGACACACACACACACACACACACACACACACACACACACAAAGTTTGCCTCAGATGTTTCCAGCTCCAGTGGCTAACATCTAAAGCTAACTTTAAAATGAGACATTGACCACACTCATGATTTGGCATGAGTTTTCTAAAATAGAAACTAACGTTAGTTTATGTCTTGTCTTACTTCCATATCACTAAGGAATGGCTTGAGATGTCTCTTAAGGTTCGTGGTTTGTTCCAGTGATTTTGTGGCGGCATTTGTCCCCATCTTTTTCCACAATACATTCCAATTCCATGTAATGAAAGTTTTTCCAAATGTCATTTATTATTTGCTCCCAAAGTCGAACTCCGGCTGGCCGGCCACGGTCCCTTTCTCTGTGTCAAACTTAATTTTGTTTGTTGTCGCTTATCCTCGTCTCACTAACTCACCGCTGCATCTTCTAAATTAAATAATGCCTCGACAGGGCTTGAGGGAGTAACGTCGCCTGGGTCCGCGCAGTGCAACCTGAGTGTGACCTGATGCAGCCCCTGAAATGAGACACAGGGAAAAGAAATACTGCAAAATAATAATAATAATAATAATAATAATAATAGCGACTAAACATGACAAAATAACGTTAACATTTTGTCTCACGTTTTGGTCAATGAAAATGAAGAGACATTTTAGCATAGTTTTTATTTTGCAAACCACATTTAGTTTTGTTTTTACTCGCCAACAATACTGACATTTAATTATATATTTAATTATAATTGTCACATGACCAGCATTTACTAGTTTTAGTCATGTGAAAAAGGTTTGTTGACATAGAAACCAGGGAGGATACTGGGAATTTAAAAAACATGATGGACTCTTCAGAAGAGTTAATTATTCACTCAAATTTCTGAGCGGGAAAGTCACCGGACTACTGTGACGGAGCGCATGGCTGCCGTCACGGTAGCTATACTATTTTAACCCTCAAAGACAGACCTTAATTGTTGCCTGTAAATATGTACATTTGACCTAGCCATTCCTCAAATTGTTTATGTGAATCGTATATATGTGTAAATGTCTAGTTTAATAGATATCTTCATTTGGCTGTATGGAGCTTTTAAACTGTCCAGTCACCTGAGCATGCATAGTAGAGTTGGTAGAGTTGTTCCAATTTGAGGGGCGGGCGTCAGGCCTACATAGTCTACCCACAACAACAACGCGATCTTCTGAACCTAGAGTTTTGATGGAACTGATCAGCTTTGTAGCAACTCATTTTGCAATTGCTTGAATGTAACGGACGTTCATTAATATCAAACCCTTAACCACTAAAGCTTTAAGAACCACCCACTTCTGTAAAAAAGATAAGACAATACTAGATTTAAAAAGTTGTTAGGAATGATACTTTGTAACAATTCTCATTTTCCATGAGAATCCGTACAAGCCCAATCTGTGTGGCTATAATAGGAATGCTGTGGGCAAGTTAGCCTCACTGTATAGAGCTGCCACAGCACTGGCTGCTAATACCAGTATTGATCAGAGGGTAGATTGCTGGGGAAGACAGTACAATGGCATAAGTAATTACCTGTTTGCTTCACACTCCCAAGGAGGCAAGTATATGTGTGTGTGAGTGCGTGTGAAGTGTGAGTGATGACACATGCATGAGCACCCAACTGTAATTGCAAGTGGATGAGTCACCTCAGCACATTCTACCATAGAGAACTAAACTACATTAATGTCTCAGTCCCCAGCTTATTACAAGCTCTGATAATTACCCAGCCGGGGAGTCTGAGGACGTTAAAAACTCACAGGGGGGAAAGTGCAGTAGTAAGTGGATGCATACTGGTTAAGGGAATCCTTGATTAATGCCTTATAGGTATAATTCTAATAATGAATAAATTGAAACAGCAGAAACCCATTTATCAGAATGTCACACAGCCAACCTTAAAAAAAAACAAAAACACACACTGTTATGTAAATATATTGTAATGGTTTAGAATACACGGGACATTTCTACACATGTACACATTTTATATAATGCTTGTTAATTCACAAAACACAATGACACCATAACAAGACAATACTAGACCACGCATGTGTTTGTACTACATGTAGCCTATTGAAACTGTTGATGACATGGCTTTTATGCGTAACAACAGCTAAACATTATCACAACTTAAAAACAAGTTAATGCTTTAGTGCTTAACTTTTTTGATACAAATGATTGATACATTATTTCAAGCCATTGCCAAAGGAGTTGATACAAAGTTAATTAAGTCTATCAACTCCACACAACTCTCTCTGTATCTCTCAGTATGGCTATGTTCAGAAGATTGTGTTGTACGGCAACTTTCCCACGCAGAAACTCAAGTGAATATATTTACCTCTTCTGTAGAGTCCATCATGTTTTGTTTAATCCTCAGTGTCCTCCTTGTAGGGCTGCACAATCAATCGAATTTTAATCGCGATCACGATTTTGACTTCCCACGATCAAATTTGCGTGATCGAGCGATTGTTTTTTTTAAAGTGTCATTTCATAGAACGCTCCGCTACCGCTCCGTAAAGCCGTCTGCTCATGAGCCAGTCAGAGTAGTTCCCTGCACCCCGTCTAGATGTAGACAGTCACAGAGGACAGAGTAACGGGAGGAAAACTCAACAGACAGCAGTTGGTTATACGTCAGTCTCAAGGTTTACCAGTTTACCAGTAAACGCAACATTTTGTCCCGTCTGTTTTTAAGACAACAGCAGTGACCAGTGCTAGTCGGTGCTAGTAGCGTCTGTTAGCTGTTAGCTCCTCTAGGACGCACCGGTGCTAATGTCCTCGCATCCGCTGCGATGGATATGGTTTAATTTTGCGTTACATGACCCATTTCGTCTGTAAAGCCGTGCCTGTGTTGAATCTCTCCTCTACTCTCTCTCCTCTTAATTTCCGCGCAGCCCGGCCACACAGCGGCCCGGTCCACACTTCTGACATTTGTCCACAGTTTTAATTTGTTATCAACACAGCTGCATATTGTTAAGTATGAGGGGCGGGTAAATCTGCTATCGCGGCCGCCACGGCGAAGAACACAGAAGAAGTTATTGAATGCAGCTAACTTCAGTTGGTAGAGTAATAGCGTGTGAGACGGAGCCTGCTGGACCTGGACCTGGACCAGGACCAGAGATGTGACCCATTGTGAGAAGATCATAGTTCATAAAAATGCAGCGCAGTGACGATTCAGACGTTTCATATATGCAACATGTGTTTCCGCCATTCAACCCGTGCTGGACCCGTTCATAATGATCAGCCGTCTCTCTGTGAGTGGCGTCCATCACACTCCCTCTCGCAGTTATAAATAGCCTATGTGACGATAAAATTTGTTTTGGTTCAAATCAACAAATAATCGTGAAAAAAATCGCGATAAAATTTTGATCAAAATAATCGTGATTATCATTTTGGCCATAATCGTGCAGCCCTACCTCCTTGGCTACTAGCAACTGTGTGGAGGCAGGGTGGGGGGGTGTGCACGATCATGTAAGGCTTGTATCATGTGGATGCAACAAAAGGTTGTTTTCATTCCTCACTGGGGCGACAAAAACTACAAACTACACTTGTTACATTGTTACATTTAGTTCATATCAGAGATCTTCAACAGGGGGGTCCCCTTAATGGCTGCAGGGGGGCTGCCAAATTATTGTTCGATGTTTTAAAAATATATATATACACTATGTCTGAAAATATACATTAAGATGAATCCAATATATTATTAGCAATATATACTAATATATGTTGTATACAACATTGATGATGGGCTTACTGGACTACAGCTGAAAGAGCCACAAGGTAGCCGTAGTAGTAGTAGTGGATACAGATAAGCTTAAGGATTTACTACACCACATTTTAACATGATATATAAATATATGAATATGCCAACAGTTTTCATTTTAAAAGCTTGGAATTATATGCACCATAAAAAGGTATATGTAAAGGCTTTAGGCTGCCTAACACGTTAAAGGTGCAACTAAATGTAATAAAATATACTGCATGTAGTAGGGGGTCCCTGCTCTGTCTCTCTTTTAGCTGAGGGGTCTTTGGCTTAAAAAAACAGTGAAGACCCCGGGTTTATTTAGTCAATCAATTGTAAATGCAAGATAAAGTGTTAACCAAATGGTATTTAATGTACTCGAGCCTCATATGTGAGCATTTGAATGAGTGAACGAATCTCAGCCATCTTAACAGCCTCTATTCCCACTGGCTCCAGATAAATGACTTTCCACTGTAATTTGCACTGAGCTGTGCAAAACGACTGTACCAAGTTTTTGTTTATTTATGCTCTGCAAGCGTGTGAGGGCAGAAATTACACCAGGGAAATTCCAAATGCTTTCTAAAAAGGGAAAAAAGATAGAAGACTAATGACTCTAAAAACTTCAGAAACTACTTTCTTTTCCAGCAAAACAACAACGAATGGCCTAACAGTCTTGCCTAACGAACGCCCGCCCACCAGCAGCAAAGCATTTACTTGGAACGTGTCAAACTATTGTCACCAGCCATCAAGAAAAACCGTTTGATGTAGGTCTACATCAAAATGACAGGCAGCAGACACATCTGGTCTGATGGTAAATGACACACACGCACACAAACGCTCCCCATCGAGCACCTCTAGCACCGGCCCTCATTAACACTGCTGATTTGTTGTCGTGGCAGCTCTCAGGCATGTTCGAGGCTGATTGGCCATGTAACCTTTTAGTTGATGTCTGACTGTCTTGTCACATCTCAGCAACAAACACAACCCCCGCCCATCAGCTCACACAGCATTGACATTTGTCTGTCTTGTCATCAGCGGTGTAAGAAATTATGGATGTTGGGTGTTACATAAGGAGAAAAGTGGGATGGGATGTTTTCAATAGAGAGCAACACAGACTTTTGGCTTTCTTAAATGAAACATTCCACGGCCAGAGATGAAAACCGACCAGACACTCACTCCAAACTACTAAATCTATCCCCAGATGCACACCCAATGCTCGTCTGAAGCAGTGGAGGATATTTAATTCAATGTCTGCATTGTGTGTGCGCAGCATTATCATTAACACAAGCTTGGCTCCGATTGTGAACATGACATTAGAAAGGCTCTCCATTTAAATTTCCTTTTTATTTTCATTCTCTCCCTTTTACACACAAGCTTGCTGTGGGCTTTTGCCAACATGGCAAAGACAGTCCGGATAAGTATGAACTATGCTGTGTAAAATTAATTGGATTGACATTCAAAAAGTTAAGCTGTTTTTTTTTCTTCTTTTTTTCTTAGTTTTGCATTTTAATGTGGAATATTCTTCTATTCACTGCTTTCTGCTAATGGAATGCCTTTAGAAGATCATTTAAGTCAGTTTAATTTAGAGTGACGTTGCACAAAGATTGCATCAGAAACGTTCCCTGGCTACCTTAATTTCTCTATTGTATACATTTTAAATGTTCACGAGGTGTTCCCATTCCTAGGAATCAATTCGGTCTGTTGGGTCTGTTTACCAATCACAATTTGGAAACCAAACATTCCATTAGCCTCGCCCATCATACCGGAATGTGGAAATGGTGCAGATACTGTAAAATGCTGTTTAGTTTGTCAGCTCATTACCAATTAAAAGTAAAGGAAGCAGCAGAAGCCAGAGGCTGAAATGCTCCCAGAGGATCCAGCTGTGTCAACATCCGACTGGCATATCTGCTGGCTCATACACCTTGAGAGCTTCACTGTACTGTAAAAATGGACTTAACATCAAACCCTTTTTCAATGCTTCCATCAGATTCTCCATGATGCATCTTGTGCATTTTAATATGAACATATGAAATATTGAAGAGTTCGGGTACTACATAGTATTGGGTACCTAAAGATTTCCGAATGAACGTGAATTAACAGTGTGATCTTTGTGAATTTAAGCAAAGTGATGGCCCAGATCTTTAGGTATTATATCAGATTATGTCATTAAATCCAGAAGGACACAATTTATTTCCATTTAAAAAGGACAAGATTGGTCTATGTTTTTCTCCTATTAAAAACAAATCATGGAAACCCCATTACAGGACTAATGTGTTAGTCCATCTCTACTTTTAGACTCATACCCTTTTTGTGACACTTAGCCCCAGGCCATTTGATTCTTATCGAAGATGTACATCTGCCCACAAATATTAAGTTTTGTTTTTGAAAAGAGCTTGGTAATTTCCTAAAAAAGCTGGACACCATCCTTTGTTTTTAGCATTTACTACTGAAACGGGATGAAACAGCACATTTGATTGGGACCATTTTCAGTGGTGGATTAATACACATTTGACACTTCAGTATGTCATATTTGCTTGAACTAATCAAGTGACTGATTGCTGAAATAAGAAACGTATAAAGTGTTATTGACCAATAATATAGACTGACCATGATACGTATCTCATTTTGGGGAAAGACTGGATGCTAAACTGTCACTTCTACATAGGCAAAAGAGCAATGTCAATATAGCAGTTTAAAATACAACATGCATGTAAAATTTGAGCTGTGCACGTAATTCTCAGGTCTCAACGCCAGTGTTGTAGTACTCGAGACCGGTCTTGGTCTCAAGACCACGTCTTGAATTTCTTGGTCTCGTCTTGGAATTAACCACATCTTTACTCTGTCTCGTCTCGGTCGGGATGAAGACGACTCTGGATTTTATTTCAAGACCGGTCAGGACCACAACTGCAATATCAATAAAATGCCTGTGTATTGTCTGATTTATGTGGTTATGAATGATTCTTGTTTCAAATGCAACCAACGACTTGACTACTTCCTAGTTTGAAATGTGTTACTGTCAAACCCCCCCCCCAAAAAAAACACAAAAATGAATTACAATGGTAAAATAATAATGGCTACTAAAACCATGGTACAGTAAAGAAGTCAGCTTTGTACAGCTTTGTATAAGAGGTTAAATAATTGAGTCATCTCCACATCCATTCATTTTTATATCTGTGGAGGGCAAAAATATATCCTTTAGGACATATACAGTACGTCTGGAGCATAATCCTGGAATCTATCCCTGATCAGGGCCGACACATATAGACAGACAGTCATTCACAATCACTTTCACACTACAACCAACTGACAGTGGACAATTAACCTAATGTGCAGGTCTTTGCACTGTGGGAAGAAATCCATACAGGACCAGCAGAAAGGCCCTTTTTACATCAAAAATGTATTAAACATCATATAATTAATAACTCTTGTTGATTATTTTCATCCTGATGTTTAAATTCCCAGTCTGCTTAGAAGTGCAATGGATGGGTGCCTGGGTAGCTCACTTGGTAGATCAGGCACCCATAAATAGAGGTTTAGACCTAGACACCGCGGCCGCAGGTCCGACTCCTGCCTGCGGCCCTTTGCTGCATGTCATTTCCCCTCTCTCTCCCCTTTCATGTCTTCATTTGTCCTATATGAATAAAGGCCTAAAATGCTCAAAAAGTAATGTTAAAAAAAAGAAGTACACTGAATTTATGCTCAAAATATTCTTATCACATGGCCAGGATAGCTCAATTGGTAGAGCAGGTGCACATATATAAACTCAGAAGGGCCAGGGTTCAAGTCTGACCCGTGGCAATTTTCTGCCCGTCTTCTCAGTCTCTCTCCCCCCCCTTTCATTGCTGTCCAAACCATTAAAAGATGAAAATGCCCCAAAAAATAACTTTATTTTTTCCTATCACCATATAACATTTGAAGTAGTTTTGCAGCACATTACTGTACAGGGAAAGTCAGCTCAATTTATACTGTAACACATTAAAGTAAGGGTGACTGGTACGAACGGTATAGAAGGTAAACCGGTAGGAGTTAGCATACTGCATGGATTTTGACTACACCAAGCTGCTCTCCTTTAGCTTGACCCCAAAAACAGAAACGGGAAACCAGAAACGACTTAGTCAGCAACAGCCGTGCACAGCGTTGTTACGCCCAGAAGCTCCGACATTGTTCGTTAAGAAGGAGGACGGGATAGCACTGCAGTGTTTGGTTTATGTGTGTGAAATATGTCCTTGTAATACAGCTAAGAGTACAGTAATAGCTGCCATGCAATTATATTGCAATTTTAAGGATTTTTTTTTCACCATAATACATACTGTTACCATCTGTGTTTCAAATTATACCTTGATATAAATGTAAGGCCATTTATTTTTTATTTAATATTTGGTTTGCTGAAATTGTCAATGCAAACCTGTTCAGGATGACCCTGACTATGACCATGTATAATGTGAAAATATTTACTGTACAGTTTTTCAGAAGAAACTAAAAGGTAAAGTCAGCTCAAATTATATTGTAACACATTTCTTCATATTTGGAGTGTCATTAAAAAGAATATGTTGCAGCGGTTGAGGTTCGATTTCTTATGCTCTGATCTGGCTGCAAATACACCAAATGTTGTACTAAAAAGTAGTTTTGGTGCAGGTAAAGATTTTTCAATGCATGTAATTTTAAAAAAATATATTTGAGCCCTATATGGTAATATAATAGAACGCTAACAAAGGTGTAACGTTACCAATGGCCACTGTTCTGACTCGGGTGCCTGGGTCTGGGTCCTTAGCACTGGAGTTAAGTGCTGCTAGCTGGCTGGGGGCTGACTGTGGATGTGTCCCCGGGGCTGTATTGATAGTGGATGGTTGCTAGCTGGCTTGGGGCTGACTGTGGATGTGTCCCCGGGGCTGTATTGATAGTGGATGGTTGCTAGCTGGCTGGGGTGACTGTGGATGTTCCGGCTGTATGAAGTGATGTTTAGGGTGTGGCTGACGATGATTTTGGTTACCCAATTAACTGTGGTCAAAACAATCATACTAAAAATAACTGAGCGTGTTGAACGATGTTGTAATATTATGTCACGAATCAAGAATTAGCTAATGTTTAAGACCTAGCATTAGTTACTTTCTTGTCAACTAGTACCTTCACTGTAGGCACCAAAGCACTTTTCCTCTTTGGTCCCCCTATAGGTTGGAAGCGGAATTGTCCATTACTGTTACCAATATTCCCATGTCTCATTCGAACGGTGGTTATTGAACCACTGAAACCATTTCAGAAAGATTTTAAGGTACAAAAGAATCTATGGTGTTGGATTGATCAACATTGAAATCAATCAATATCAATAAATACGGTCTCTGTTGTATTACTGTGTTGCAAACTGGGATGGATCAATCAATGACAAAAAGATGCCACGTGGCAGAAAAAAAGTTGTCTTACGTTTACTGAGTAACTCTCCTCCACCCCCGAAAGAATCAAGGTTTGTTTAGGTGTATCGTTACCTTTAGTTGGCTGAATTACTAAAGTAAACAAGAGGAGGAGTACTTTCATGGCATTACACAGCACACTATAGTAAGGAGTGTGCTTTGATACAACACAGTAAATGGTAGTGTTTCTTTCTCCTCTGTTTATGTCAGTATATATTTTTCTTTAAACAGTTTACAGCATGCAGCCTCTCTAAACTTTAAATTGAGTGGATTTTGAACTATTGACCTTTTTTGACTGGATTGATGCTCCTTCATCCTGACATTATGATAACAAATAGGATATGACACATGTCACTGATGCACCACAGCCCCGCTGCACATTGTGTGGATCAGCCATGGCATTTGACCTTTAACAAAACCTGTCTGTCTTTCAAACACATACAGACACACACGCAAATACACACAGTAAGAGTACGTTAACAGTTTCCTTCACAACTGTGAACACATGGCATGATTTAAAAACACAAATTAATTCCCACATTTAAGGGATTTATTGAATTTTGATCTTAGCTAACCTACATTTCCAAAGCCCCAATGAAGCGTTATTTAAGCCCTCTGAAACATTTTTCAACAATTAAACTTAGATTCAGCATAAAAATATGAATTTTGAGTGGGTCTGCCAGGACACAAAAACAAATCCTGGAGCATTTATGTTTCAGTGCTTGGTCCCCTCTTCATCCTCTACATGCTTCCCCTTGCTCACATCATGCCCAAACATGACCTCAACTACAACTATTATGCCGACCACACCAAGCTCTACAATTTGAAATTTTATTACTGCCGCCACCCACTCAGTCCTCACAAACTGCCTCACAGATATAAAAAGCTCCTCAAACTATGACAAATCTGAAATCCTCATCGTCGGCCCCAAATCCCTCAACAAATCATTTTGATCATGCATTGTTGGCTCCAGTGTTCCTGCTTCCACATACATCCAT
The DNA here is from genome assembly GCF_008692095.1 of Etheostoma spectabile. NCBI lineage: Eukaryota > Metazoa > Chordata > Actinopteri > Perciformes > Percidae > Etheostoma > Etheostoma spectabile. The sequence continues at coordinate 33,125,525 of NC_045741.1, forward strand.
AATCATGGTGTCAATAAGTCCTATCCTTAGGACGTGACATTTACTACATTACAAAAACTGTCTTCTTTCATCTCTAAAGCAATGCCCATCTTCGCCCCTCCATCTCATCCACTGAACCACTCATCCATCACCTCAATATGTTTTGGTTGGATGTTCTGATATTAGCTTTTTCCGATTAACACAGGTGGTATATTTTAGATTTGGGTTTTAGAGGCATTCTTTGGACATGTATACAGCCCGTTTGAAATATGGATCTCAATCAAAGGTTTTAACCGCGGATTACGGCCTCTTTCCTGCTATCTCTTTGCGTAGCTATGGTTGCTGTACACAAACCAACCAGCAGACAGTTTGCAAGGCTGCAGACTCGATAAGAAGGAGAAACACAGCTACTTTTAAACATTATCAAAGACTTGGATATCATCTGGTTTTTGGATATGCCACACATCGCTACACCAACCTTTTCAAGAAGCTGGTTGAAGGGATGAAAAAGGGAGGCTGTGTTTGCACGGTCCGAGTCCCCACTGCTTGAAAACTTTTAAAAAAAACATTGTACTGCCCGGCTGCATGTTGACGGAAATATTAGTGGAATATTCACTTTCATTAGCTATGTAAACAGCTTAGTCGAAATATCACCATTTTCAGAATTAGGGCAAAAACCGGAATATTATGAGCATGTAAACATTTTCACTGATGCAATTTTATTGTTGCACTCAGGACAATGTTTCTGATTTAACTTTTTCTGTCTGTTTTTATGTAAAGTGCCATTGAGTAGGCCTACCTTTTAAAGAACTACATAAAATAAATATATTATTAGTAATAATACTTGTTGACAGAAGCCCTATCAAATGAATACATTTTTCCATGGTAAAAATTTGGCTACTACAACCTTGGATGCAGAATAAAAAGGGCAGCTTTGTAAGAAAATGATTGGTTGAATCATTTAGTTATGTACACATACATATTTAATATCTGTGCAGGGCAAGCATATATCCTGTAGGCTGTGTATGTCTGGAGCCTATCCCTGATCAGGGCCGACACACATAGACAGACAGTGATTCACAATCACTTTCACACAACAGCCAACTGACAATGGAAAATTGACCTAATCTGCAGGTCTTTTACACTGTGGGAAGAAATCCATACAGGAACAGCACACTAAACAGAAATGCCCTTCCTACCTAACTACTTTCCCACCTTGCATCTTCATTTAGTGTCACATATTTTTTATACGTAGCAATTATACAATTCTCACAAGAAAAATCCACATAGATCCTCATTGTGTCTTGATTTTAAGACACATTTATGTGTCTCTCTTTCTCTTTCTCGTAACACCAGGTACTGCAGTACCCCCCCATAAAGTACAATTAGAGTGGCCTTCTATTGTGGCCAGCCTAACCTGTGCAGTAATCATGCTGTCTAATCAGCATCTTAATATGCCCCACCTGTGAGGTGGATGGATTTTCTCGGCAAAGGAGAAGCGCTCACTAACACAGATTTAGATAGATTTGTGAACAACATTTGAGAGAAATAAGCCTTTTCTGAACACAGAAAAAGTCTTAGATTCAGCTGATGAAAAATGGGGGCAAAAAGCAAAACTGTTGCGTTTATAATTTTGTTCAGTATATATGATGTTGTGCTGGAAAAAGGTTAATATTTATTAAAAAATCACAGTTGGCTGATCCAACAGCTAAATAGTCATGATCCCATTTGTGTGTGTGTGTGTGTGTGTTAAATGTAGACGTTGTGGCTGAAATAGGCCTAAGTGGCAAAATGAATAGGATGAAAGGTGCCATAACAGAGGGATGTTTTGCTTTATTTAAATTGCACACACCTTGGCTTTTGCTGAAAAAATAGACACATTTTGCATGTCAAAATACATTAAATATTAAGGGTAAAAAAAACATCAGTGTATTTTGGGAATAACGGACTATTGAGCTTTCAGAATATTGGGCCGTCTGACCTACGGCGGGGCAGCTCAGCTGCATGTCACTTTATATTCATACGTAGTGTCCGATTTACCATACTGGATTAAGTCAAAGTCACTTTCCTTGCCTTCTTGGCTGCAAACTCAGCAATAAAGTTTTTTGTAATCCAGCTTCAATGTAACATCCTTTTCAGATGATGGCAGGGCGAGCCCACAGTCTGTCCTGCGTCATGACGGTGCGCAAATAGTTTTTAATCAATTTCAGCTTTGAAAAGCTTCGCTCACACAATGCCACAGTTACTGGTATAGTCACTAGGATCCTGAGCCCAATCTCACAGTATGAGAAAGTTCCTTCAATCTTTCTAAGGAAATAAAGTGTTTGAAGTGGTTTAGCTGTTCCTTTTGGGGGGAGAAAAAGCAAACTGCCTGACTGCAAACCAGGCGTGAGGCCCTCAGAGGTGCGAGGCCCTTACACTTGACAAAACCCATGTTTGATTAATTAGTAACGCATGATTTGTTAGTTTCGTGCCACTCAGTGGCTACTTCACAGATATTCAAGAACTAAAACTTACTTAATGATTCACTAACATAGGATATACCAGTCTGTTCTCATTATCAAATATAAAATATACAGTCATCAAGAGTTGTTAGGGAAATACTTGATTTAATGATTTATCAATTAGAAAGTAATTCCTGATTTGTTCCTTACTCAATTCTCTAACTAATCATTAACTACGAATGTGAAAGTTAATTATTAATGATTCAGGCTGTTCTTATGAACCACATTGTAGCTATATTATACATATAAAAGTACCAAAAGGAATACTGCAATGACTATGTACGTCACGCATTTATTACTTTTAACACAGTGACCGGCTGTTTAAGACCGTGGAAATACACCTATGGCGACATTTTGGGTGAATGGGTGGGGCCATTAAAACCGGGCTTTCAAGCTGGGGAATGGAGTTTGTGTCAGCCTCTGTGTAGCAGTGTTCTGTTCCCTCTCTCTCGGTTTGTCTTAATTGCAGGGGTGGGCCCAGGAGTCAGGTGTCCAGCTGCTTCTCATCAACCGGCGCCATGGGCCTGTATTGGAATCCCGAGACCAGAAATCCGCCACAAGCCTGCCCTGCCTTGCTCCTTTTCGGATTACTTTGGATCTGCCACCCGGAAATCTGGACTTTGCACTCTTGAGTACATTCTAAAAAACCTTTAACTCGCCTACTCTCCTGGCTCTCAGTACTGTCTGCATTTTGGGTTCTAATAGTCATTCCCCGTTAACAGTTTGTGTCCCAGAAGTTGTTTAGGGGAAAACTAGAGATATTATCCTATTCTACTTTTATCAAGTGTAAAACTTGTCAAATTCATATCAGGTTTAACTTTGACTATTTAGGGTTTTCTGTGGTTTGGCGAGGAAATTATTACTAAAGCAAATGTTGGAGACACTGCTCGTCACTAAAATGAGAATAGATGGTCCACCTTAAAGCCAGCCCACCTCAAGGAAGTGAGCCTGTGCTGAAGTTGCCGCTACCTTTTTGTTTTTTTTAGACATTACAAACAGTGACAAACAGTACACTGAGACTGGGAATGAGTCCCGGGACCAAAAAAAACAGAGGAAAGACGGGAGGGAGGGAGACCAAACATTCACATGCAGAAACAGACACATACATAGACAGACATAAGACAAGGGACCAAACACCAGGGGTCCATTTCAGGAAGGAAGTTTAACAAACTCTGAATCTGACCCTGAAGTCTGAGTAGATTTACCGTAAGATGGGAAACTGAGTTTTCGGTTCCAGAACAGCTGATTTGAGTTGGTTCAATCAACTCAGAGTAGGTTTACTCAGAGTGCAGAGTGCGCATGCACCAGCACAATAAAAAAGCAGCATGAATGGAGCCATGAGTCTACCAGTCACCATGGTAACAACCACAAACAAACTGATCGAATACTCATGCGCACATACAGCGAGTTTGAAGATATATTTTGTACAATACAATAAAGGCTGATGGAAACGTTATTTGCCAAATTAAAAAAATGTTGCGATTAAGTTATAGGTCATATTATGGCTGAATAAAATGACAACCAATCATCAGCAACCATCAGCGACTGCAGAAAAAGAGAGAGAATTTGCGTGGGAGAAAATTGTTGCTGGTGTAAATGCGTAAATTCCAATATAGTGTATTAATATCATATTTAATCATAAGTATAGATAGATAGATAGCCTTTTATTATTTAGACTCATGGTCCATAAAAATACAAAAGCAACAACAGAGAAACATACAGATACACAAGACAGACACCAATCAAGTAAGACAACTATACCAGTAATCCCATAAGGGGGACTGGTATCGCAAAGCACTGAACCTCGGGTCAATCAGATGTGAAATGACAGAGTTACAAGAAGAATTCAAGCGACCGATCCATTTATACATCAAATTCCTCAGTAAAGCGGAGAAAGTAATAACTCCTGCATACGTAAACAGTCATTATAAGCGACCCGCAGCTTATTGTAGCTTGCCTTTTTAAACTTGACCCACATGGGGGCAGTGTAAAAAGTAGTACAATATGCTTTAAAGAGTTTTACCTTGACAGTAACAGAACACCAGGAAAACTTCCTGGCAAGTATGTTAGCCTGCATATATAACATGCGACACTGCCTATACATGTCCTCATCATCTGACATTTGATCTGTTATGATGTGACCCAAATACTTAATTTAGCATCCAACAGTTAGCAAGATGGAAAGATGGAAAAATTAGGTCCTTATCCTCTTTTACTCTACAAAACATAACCAGACTCTTTTTGCCATTATATTTCACGTCATATTCAACCCCATATTTGGAACATATATTTAACAGCTCTTGAAACCCTGCACTGCTAGGAGAGACAACAGCCAAGTCATCTGCATACATGAGATGGTTCACTAGTATGTTACCCATCATGCATCCTGTCTTACACTGTCTCAGCTGTTCAGACAGGTCATCCATGTAAATATTAAAGAGGGCCGGAGATAATATCCCCCCCTGACGGACGCCATTACCAACACCAAACGGACTAGAGAAGACATCCCCCCATTTGATCTGTATGCTCTGATTGGAATACCAAAAAGCCAGGATCCTGATTATTCCATTTGGTACTCCTCTTTGGCTCAGTTTTAAAAACAGCTTGTGGTGATTAACTCTATATACTATAATATTACTATAAAATTACGTTTAGAGGAAACTTGCGGGCGAGAAAGTCCTAGGCCTACTGATCCCATTGTGAGGCTGCAGCACCATCATCAACAGAAGTATAATTCATAATCTTTTATTTCAAAGGGTTTTATACATACATTTGTAATGACTCCTACAGGTTTGTGTTCAGGGAACACTACAAAAAAGTTAAAAATACGTTTGAGAGTGACTCACACTCTTTGGCGCTTTGCTACAGTTTGAACCTGTAATTATTTGAAAAAGCATCGTAGCGGATGCAGTAAAATAGTGAGAATTGGTGTGGGAGAAAATTGCTGCTTTAGTCAATGCGTTAGCTCTAATATAGTGTATTAATTTCATATTTAATCACATGTAACTCTACAATAATGTTTAAAACGCGTTTCAGAGCGAGTCACACTCTTCTGACGATGCTTTGCTAAAGGGGCTTTACTAATATGCTGTGCATCACCAATGTTGTAAAGAAAACATAAGGCGAAACAAAGAATGTGCTGGGATGTAGAGCATGTCCACGATGGGTGACGTTAGTGATATGAGGACGGATAAGGTTATGTAGGCTACATAACTAATAGACTGGAAAAATAATGCTCAAATGGATAGCTTATCTGGAAATTAAAATACATCTATAGTCGGGGCCTCAATTTCATCTCCCGACCTATGTTTAACTCCCTGTAAAGTAATACTGCTTCTTCATCAACGGAATTGTCGACACAAAGAAATACCATGTTTTTAGAAAAAAACATTTCATAGTCTGCCTAACACGGTTAATAAACCAACCCTGTTTTTTCATTCATGCAGATAAATTGCCCTAAGATGATACAGACTGAATGAAGCCTGAGGAAATGAAAGAGCGCTGTGTCAGAGGGAGGAGACTGACAAGATAACCTGCTCCCGACCAGGTTAAGTTCACAGGCTCAGTTACCACAGTAACTGACTGAGAGGTTAAGTCCCCTCTCTTTCTGAAATAGGCTGGAGTTACCTCTTTCTCTCTATCAGGTTTGAATAACATCCCTTTCTGAAACAGAAGACCCAGAGTTTTCCTCATCTCAGGGTGAACAAACTCAGAGTTTTCACTAAACCTGCTGTCTCTAACGGACCCCAGCGCAAGTCAAAGCATAGCACAAGGCTACAGCCCAGACCTCAAAGCTTCAGCAATGCTCAGCCAAGTGTCAAAAGTCCTTCCTGGCGCTCCATGAATGTGCGCCATAGAGAGTTCCATATAAACTACATCCAAGAAGTAAAGGGCCCATACACGGAGAGACAGGTTGTGAGGCAGTTTCCTACAGGTTGAAGTCACTTTCTTTGCAGCTGTAAGTCCAGCAAATACAGCACATTTTTGGGTTCCAGAGAGCTGAAAGGCTGACAGATCATTCAGAATCAAAACATTGACAGTAACAGGCACAGTGACACTAATCAAGGCAGAGATTTTGGATGCAAAATTGTTCCAGAACTGACCAGAGGAGAGCACTCCCAGATCATGTGAAAATATGTTCCTTTAGCTTTTCTTGGCCAGAAAGTGCATAAAGGGCTGTTAATTATTTCCATGTGATGCATTTTCACAGGGGTGAGATATGTCCTATGAATTAAATTTTAGTCAATCTGCTGATGGTCTGGATTGCGTGACACTTCTGGAATGTTAGGCCATACATCATGCCAGTCGAGATTGATACTGAGGCCTGGGCAATCACGTGCCCAGATCCTCTCAAAGGAAGGGCAGAGCGGCCAGATATCACTAAGAACTGATAAAGCCTGGATGCCATAACAGTTTTTAGGCAGCACAGTAAATAACTTCTGGATAGGATGGATGGGCAAAGACCTCTGCCAAGGGACACCATATGTCTTGAGTGCTGATCTTAATTGAGGTTAAAAGAAAAAAGAGGAACGTGGTAGATTGAATGCATGCCGAAAGTCAGAAAAAGTTTTTGTTCCCATTGTGGGGCTGTTATCTGTCTCCCACGAATCAGGACTGGCGGTGTTAAAGGATTTGACGTCCTCCTTGCATTACTTCCACCTTGCAAGTACTGCATAGTCCATCCATCCATCTTCGTACGGTTATCCGGTGTCGGGCCACAGGGGGAGCAGCTCCAGCAGTGTACAATAAGTATTGCATAGTGCACTTGTAAACTCCACGCTCGCAAAAAAAATAAACAAAACACTCACCAGCATTGACACACACAACTGCAGCTAGGCGGAAAGAATTATCGGTTGTTGACATCTGGACAGTTTTGGTTATCAGTCTGATAACAATGTGATTGCTGATTTATTGTGCACACCTAGGGAAATCACAAGAATTTCACCCAGAATAAAAGAAAAGAAAAAGTCACCCAGTTGGTGTCCCGGGAGTATTACTTAAGCAGACCAGTGTTTTAACCCAAACCTCAAACTTCTTTCTAAACTTAACTTGTCGTTTATGTGCCTAAACTTAACTGTCACGTTGCCGCATGCAGTGATGGAATAACAACGTTATAAATAACGTAAAATGTCATCCAAATCTTTTGTAAGGCATATTCAAAAGTTACAAAACCTAAAAACACCCTTAAAAGCTTTTGTGTAGATGGAATCAATATTACAGTGTATCCTGTAAAAGATATTATGGCAAAGACAAGAGGATGTGTACGGTGTTTGGTTGATGGCTGAATCCTCTCTGGAGCTTCAACTGTAAATCAGACTGCATTTATAGTCACCCGACCCAGTTAAAGAGAAGTTAATAACCGTATGTAGAAAGACTTTCCCTGAAGTGTCTTAGCATGTGCAGGAAAGCATGTTAAAACCCACCCTGGGAATCAGACCATGTTAGTGAATCACAAATGCATCCCATGAGCGTCGAAATACCCACAGTGATGAGTACATCTTATTCATGTGGAAATAAGATGTCAAACTCAAGGACATCAAAACATCCATTAAACAGCGTTTTTCTGGGCCACTGTCTTGGCTAAATCCTTCAAAGCCTTGAGAAATGAGACACAGATTTCCCAGTAAAAGTCACTGTATTAAACTCAAATCCCAGGCAGAAAGTCACTTATGTCTTTATGCCTTTTTTCAAATGCATTCATGACCATTTTGGCCAATTTCCAAATCAATGACAAACCAAATAAAATCAAGTGAAAACTCAAAAACGATACAGCTTCTGAATATGTTAAAGGATCTACTATTTCTAGTATTACCTTTCCAGATCTGGACTTAAGTCAGAAGACCTCTGGTTTCTAGTTCAATTTAGCGTAGCCTGGCTCATAGCAGGTGATTAGCCCTTTCTGCCTGGACAATTCTGCAATGAGGGGTGGTTGAGAACTTTGCCCTAGTTGCGTCTTAAAGCTCTATTTTTCTGTTGGTTCTCTGGTTGACGGCGCTCACAGCCGAGAGCTACATGACACATGCCACTGTATCGATGGAGGACTGGTGGGTTAAATTGCAGTCCTACACACACACGGGGAGTATTTCCCTGGCTGACACTGCTGACAACCTTACAGGTGGATGCGGTGGAGACGGTCTTGAACATACGCTCCACAGACAGCTTTGGACAGGTTGCAAGCAGTTCTAGGAAAGTGGCTGCATGTGTCCATGACAATGCAAGCAATATTGTGGCTGCGCGATCGGTGCAAGTCTGAAGCCGTCCTCAAATGTGGAAAGTATGTCTCAGTCTCCCAGTTGTGTGAATTGGGACTCAGCTGCCTGCTTTCTAATAAACAGTTAACCTGTTAACGAGTTTCGGTTGCCAGTCAGAAAAGATATCTATATTAATATCAATCAATCAATCAATCAATCAATCAATCAATCAATCAACATTTAGGGCTTTACAGCAACCAGCATGTATCCAAAGTGCTTTACATCAGGGACAAAACAACATAACACACAATAAAAAGAAAACAGAATACAGTCAAATCCAAAAAGACTGCATAAAAACCGGAGGAGGAGAGGGATAATGTCACAACCCTACTATGTATTAAAAAGCATTCTAAATAAATAAGTTTTGAGTTTGGAGCTACAAAAGAGCTACGTCTGTACTGGTGCGAATATCAGGTGGTAACCTCTTCCAAAGTCCCGGGGCGGCAACTGCCAAAGCATGATCCCCTCCACAGTTTGTACAGGATCTACCTCCTGGTTAAAATGTCAGACAAATACTCTGGGGCCGGGCACTCTAATAATCCTTATAATTAAATGGAAAATAATTATATTAAAAATCTAATTTAGCATCCCTACTTCCTACACGAGAGAAAACATCCCTGGGGACCATGATCTGTAGGCAGAAATTAAAGCTGCGTACTTTTTGCTGCACCCACGAGGAATTCTAAGTAATGACAAACAAACTGTTGGTGCGTCCAGATGATACAGCCTACCAATACCGCTAGGAGACAGGGATGCATTTTGAGACATCCCTTTGGACAGATTGACATAGAACTGCTTTCTCCGAAAGAAATAGTTCCTATAAAACCTGTAGATAGTATGAACAAACCAATTTTATTGTAGCTTGTTTCGCCGCTGCCAACTGCAGCAACTTCGCTTAATACTGGACAAATGACAACGATTGATGTTCCTATCAGTCACTTAGACACAAAAAAATAGGAAAATAGGATCCAGGTTTAAAAAAAAAAAAAAGTAGTTACCCTTAAGTTTTATAATGGTGACAAGGACAGAGGCTTGGCAATCAGGACTGTCCCGTTTTTAATTAGGATGTCAAGCTACACACATGCTGGATAAACAGCCAGTTTTGATTAGTGGAAACAGTTGTGTGTGGAGCAGAGATGAGTGTATGTATGTGTGGGGTCTCTGCGTTCATGCCACTAGCCTCTACCACATCACAACAGACTAGTAAGCATAGTCCTTACAAACATAGAAAAATATGTTATGCTGCAAACTAGAGTGTAACCATAATCATTAAATTAGCTTGAGCTTAATGTTGCAATGTGTTTTTGTATTGGGGAAAGAATGGTGGATTTTGGCTGTCTGTAGCAGAGCAGAAACAGCTGGCTGGTACAGTTCCTGGCTTCAACTTCGCTCTCCTCTCCTCCACTAATTTACATACAAGGTGAGAATTCAGGCAAAAACTGAGCCATGGTAATGAGGCAGGTATCTCAGACTCACAAGGGATACTACAGCTCTGTCCTTATCCTCCTGACTCAGATACACACTGAGGTACGCACACCCAGAGACGAAAATACAATTAACTGCACTCAAACTTATTAGACTGTGAAAATCCAGGTACTGGTTTGTAAAAATCCATTAAACTCCAACAAGCTGTGTGTTCTGTATGCTCATGTGTATGTGTGTCTGCGTGTGAGAGCAAGGCAGTGAAGTTGCCTTGTACTTGTACATGTGTAATGACAATAAAGTTATCTATCTATCTAAAGGGCCAAACAGAGAAATTAGAGCAGTGAGCAAATCCTCACTGTTATACTGCCTTTTAGATTTGCCCCCCTTGGTTCTTTTATGCTCATTGCAAACTTTAATATTATTTTCCCACAATACCTGAGTAGGTCAAATACAGTATAGCTATGGTTAGGAAAAGATTGTGAGCACAGCAAATACACTATGGTTAAGGTATTGTAAGGGAAGGGAACTAAATCACTTAAGATCAAGGGACAAGAATCGTACTTAGCGTTTTGATCAATGAGTCATAACCAAAAAATACCAAGGCAGAAATGAGAGACTTTTGGCACCAGAGGTACTAATTCAAGTATTTACTATTCAAAAAATGGGCATTCCATACTACAATGCCCATGTGGCTATTTCTATGTGGGGAGAACAAATAGTAAACTGAAAGAGAATCACTGAACATAAATATGCCAGGCACTCAGAAAATACAAACTACCCCATGGCCAAGCACTAAACCCAGACTCACTCAAAGCAGTAGGTATTGAGGCCATGGAAATGTCTAGGAGATAAACTAAAGAAACTGCTACAAAAAGAAACATTTTGGATCTTTAAGTTAAAGCAACATTGTGAAATGTGCAATTCACTTAAAAACTGCTGTCATAAATATGGACAGACGTGCACCTGCTTATGCTATTATTACATTACAAACACCTCAGCCAGGCAGCAAATTGGTCCGGAGAAGGATCTTGCTTTGGTGGAACATTTGCACCCCGCACAAGAAAACGCCACATACAATATTAAAAGAAGTTAACTGTTAAGTAAATACAGTAATCTGAGCTATTTTAAATTAGCTGAATACATGGTTAAAAGTCATTTAACCATGAATCCAGCTCTTTGTCCACAGCAGATCCAAAACCGTCCCAGTATGATCCTAAATGCTTTTAACTTATTCTTTGTATTTCCCGATAGAACCAAGTAGACCTGCCTTGTTGCACCAGCCACAGTTTTTCTTCAAAACTTGCTGTTACATTCCCTAACGTTACTCTGGCTTTTTTTTGGAAGCGAGCTGCTTGTGTTTTTGTTTCAGGTCTGCCACACCTGAGTGCCTGAATCATCCACACCTGTTCTCCATGTGGTCATCAGAGAAGCTGCATCTAAGATCCCAAATCCAAGCCCTGGTGTGGGAGAAAATTGCTGCTCGAATCAATGCGTATAAGTGCTACTATAGTGGATTAATTTCATATTTAATCACAGGTAACTTATATTACTGGTGAAAACTGGAATGGTAGAGGGCTACACATATTTTTTTCATTTAGGTGCAATCCTGCAGGCAAAAACAGAAGCTACTACTAATCCCATTTTGAGGTTGCAGCACCATCATTAACATAATTATGATTTATAATAATTATCTTTTTAATGGCTCTCACTGGTTTGTGTCCAGGGAACTCTAGAACATTAAAAAAAAAAGTGATATGAGGACGGATAAGGTTATGTAGGTTGCATGGCATTACATTTAGGTGCAATCCTGCGGGCAAGAAAGTCCTAGGCCTACTAATCCCATTGTGAGGCTGCAGCACAATCAACAGAAATATAATTCATGATCTTTTATTTCAAAGGGTTTTAAACATACATTTGTAACGGCGCCTACAAGTTTGTTTCCAGGGAATTCTTCAAAAACTCTGCTTTCTGAAACAGACCCCTTTTAAATGTTCTTATGTTGATCCAGACTACTACTTTCCCATATGTAATATTTACATAATTTAAGCTGTTTATCTGAAAATCAAACTGACACGTGATGAGTGGACCTGCAGGTTGAAGTACTTTTCAGCAATAGTTGTTTACAATTTAATGATTTTTATCATAACTCCATGAAGTTATACAAAAACCTTGTGACGTATATAGGAAATAAAACTCAAACCTCTGCTTAAAGACAGTGGTTGTTATTTTTGCCTTCCATCGCCAATAAGAAGTCTATTATTTCATTATTGATTTCAACTGTACGCTTGTTAAGATCTGAAGTTGTGTGCATGTACATGTTCTGCACTTCTTTCCTGCAGCTCAGCTGCAGTTAAGCTGCACCTTCAAAGCCATCGACGTAATGTAAATGCATTGTAGGATTCAATTGTAGTATGCTTTTCACTTGTTTATTGAGTTCCTATTCTACTCTTTCAGGTTCACTTATATTCACAGGGCTGTTTGGAGCACCATGAGACTGCATGTTATGTTCCGACTTGTATTCTTTAAAATAGGATTTGACTTGAGAGCAACACAGCACCACAGCATAAAATCATACCCTACTGTGTAACCATACAAAAGAAGATACAAAACCACATGTACTGTGGAAAGAACACATGAGGGAAATATCTTCACCATGCAGATATTTTTGTACTTTACCAACAGTTTCATGACCCATTTAGAGCAACACATGGCCATTAAGATTTACAGTAATCGGCGTCTTTGTGTGATTTCTAACAGATAATGACATGCTGCCTTTAACCCATACTGTATTTTTTGGCAAGTTCTACATTCTGTCTCAAGTTCCTCTTTGATAAAGCTTATTGTTAGGGTATAAAATTGAATATTGTTAGGGAGTGAGGAGTCGCAGCGTCCGCCTAACCCGGCCCATCTGCTTCTCGTCATAGTTGTCTGATTTATCTATCATATAATCATTAATATAATAAACTAAAGGGAGACTTGGCATACAGCCCGATCTGGTTGGGCAGAGTTCTAGCCTGATCAGGCTCCTCTCTTTACCCTGTCTCTCTTGGTTATGCTTTGATAAAGCTTATAGTTAGGGCATAGAATTGAATATTGTTAGGGAGTGAGGAGTCGCAGCGTCCGCCTAACCCGGCCCACCTGCTTCTCGTCATAGTTGTCAGATTTATCTATCATATAATCAAGCATATAATAAAACTAAAAGGAGACTTGGCATACAGCCCGATCCGGTTGGGGAGAGTTCTAGCCGACAAGGCTCCTCTTTACCCTGTCTCTCTTGGTTTGCTGTAATAGTTTTAGACAGCTGGAGACTTCCTTTGACACACTGAGCTCCTCTCTCCTCTATCTTCCTATCTTTTCATTTATGTGCATCCATGTCCCAGAAATGCGTGTTACTAACTAGCTCTGGGGAGTCATTCCCCGGAGTCCTTAGTTCTTTTTTTCCCCAGCATGTTCCCTCGGATCAGAGATGCTCCAAAATCATGGTAGCAGCTGTCGCCATGGTCCGCTACACGTTCTGCGTGCCATGTTCATCTGCTACACCTGCGGTGCCCAGCTACATCCTGCTGTCCCTTGTAATGCCGCACAGTGCACTGCTATGCCATGAACTACTACAAAGAACTGCTACAAACTACTATTTTTTCTATTTTTGTTATTTCCACTCTTCAGTCTAACCCCAACCGGCCCGTCAGACACCGCCTACCAAGAGCCTGGGTCTGACCGAGGTTTCTGCCTAAAAGGAAGTTTTTCCTCGCCACTGTCACACTGTTGCTTGCTCTGGAGGAAACTACTAGAACTGTTGGGTCCTTGTAAATTTTGGAGTGTGGTCTAGACCTACTCTATCTGTAAAGTGTCTTGAGATAACTCTTGTTATGAATTGATACTATAAATAAAATTGAAAAATTAAAATTGAAATTGAAGTTACTGCCTTGGAGAAATAATGAGCACATAGATAATCATTTCTGCCACTCAATAGTAGGAGCATTGTTTTCTTGGGCTTGCAGCTAGCACCTCTTGCCACGTAGTCTGATTTCAACAGGAAAATTCAGATTTCTTTCAAATGTGGTCTAATTTTGTAGATGTGGCCATGGGCGTAAGTCTAATCTAACAGTGTGGGGGGGGGTACACACCTCCAAAAATATTAGCTAAGCTCAACACACTTACCTGAGACTCTACACCTGACTGTCTCTGGTCTTCCTGTTCCTTACCTGAGACTCTACACTTGATTGTCTCTGGTCTTCCTGTTCCTTACCTGAGACTCTACACTTGACTGTCCCTGGTCTCACTGTTCCTCAGTTCTCTCTGTCTCCTTGGCCTGTGGCATAATGAAGTTAGTATTTCCATAAGCACCCATTCGTATAAAGATGTTAACAAATTGTCTCGATATGAGAACTTAATGTAGTTATCTGGCATCTTGGTGTACTGAAAATCATCATTTTATGATGATCATCAAGTCATTTTATCTGGGAAACAACACAAATCTTTATATTTTTTAAAGAATTTTTTGGGGCTTTTCCATCTTTAACTTTTTGACAGGACAGTTAGGTGAGAAAGGACTAAGTCATGCAGGAAACCGTCACAGGTCAGATTTGAACCCTGGGCCTCTGCATCGAGGTATAAACCTCGATGTACATGTGCGCCTGCTCTACCACTGGGCCAACCCGGCCACAACAACACAAATATTTTACGTCAGATGTCTAAATCATAGACTGTGATGTAAATATGAGTTATGTTTATAGGTTCACCACACGATCATATTAAAATTATAAAATGAGCTTGTGTCTTCCACATAATTATTAGGTTTTGTCTGGTACAGAGGATATTTGCAGTATTTAACTGCAGCAAAAAAATTGCTAAATCAGTTGCAGTTTTTCTCAATTGCTTAAACAGTTTCTGAAACTTGCTCCAATTTCTGAAAACATTAAACACAAAACATCTTCAAGCACTATTTACAAAACCTCTGACTCATCTTGCAAAATGAAACTTTCGCCTCAAAACAGTTTTATCTGTGTTCAAGATGAAACACTGCTCTCAAATCATAAACAAAGTTATCAAAATGATACACACTACCAAGCAGTCAGTAAACCATTCAAGAAAAATAAAAAAAATAAAAAAAACAGTACAGGCCAAAAGTTTGGAACCACCTTCTCATTCAATGCGTTTTCTTTATTTTCATGACTATTTACATTGTAGATTATCACTGAAGGCATCAAAACTATGAAAGCACACATGTGGAAATATGTACTTAACAAAAAAAGTGTGAAATAACTGAAAACATGTCTTATATTCTAGTTTCTTCAAAGTAGCCACCTTTTGCTCTGATTACCGCATTGCAGAATCTTGGCATTCTCTTGATGAGCTTCAAGAGGTAGTCACCTGAAATGGTTTCCAAACAGTCTTGAAGGAGATCCCAGAGATACTTAGCATTTGTTGGCCCTTTTGCCTTCACTCTGCAGTCCAGCTCTCCCCAAACCATCTCGATTGGGTTCAGGTCCGGTGACTGGTGGCGCAGCACTCCATTACTCTCCTTCTTGGTCAAATAGCCCTTACACAGCCTGGAGGTGTGTTTGGGGTCATTGTTCTGTTGAAAAATAAATGATGGTCCAACTAAGCACAAACTGGATGGGATGACATGCCGCTGCAGGATGCTGTGGTAGCCATGCTGGTTCAGTATGCCTTCAATTTTGAATAAATCCCCAACAGTGTCACCAGCAACGCACCTCACACCATCACAACTCCTCCTGCATGCTTCATGGTGGGAACCAGGCATGTAGAATCCATGCGGTCACCTCTTCTCTGTCGCGCAATAACACAGCAGTTGGAACCAAAGATCTCAAACTTGAACTCATCAGACCAAAGCCCAGATTTCCACTGGTCTAATGTCTATTCCTTGTGTTTCATAGCCCAAACAAATCTCTTCTTCTTGTTGCCTCTCCTTAGCGTGCTTTCCTAGCTGCTATTTGACCATGAAGGCCTAATTCGCGCAGTCTCCTCTTAACAGTTGTTCTAGAGATGTGTCTGCTGCTAGAACTCTGTGTGGTATTCATCTGGTCTCTAATCTGAGCTGCTGTTAACTTGCAATTTCTGAGGCTGGTGACTCAGATGAACTTATCCTCAGCAGTAGAGGTGACTCGTGGTCTTCCTTTCCTGTGGCGGTCCTCATGTGAGCCAGTTTGTTTGTATCGCTTGAGTCCAGTCTGGTTTTAAATCTTGTTACAGTACAGAAGCTGCTCTTTTAAAAGTTTTTCATGATCTTCTTTTAATTTCTGATTCTCGTAACTCTGCTGTGCTAGTGCTTTTAGATTTGACTGCAGCGTTCGATACAATTGACCACAAGATTTTATTGTCAAGACTTGAGTCCTGTGCAGACATTAAAGGCACAGCTCTTAAGTGGTTTCAGTCATATCTGACGGACAGGTCTTTTTCTGTAAACCTCAGGCCTTTTTACTCAAATAAAGCCCAGTGGGGTGGGTGACTCAAGGCTAAATTTTAGGCCCAGTATTGTTCTCGCTGTATATGCCACCCCTGGGATCAATCTTCCAAAAATACATTTCCTTTCACTGCTTCGCAGATGACGTCCAAAAAGAAAATGTCTACATGAAGTAAAAGACTAGATGTCACTGAATTTTTTTAAACTGACAAAAAAAATGACAAAAAAAAACTTAATGTCTCTGGTTTTAACAGTGCTCTTGGCCCAATACCCTCAAACTGGTGCCCATTTATAAAAAGTATTGGTGTTTTTAGTGACAGTTCTTTTAAACTCAAACAGATTAGCTCAGTGGTAAAAACAAGCTTCTTTCAGCTCAGACTTCTTGGGAAGGTCAAGCCTTACCTGCCCCAATAGCCAATTTGAAAAAGTTGTGCATGCCCTGATCACAAATTCCCCGGACTATTGTAACTCATTGTACTATGGCCTTGACAAGTCAGTTCAGTTCGCCGATTACAATTAGTTCAGAAGTCGGCTGCACGCCTGCTGATAGGAAAAAGACGCAGTGACCACATCTCCCTGTACAGTCGTCTCTCCACTGGCTGCCTGTCATTTTTAGATTCCTTTTTAAGATCTTATTGTTTGTATTTAAATCTCTTAATGGGCTGGCACCATTATATTTATCTGATATGCTGATTTTGCACACTCCAGTCATAGCACTTAGGTCCGCTGACCAGTTGCTTTTAGACTGTCCCAGATCCAGATGGGACAGAGCTTTTTCAGTAGCAGGTCCTTAGCTCTGGAACTCTTGTCCTCTCAACATTAGAGCAGCTACCTCTATATACTTAGATCACTTTTAAAAACATATCTTTTTGCACTGGCTTTTAACATGAGCTGACCTGTGACATTTTAATGTTTATTGTTGTTATTGCTTAAAGTAAAGTTTTCATCTGTTGTCTGTTTTTACTGTATTTGGCATATCCAGTTTTAGAAGGTTTTTTTCGGCTATTTATTATGCTTTTTAGCTTATGCTGATATATTTTTATATTTCATGGTCTTATATTTAATATTTTTATATTTCGTGTCAACACTGTAAAGGGGGTTGCTTCACTCTCATTGCACAGGTACTGCACTTGTGTATAATGACAATAAAGGCATTCTATTCTATTCTGTATTTGTACAGCACTTTGGGACAGTAGTGACTGTTTGTAAATGTGCGATATAAATAAACTTTGACCTTGAACATGTTCATTTATTTTTATTATACTTTAACAAAAGCATGTCAGCATTGTCATTGTTAGCATAATTATCAAGGCACCCGTGCCTCAGAACAGCTTAACAAAGCCACTAGCATAGCTTGGGACAGAGGTTAACGAGGTAACAAGAGGCAGGTGACACAAGGGCTGGGAAACAGGTGGAAGACATCAGACAATCACAAGGGCAGGAAGTAAAACCTAACAAGACGGCACAGAAGACAAGACTATCACGATAAAACAGGAAGCAGAACATATCCAAGACGAGACCAAAATTAAGATAATCACAAGACAAGACAGAAAACCAGGCCCCCTACACACACCTGCGTCTCATCTCTAATCACCTGCTCCCGCCGCTCACACCGGCCTGCCATCTGCAATCAACTACAGTTTATCAACCCCGGCTCTCCAACCTCTCTTCAAATGATCGTTGCTACAGTCAATCAAAGCAGGTGCGCACCTTTCTGAGATTGAACAGTCCCGAAAGCCAAGCAGTTGTTCTGAATCCTGTCCTAATTTTCTCAAAAATTAGAGCAAAGTCTCAAGAGCAGACTCTTGAGTAGTTGTAGTCTAATGAAACATTACAAACTGTTCATGGTGATTGAGTCGTCCAGCAGCCAGCTCCCGTCAGCTGCTACGTGGGCGGCTAAGCGCAAATTTAGATAACATGCATTGCTATTTTTCAAAAGTCATTGTTGAAATGGAGGCTCATGAACACGTGGCTAACTCGATAGGGAAATACCCCTGGATTACTGCAGTTTTTCGTGATGCAAATAACGCGTATTGCAGTGTACAGTATGAAGGGAGAAGGTTGGTATTTGGTATGGGGGGGGGGTCAGACGTCGGACTGCACGCTAGCAGCAAACTGCAAACTACATATTACTAACAGCACATCTGTACAGACCAACACTTTGACTTTATTTGTTTCATACTGACACTTGAGTTCATGATTTTAATGATTTTTTATTTGTATTTTGGGGTTTGGGGACAGTTGAATTCCTGAATAAAAATAATAAATCAATGATATTCATGTGCTCTCTCTCTCATTCAGGTTAATTTGAACACAAACGGAAAATCACCAGCACACAAAAACAGGAGCCACATTCAGTACATACACCCATTAAACACACACACACACACACACACACACACACCACACACACACACCACACCACACACCAACACACACACACACACACACACACCACACACAACACACACACACACACACACAGAGCATATCACTGGTACCCACAGATCTTGGAGTGTGTATCCTCGTAATGAAGTCCATTGTTGACTGAGCAGTACATATGCACGCTCAGCAAAAACCCCATCACTCTTATTTATTCCTGCTGTTGCTTGCTCTTTCTTGTCTGTTCAAGCTGGGATACACAAGCCATATTTCACACTATGCAGATGGCCAGTCATACCATGAAGTTTGACTTGTTTCCATCAGATGATTTATTCAACATTATTTCATTTGCATACCACGCATGGAGAATGGAAACTTTTATTCTCCAACATGACCAGACATTTCTGTAGTCACTACTGAGGGGTGGCCTTGAAAAAATATGATAAGTTTCATTCTCCCGGGTTGGGCCCTAAGAGGTTTATTTATGAGGGAAAAATGCTCCTCAGATCTTTTCAGGGTTTAAAAAGGGCTATAGTCCATCTGAGTTTTTTTTTGGAAAAAAAATAAAACAACTTTTGAAAACGGGGGTTAAATTAAGCCCCCTTTTCATGTACCAATGTAAGGGGTCAAGGAAATTCCCTCTTTGTGGGTTGGGGTTTTTGGGGAAATATTTTATGATGGATTGCAGCGATTTGGGGGCTGTAGGGGTTTAAGGGACTTATGTTAGTTTTGGTTTCCCCCCTTTTATAGACTTTTAAACCCTTTTCCCCCTATACTAATAAACCCATACGTACTTTCTTTTTTATCTAAATTTACCCAAAAAAATTTTCCTATAAAATTGTAAAATGAAATGAGGGGAGAGAGACATTTTTGGCTTGGCACTCTCCGAGGACGGGGAGCTTGGGAAATTGAGGGTGGGAAAAATTTTTTGAATTTAAAAAAACCTTCATAATCCAGAAACAGTATTACGTTCGGGGGCCCCCAGGCCCTTTTTAAAATTTTAAATTTTTGTCTGGATTTTTTATAAAAAAAGCTTGGGAAAAAATCAACCCCCTGGTTAAGTCCCAAAATTGACATTTATTTTTTTTAGGGGCAAACTGGGTTATTGGGGAAAATTGGGGGGTTTCAGTGAGGTCACTTTCATGTTAAAAATGGTTGTAGGGCCTTAAAGATGAATAGATTAATAAAAAATAAATGAATCTTCCAGATATGTATTGATATCACAGACAAATAAGAAAAACCCTAAGCCATTTTCCATTCTAAAAAACTCTCATATGTCTTGGGAGTCACACTGTGAAGAAATAATCATTATAACTTATACAGTTGACAAAATACATGCTTTTTTTTCCAAAAAAAGTCCAGACGTTTTGCTCTCATGACATTTACTTATGCCAATAATAACATAATTCAATTTCAATTCAATTTTATTTATAGTATCAATTCATAACAAGAGTTATCTCAAGACACTTTACAGATAGACCACACTCCAGAATTTACAAGGACCCAACAGTTCTAATAGTTTCCTAGTTTCCTCCAGAGCAAGCAACAGTGCGACAGTGGCGAGGAAAAACTTCCTTTTAGGCAGAAACCTCGGTCAGACCCAGGCTCTTGGTAGGCGGTGTCTGACGGGCCGGTTGGGGTTAGAATGAAGAGTGGCAAATAATGTAATAATGTCATAGTTATTGATATTACACCCACAGCAATGTTATACAAGCACATATGTGTCTAAATATTGCATTATTTTGCCTTCCATAGAGTCTATAGGCATTTTTGTCCCCTCTGGCCTTCCATACAAGAGGGGTGCCTTTATCTCCCATATATGGGCATGTACTTCCTGAAAAATACACAGGACAGACAGAGAGAGAGACGGAAGAGCGATAAGCGGCATAAAATGAGCCAAAACGCGATGAATTATGGATATAAAGCGAAAACGTCAGGATTTAAACGAAACCGAAAGTGAGTAAATCGCTTGTATGGTTCAAAAGTTATTAAACTATGAATCAGAGGTACGTTTTTACTCGTGGGCGAGTGTCTCGGGCTCAGAGGGTTAAGTGGATTCCTTATTAACACATCATCACATCATTGTTGTTTGAACTCCACACCCTCCTCTGCAGCGCTGAAGAGGAAGGTCTGGAAATGCTGTCAGTTGTTGTTATAATAGGGTGAAGACCCTGAAAGTGACCACTTACTCAATGCTACTTGCTGGACACAAGGAGTAAACATTACTTATATGGTTTACAAAGGAGAATGCAACATATTTTAAACATCTGGGTAGCACACTTCTTAAACAACCTACTAAGGTGATTTATGTAATCAGATTTGTTTTTAGTGCTCTTTGGTTGTATTCACACTTGTTTTTTAGCTGTCCGCCTTACCTGCGATGATTTTTTTTTTTTTTTTATACTATTGTTCTCAATCCAATTGTTGAAATAGGTAGCGTAAAGGCTCAAATTCCACTTTTGCTGTATGTACATAAGCACGACCAAAAGCATATTTTTACGTTTCAAGTCATTTTCTTTCTGCTTTAATGCATGATTGTGCATTGGGCACTGAGCACTGCCAAAATGCAAGTTACGTACATTTAATAATGTTCCATCATGTATCCTGTGTGAAAGCTGCTGCTCTGCTAACATGCTGCTCCCGCTACACCTCCTGTGTGGAGTGTGGGGTGCACTTGGGATCTTAATATCTCTTTGATATCTGTTTAAAACAGTTATTATTAATCAACCAAGTTTGCTGTTGATCTTGAAATTAGTTGAAAATAACACTTTTTTTAAGTGCCTTTTAACCACATCACTCAGTCTTTATTAGCGGATGGGGAGATCTCCACTGAGTTGAAGATCTCCACAACAACTGATAACTGTCACAAAAGCTTTTAATCTACCACATAATTTATAATCCTCATAATCTGTTCCTATTGCAGCAAAAACTGCATCAACATGGTATTTGTGTGTCATGACCTAAGATGCTCTCGTCTTCTCTCCCTCTCTCTATTAGTACTCACTTTGCTCACACTTTCCATATGTTTCTCTCATTCCCCTCTTCGTGTACACGCCCCCACTCTGCTCTACACCCCTTCCCATGATTGCTTTATGTCAGCAATAAAATCATCTTCATGAGAATAAAATATGCCTCCTCTAAATTTTAACAACAAACACTGGGACATTGGACATTAGAATGATTTAAATGTAACTGCTGCAAATTGCATAATGTCTCAGTTCAGATGTTGTCTTACTTACAACGCGTTAAATTTGTATTCATCTATTCAGCATTATATTGCTATTCACGGTCTGATGTTATTGGGAACACCAAACATAGTGTTACTGATATGGCTGTCATATTTTCACAGTATTATTTTGACAAGACCTGTGTTTCAAGTTCACATGTGACATGGATACAAGCACCAGACACAGAGATTAGATTAGATTAGATTCAACTTTATTGTCATTACACATGTACAGGTACAAGGCAACGAAATGCAGTTTCGGTCTAACCAGAAGTGCAATAGCAGTAAGTGCAGGATATATACAATGGTCCTATAAGTGCAAGACATGGATATGTAATGAATAAATATAGAAAAGAATACTATTATAAACAGAGTTTTACAGATGGGTTTGTCCTATGAATGCAAAATATAGATGGAGCAATATGCAAATCTGCATGCTTGTTTACACATACAATGCTGTATGTAACCTAGGTTAACATAATCTTAGAGAAGAAAGACAGGTTTAAATGGTCAGTATCTCTAACTGTAAGCAAAAAAGAGTGTAAGTTAAGTTAATCAACCTTAGTACTCATTATTGCAAATTCTGAGTTTAATTTGACTGGTATTCTTTGCGTACTGTTCCATTTAACAAGTGCTGTAGTGACAGTCAGAAAGTTTAACTGCAGCTGGAGAGAGAGGAAAAAGAGAGAGAGTGGTATATCGTACTACCACAATACAAGCTGTTACTAGGGATGAGCGAGTACAGCATTATTTGTATCTGTATCTGTTTACCACATGAATTATCTGTATCTGGATCCTATACCGGAAGTGGTCATATTTAACCCGGAAGTGGGTCAGGTTCTCTTGAAATGTGCGGGGCTTTAACCGGTATGTTATTTAAGCATGCAATTGATATGAGTTGATCAAAAATTGTTATATTTATTGCTGATTTGAAAACTATTTACATGACAGCATTGAACTTCAGATCAATGGTGTTGTCATGGTAACAAACAAACTATATACAGAACGTTTTGCAACAGTGAATACAACACATGCGGTTGCAATTATGAAGTAAAATGTAATGAACAAGAGTTTTCATACTCTATATAACTTTCTTTTTTTAACTTTTTATTTTTTTATGATCAGTGTGATTTTTTTTTTTTTTGGGTTCTTTTTTGTTTTTTTATTTCCACACCAGGAGTGTGTGTGTGGTGTGTGTGTGTGGTGTGTGTGTGTGTGTGAGTAAGAGAGAGACACAGAGAGAGAGGGGGCGGGGGGCAGCTGACAGTAAAAAAAAAAATCTCCGATGGCAGAGACGCAACGGGAGTCACATTTAAACCAAGCAGCACGTCTGAAACCCACGTTCACCAGAAATCTACTGGTTGTTATGTAAGGACTACAAACCCCACGTTCACCAGAAATCTACTGGTTGTTATGTAAGGACTACAAACCCCACGTTCACCAGAAATCTACTGGTTACTATGTAAGGACTACAAACCGAAGTTAAAAACAAACCTAAAGCTGAAGAAACCCTAAACGTTAACGGAACAGATCCGCAGACCCGACTGCCTGCCTGACGGAGCGCGAGAGCGAGCGAGCGAGCGAGAAAGAGAGAGAAAGAGAGAGGGAGCGCATTTCTCCATGTTCTGTGTGTGTGTGATTGATCCGAGCGGGTTTGTAGGTGGGGGGGGGGGCCAGTTGAGGAGTTTTATTCAATCCCAGCACGGATATTGACTCATATTACTCGGATAATACTTGTACTCGGCAAAAGTGCTTTATCCGTACCGGATACTCGTTTCAGCCGGATACTCGGATCACCCCTAGCGGTTACCCTACAACACTACGGTGGCTGACCAGCGCAAATGCGTTAAAACAGGACAAAACACTTACATTAGGAGAAATGTAGTCTGGATCAACGCCACCGCTTGTGAAGCAATTATTGCCAGATGTATCCCTGGCTGGATATATCCCAGGCCGGATGTTGAGTATCTCTGGCCGGAAGTATCCCAGGCTGGTTGTATCCCTGGCCGGATGTCTACCATCCCCTGGCCGGATGTATCCCATTCCCTGGCCGGATGTATCCAAGGCCGGTTGTATCCCTGGCCTGATGGATCCCATCCCCTGGCCGGATGTATCCCAGGCCGAATGTATCCCAGGACGGATGTATCCCTGGCCGGATGTCCCTCACCTTTCACTCTCTGTGTGTTGCCGTTCTCAACAGCTTTAGAGCTAGCAAGCTACATGCTGTAAAAAGCTGAGTTTTGAAGAAAAAATTGTATCGTGCAACAATGCAGGCCTGCCTGGTTTTTTGGGGGAATGATTGTTAAGATTTACAAAGGCTATGTTTAATATTACTTAAAGTTATTTAATAAATAACTCACGTAACTCTGTGACTTACTTGTGCCAACAATTAACTTAATTTAGTATCGTATGTGGTGTTATGAGGCTAAAATAAGGTTACATAAGGCCACAGCCCAGCACTGAGCAAGCTGGGCATGTGAGGGCACAGCTACGGTGGCCCTGAGAAGCCACAACACGCAACATTAAGAAAACACATGCAAATTGGAAATGTTGCCAGGGGACACTTTCAAGTGATGCACACGTGCCTCAACCATTGGCGTTTCAAATTCCTGTGCAATGTGAATACTTTCTGGATGCACTGTTGGCCGACCTGAGTTCACTCACAATAGAAAACAGAGATGAAAAACTAAATAAGCTAATAGCAACTGGTTTTATTCAAACAAAATAATGACAGAAAAGAGAGTGACACTTTTTTTAGAGATTTTAGTATTTTCTTAATACATAAAAGTTTAGATCTGGTACTAAGTGTAGGTCTACCACTAAAGTGTCTACCAATAGAAGTTGCAGTTTAATCAGAGATGTGGAGTGGGTTCCAGAGGTCTGGTAACCTTACATCTCTACATCCAGATTGTCTTCAGTCCTAACTGATGTTGACAAGTGACATTTATCAGGTTTTGTGCTGCTCCACAGGCTTTATACTACTTTTTTTCCACATATGCAGTAGGGGCGTTGAACTCAAATAACATGCAGCAATTTGATGGGATTGGGGATTGTAATTTAATGTAAACTGCCCTGCAATAAATACTACATACTTGAGGCTTATTATGTTTAACATATTGTTGAGAATGTGTTAAGAGTTTTTTTAATCAACTCCATGTAAGTGTATTATAAAAAATAAGTGCTATTGCTGTTGTTATGCAGTTTGTGTGCAACAATTGACGTGTTACAGCATAGAAGGGGTAAGAAAATACGATGAAGGCCTTAGAATGCAAGGTGTTCATGTTAATTCATCGACAAATGGCTGATGTAAAAATGCGATGCTATCGTGGCCAGAGAATCACTGCAATCAGTCACTAAAGCAGCTGATTTTACTGATTAACGCTACTTTAACAAGGAGGGGAAGTAATCAGTGAAATGAGCTGCAGTGAAGTGAAGGTAGATGAGAACCTGTAAACAGACGGATAATGGGCAAGGTTTAGAATCAGAGCTGGAGGAGACACACTGTGCTTTTACAGGACATGATGTTCACAAACCACCTCGTCAAAATTAAATGTTTTTTTATTGTTATAGTTAGTTGTCTTCAGTCAACTTCTTCCTAAGGCCAACTGAGTTTTACTGGAGGGTCAGTCAGTCTGGATCAATGTAAATACATTTCAAGGATAATTTCCAGAAATTACGCCCGGTTGTCCCTCACCTTCCTGTGTTCTTAAACTCAGTTCGCTTCGGAAACAACAACAAACTTTGAGTTGGCAACCCAAACGTTAAAAATGGCAAGTTTTGAAAAAACTGCTAGGTTGGCCAGCTTGATTCCTTCAGGAAATGACTGCAAAGATTTATAAAGAAAATGTCTATGGAATTTACAATCTAAGTGTCTTGGCTTGGGACCGATTGGCGGGACTGCTACAGCCTAAGTACACACGTTGATCCCTCCCTGAGACCATTTGCAGAGCATTTGCATCATTGCATCCGGAGAATTTGCATTTGTATTTGTATCTTGGTGTATTGCTATTACAATGGTGGATTTGCTCTGTAATATTTTTGTATGTTTGTGTACTGCTGCACTTCCCTGTGTGTGTGTGTGTGTGTGTAATAAGCATAGTGTGCAGGCGATGTGCATAAGCCTAGGCTGTTACAATGAAAAGCTGCGCTATTTAGGTTAGTCCAGGTTTTTGTTGGTCAACGGTGCGATCACTTTCCGCTGTCTCAAGATAGCAATACACCAAGAATTCACCTGAACACACCTCCCTGTAAGACCAGCATGCGCAAAGATGGGCGCAAGTGCATTTGCTATTTAAACGACTTGGGCGCTGGACGGTTTTAAAATAGAAAAGAAACTTGCGTCGGGCTTTGTGCCTCGCTGAGCCGAGTGCACGATAGGGCCCATACTCTACAGTTCAGATGTATGCATCAATATCAATTAGCATCAATATCACAAAGTGCGCATGCACGATAGTCACATCGCAGGACGTTGCGATGTTGACGCTAAAACTTTTTCGATGCTTAATAGAAAAGTAAACTTTCACTGTTCTCCTTTGACATGATTAATACCGGCTAACTATTCCCCTTTAAGACGGGTAGCCATGTGGGCAATGTGTGTATGTGACGTTAGTCCAACGGGGGTTATTTTTATGGGAAGTGAGCCTCTCCGTGTGTAGAAAGGTACCGTAGGCAGCAGCTACCGCTGACACGGTGATGCGCATAGTTTTGATGTCAGTGAAGCTACAGTAGGCTAGTCAGTGTTTTATGCTTGCTACAAATACGAACTAAATCACCTAAATAATGTAACTTGATCACAAATCCTCCTGGCCATTTCCTCCCGTAGAAATCTGCTACCAGCCAGGCTAAAGCTAATACGGTTAGCCTAAAGAAACAAGCAGAAAGCTGCTACCAGCGAGGCTTAAGCTAATATAGTTAGCCTAAAGAAACAAGCAGAAAGCTGCTACCACAGGGCTGCCAACTCTCACGCATTGGCCGTGAGACACACGCATTTGACTGGTTTGACACGCCACACCCCCGATTTCTCACGCAGAAGTGTCAACCCGGTCGGTTAAATTTCTGATAGATGAGTTTATCTATATATTTATCTGTTTAGCCACTAGTTGTGCTTTCAGAGACTGTGAGGGGGTTCAAGAGCGCTCCCTGTCTGTGAAAGTTTCGAATTGTCGCAAACTGAGAAAAATTTTTACGATCCATCCCATTTCCCCGGCTTTAGGTATGAGCTCTGAGTATCACAGACCCGTCCGTCGCTTCGTGTCCACTCTCTCTGTAACAACAGAGGTGAGCAGCGCGGCTGGTAGCGTAGCAACTTCAGTTCATGTTAGTGGACCTGCTCTGCTGTGGACAGTGACGCGTTGCATCCGTGTAGTCCTCCGATAATGCGCAGCGTACAGCCTACTCTAAACTTTGTCAGAGACCAGAGACCCAAATGGGCCTCTGTGTCTGTCAGACGGTCTGCATGAGATCCACCATATCAGCGAAGCAATGACATGCACAGCAGACTATATTACAACTCTCCAAATCTCGGCCAACAGAGATGGGAGGAGTTATATTTTGAATGTGCACAAAGTTGTAAACATGAGCAGAAATCTGGTGAAACACATCTGAGCTATACTATATATACTATACTATATATACTACATATATACACTATACTATATATACTATACTGCAACGTTGGGCCACTATGTGCTTCTTTAACCTCGGTGCATCTCTAAATGTAACTGTAATAATTAATTTGATGTTTTATGAAATGAACAAATAGTCTTTTTTTCCCCAAAAAGTAAATCCAGTAAGTGGGGCCCAGAGGATGAGGGCCAAACATTACTGAACCTTGGCACAAAGGTTAAAGGATAAGAATTTATGTAGATCAGTGGTTCTTATTCTTTAGAATTTCAGTGGTCTTAGTTGATCCCTCAACATTAATTTAACTTTGGGTCCCTTGTCCCAACACCAGGGACCCCTGGACCTGTTCCCCACAGACCCAAATCTTCTCAGCTGTTGATGAGATTTGCTACTGTCTCATCATGTGGTTCATTATGTTTGGCACGTTGTCTGGGTCAGTTCTTATATCATAAGAAGTTAATAATGTATATAATGTAAATGCTGAATGCCGTAAAACCTGTTGATTCTACAACAATGCAAAGGCTCTTAACCCTACAGTTTTGCACATATCATGTAAGACTTGATTTCTCCATTTTTTTTGCAAAAAAACTCTCCAGAAAGTGCCCTTTAATAGTTTCTTTTTCAACTTTTTTTTCCTGGGGGGGCATACCCCCAGACCCCCCTAGGGAGAGCCCCACCCCCCCACATATAACAAATCACAATTTAAACCCTGAAGGATAAAGACCCAAAGAAATTGCTTTGTACGTGGCAAAATATGGGTTGCCCCCCCAAATCTCACTCCAAGGTTTTGGGAAAAGTTGGCAGCCCTGCTACCAGCCAGGATAAAGCTAATATAGTTAGCCAACTAACGTTACGGTTTGGAGCCGCGACACTGGAAATGTAACACTAATCTACTACAGAAGTCTGTGTCTGATCTTAGGTCATTTACACTGATTTAATTGTTCTTGGATACACACAGTTTGTTGCTAGTGTGTGTGACATGCAGGTCTGATCAATTCATCAAACAAACAAGCTGGCCCCGCTAGTTGACCACAACCTGAAATTTACAGGAAGCAACATGCAGTCACTGTCATTCACGTTAGCCTGGAATGATTCAATTCAATTTTATTTATAGTATCAATTCATAACAAGAGTTATCTCGAGACACTTTACAGATAGAGTAGGTCTAGACCACACTCCAGAATTTACAAGGACCCAACAGTTCTAGTAGTTTCCTACAGAGCAAGCAACAGTGCGACAGTGGCGAGGAAAAACTTCCTTTTTTGGCAGAAACCTTGGTCAGACCCAGGCTCTTGGTAGGCGGTGTCTGACGGGCCGGTTGGGGTTAGAATGAAGAGTGGAAAGAACAAAAATAGAAAAAAAAAATGATATGAACACAATGGTGTCATGCTAGTCAACCAGTGTATTTCTACATAATTGTCCCTCTCCAAAATCACCTCAGAAGAGTAGTCACAGCGTTGACTCCCTCTGCATTAAAGTTCAACAAAGAATGGTTCACATTAGAAAAGTTCCTTTTTATTTTTATGTGTGAATTATTATGTAAATGCACTCCATTACAAAACCACCGCAGTGATCGAGACTGATTTATTATTTCCAAATAGAGCTATTTATGTCATCTTTTAAAATTTATTTTTTCTTTTTTCATATCGCAATATATATCACAGGGAACAAATATTCCAATGTAGTTTTTTTCCAATATCGTGCAGGCCTAACAGATGCTATTGCTGCATCTGCGCTAACCTCTTAAGGAGCTGCCATTGTTGTTTTGTTGCTTCTCTGTGTCGTCACAGATACCTAAAAACACATCGGCAGCTGCAAGTAGTTTTTCACAGGACACTAATTGGAGAACCAGGGGGGTTTGGACAAAAATGCATTACTTGAAGCCTGACAAGATTTTGGTGTGATCTTGTGATATCTCAATCCTCCAGCTGCCATGCAAGGTAAAAAAAAAAAAAGTCCAGAAATTCTTCTCTTTTGTTTAGTTTCACAAAACGTTGCACTCATGTACAAGTCTTTCAAATGCCAGAATAAATTACAGATTTCCAATTTGAACTGGAAAAAATCAGTTAGTGGTGTAATCAGCCAGAAATACGTTGTTTTCACTTTACGGCTCAAGACCAGGCTATGTTCAATTATTTATTCTGTTTTCAGATACATGAGGGTTACTCTCTACCATCGGTTGATGTTACCAAATTGCTCATGAAATCTCTTGTAGTAATAAACACTTTGTGTTCAGTTTTGTAAACCTTTATTTTCCGCCTGCACAGTCCAATTTGACGGAAGCACACAATCAGGTTTTTTAAAATGGTGGGAACTTTATGCACAGCTGGTATAGTGTTGATTTATGTATAATTACTTTCATCTTACAATACTGCATTTGCATTTAACTGTAACTGACCTTTTTCTAAAAGATCCTCAAAACAGTATTTTTTGTTGTTGTTGTGAACTGTTTTTCTGCTAGATAATCATAAGGGGATACATTGCCAATGTTCAAACAACTTTGGATCATAATGTTGGTAGTATGTTTAAATGAACTATGTTAAACCTCCCTCCATATTACCAGTGCAGAAAAACATACAAAAGAAAACATTTTTTTATTAAAAGGTGTTAAAGGTGCCCTGCCATACGTGTGTCATTACTTTCTGGTAATGTCTAAAGTTCTACTATGGATTCTTTAAAACATTTTGTAGAAAAAAATGCCTTGGTTACCTTGTTTCAAGCCATTCCAGCGTGGTATAGAACACCTGTAGGAAGACTCAGCTCCATTTGTGCCAGTTCTCATTAATATTCAACGAGCTAAGATGCTTGACTCTGATTGGCAAACAGCTAGCCAATGGGAGCCTGGCTATCAGCATCCTTTACCCAGCGCAACTGGGTGAGCTCATGAATGGTAATGAGCTCAGGCAACATGATGTCAGACTGACCAGCTGTTGTAATTGGCCTGATTTCTCTTCTTATTTCTTTAAGAATGTGGCTAGAGCTGACAGAAGAGGTAGCAGATCATATTCACTTTCACGACATAACAAACACATATGGACCTAACATATTTCAAAAAATGCAAGTAAAAACGGTTTTGTGTGATCTTGTTATTATTTCCAAATATAGTAAAAGGTCTGCTTTTCAAACAGGAGTTTTTCAAAAATGTGTCTTGACAAGAGACTGTTCTCCCCTGAAAAACGCCCACATAAGGCCTGATTTCCACAAGCTGAGTAACGGATGCACATCCGTTTCGGAACGGTGGCAGAGTCATTAGCTTTCCATTAAAGTCAGTGTGTGTATTTTCACTGCAGAACGGCTGTGTTCCGACTCCGTCCCAGCTCATACGCAGAGCTTCTATTTTTTGCCGGATGCCGGAGAGCAATTCTGAATACAAAATACACTCCGCAACCGGCAACAATGGCAGCCAGATCACGCAGAGTCCCATAAATGTAAGTATTTTCGGCTCAAAAAATGTATTTGAAAATTACGACAGTGTTGTTTTGTGCTCTACACAGTCCTGTACATATATATTTGCCACCATGTTCTTAATTTAAATGTTTTTAAAACCAATGTTACGTTGGGCCAACGTAACCAACCAATATTGGTTGGCCCAACGTCCTTTTGCTACCTGGGTTACAACCACAACAAGATAGTGATCCATAGCGCTAGTTTTCCTGTTCTGGTGCCTGCACAGTAAGATCCATATCAGCTAGATCAAGAGTCTTCAACGTTTTTTTATGCCAAGGACCCCTTAACTGAAAGAGAGACTGAGCAGGGACCCCCTACTACTCATTCTCTATAACATGAAGTTGCATGTTAAAATGGGCCTATAATAATGTGTGTGAGGCAAAAAGCCTTTATACATACCTTTTTAGTGCATAACATTCTAAGCTATTAAAATAATTGTTGGCATGATTTTATAAATCATCTTTTACTGTTAAACATACAATACAGGCCAAAAGTTTGTTTACACCTTCTCATTCAATGTGTTTCCTTTATTTTCATGACAATTTACATTGTAGATTATCACTGAAGGCATCAAAACTATGAATGAACACATATGGAATTATGAACTTAACAAAAGTGTGAAATAAATAGGTCTTATATTTTAGATTCCTCAAAGTAGCCACCCTTTGCTTTTTTGATAGTGCTGCAAACCCTTGGTGTTCTCTCAATGAGTTTCATGAGGTAGTCACCTGAAATGGTTTTTACTTTACAGGTGTGCCTTGTCAGGGTTAATTAGTGGAATTTCTTGCCTTATTATTGGGGTTGGGACCATCAGTTGTGTTGTTCAGAAGTCAGGTTGATACACAGCCGACAGCCCTATTGGACAACTGTTACAATTCATAATATGGCAAGATCCAATCAGCTAAGAAAAGAGAAACAAGTTTTCATCATTAATTTAAGAAATAAAGATCAGTCGGTCCGGAAAAATGCGAAAACTTTGAATGTGTCCCCAACTGAAATCACAAAAACCATCAAGCGCTAAAACAAAACTGGCTCACATGAGGACAGCACCAGGAAAGGAAGACCAGGAGTCACCTTTGCTTCTGAGGATAAGTTCATCTGAGTCACCAGTCTCAGTAATCGCAAGTTAACAGCAGCTCAGATTAGAGACCAGAGGAATACCACACAGAGTTCTAGCAGCAGACACAGCTCTAGAACAACTGTTAAGAGGAGACTGCACGAATCTGGCCTTCATGGTCAAATAGCAGCTAGGAAACCACTGCTAAGGAGAGTTTGGGCCAAGAAACACAAGGAATGGACATTAGACCAGTGGAAATCTGGGCTTTAGTCTGATGAGTCCAAGTTTGAGATCTTTGGTTCCACCTACCGTGTCTTTGTGCAACGCAGAAAAGGTGACCAGATGGATTCTACATGCCTGGTTCCCACCATGAAGCATGCAGGAGGAGTTGTGATGGTGTGAGGGTGCGTTGCTGTTGACACTGTTGGGGATTTATTCAAAACTGAAGGCATACTGAACCAGCATGGCTACCACAGCATCCTGCAGCGGCATGTCATCCCATCCAGTTTGCGTTAAGTTTGACCATCCTTAGTTTTTTAACAGTAAAATGACCCCAAACACACCTCCAGGCTGTGTAAGGGCTATTTGACCAAAAAGGAGAGTAATGGAGTGCTGCACCTCCAAAGTCCCCAGACCTGAACCCAATAAAGATGGTTTGGGGCAAGATGGACCGCAGAGTAAAGGCAAAAGGGCCAACAAGTGCAAAGCATCTTTGGGAACTTCATCAAGACTGTTGGGAAACCATTTCAGGTGACTACCTCTTGAATCTCCTCAAGAGAATGCCAAGAGTGTCCAATGCAGTAATCAGAGCAAAGGGTGGCTACTTTGAAGAAATTAGAATATAAGACATGTTTTCAGTTATTTCACACTTTTTTGTCAAATACATAGTTCTATATGTGTTCATTTGTAGTTTTGATGCCTTCAGTGATAATCTACAATGTAAATAGTCATGAAAATAAAGGAAACTCACTAATTGAGAAGGTGTAACCAAACTTTTGGCACAGTACATCTTTAGGATTAACTGTATCATGTTAAGACATGTTAAGAAAAATTATTAATTTTTAGGACCCTGTAATGACTCCGAGGACGCCCTAAGGGCCCCGGACCCCCTGTTGAAGATCCCTGAGCTAGATCATTGGTTCTCAAACTATACGGTCCATTTACCACTGTGGAGCGCGAGCTCCCTCTAATATTACGTGGATGGAATCTCTGCTATATTGTATAAAAAAAAGAAAGAAAGAAAAACATAATACTATAGAAAAACATTTCAAATGAAAATAACTAAACTATGATCAGTAAAATATAATTTACTATAACTTCTTCTTTATCTTGCTACATAGTCATGTTCATGAATGTAGTGCGCATACATCCATAATTAGTTACAAGATTGGATAGTAAGCAGAGGTAAAATGAATGGTTCAAAAATACTGCAATCCTGGCTCCAAACAGAAACTATATATTAATTGCAATTATTTCGAGCAGCCTTGTTGAAACTATAGTAGATGAAAGTGAACCGAGTGCTAGTCACTACTTAAGAAGTCTCCACAGCACCTGCTAGCAGGAAACAATGCAAAACAGTAAGAAGATATTACCGGAGTTACCTCAAAGTTGGTTTCAGTTGGAGCAGGACGTAAGACTTACAGCTTAGCTGTGGCTGAAAACAGTCAACAATAATGTTATCAGGAATAAACCCGGCACATTGTGTAAAAATGTTTAAGAACCACTGAGCTAGATAAAGATTTTTTGTCACTCCAAGACATCATCCAGCCAGAATCAGTAGCAACGACAGCACCTGGCTTCAAAACAGCAGCTCAAGGAATACCCCTTAAAAACACTTAAAAAAAGCTCTGCACTTCCCTATAGCTGTAAGACGGAACTTATTACAGTAGTATAATTAGCAGGAGAGATAATAGACGGGCTAAGATACTAGCAGTGGGAAACCATCTTCTAGGGATTTGAACTTAATCCAGTTTCTCTGAAAGTAGCTTTGCATGCTTTACACTCCTCTTTGAAGTTTAAATTGAAAAAGAATTGGATTGGAAGTTTGTAGCTGAAAAAGTCTTCTGTGTTTGCCCTATTGAGGGAAAACAAACATTGGAGGTCCTTTGGCTGAGAAACAATGAAGAGTGGGAAACATAAAATAATTCAAACAAGCAAAAGTCATCTATCTGCGCCAAAGACAGTCTCTCACAACTCATGTTGAGTGTCATTTGTTGAATATGGAGTTACTCGGGAAGATAAAACAATTACTTAATCAATCCCGTATTGGGAATCCCACAAACCAAACAGCAATTCATTCACACCTAGATATTTTCCCTGTCTAGTGTCAAAGATTAGTCTCTATTTCTCTTAGGTCTTTCTTTGTCTTTATAGCTCCTTTAATGTGTCGATTTCACTTTCTCTACCAGAAGTGCTGTTAACTGAATGAAAGAGCCAACCCATTATAAGACTCAGGCTTGTTCATTCACTAGACCCTAAGCTATGGCAAAAGTTCTTGCATACCATTATTTGTCTTCTCCCACTTATATAAAACCAGACTACATTTCTGGGGACAAAGTGGGGCCATGACTGACAATATACCATTATCGGAGACTTCACAAGCTGGAAAATTCCTTATTAGCATCAGTTTTATGTAAAAAAAAAAGTCATGGAAATTGATACATAGAAGCACACACTATTCCCTACTTTTATTTTATTCACACATAAAGATATACTGGTAGATAATGTTTCAACCATCACTGAACTTATACGGTTACTATAGAGATGACATTTTTATATAAAGGTCTTTGCTAAAACCAGCAGCTATGGTATGGTGATACACTGCTGTCATGGTTTACAATGAATGGATGAATTCTATCAGAGAGCATGGTGGGAATTTTAAATAACATGTAAAAACTGGTAGCAATCAAAGTAGGTCGTAATTCCAAGAGACAGTTTGGTCACACCAAGACTAACCAGAAAAGAAGGGTCAATTTCCAGAGCAGGTTTTCTAATTTATACTTTTTATTGAAATTAGAATTTGTTCGTTAGAACATACTCCACACAGGCCTGGAATACACACACATGCTGACATGCTCAGGTCCTTACTCTGTACTTTGGCCCGTACGGGGACTTGAACCAGCAACCCTCCAGTTCCCGGACCCAACTTCCTACGGACTGAGCTACGGACTGCCACCCCAATTTTGTTATTGTTGAATTGTAGTTGTGGGACAGTTTGTGTTAACACTAACCGATTCCAAATGAAGCAAGAGAAGTGAGCATGAAGTTATACAGAGTGACAGGTTAATCACTGATTGGACAGTTTTAGTGACGTCATCCTGATATCAAACAGGGCTCAACAGTGTAAAAATCCCATTCATAAGGATTTTGGTTATTAGTCGTAATGTCTAAACCATCCACAGTAGACTTTCCATGAGCTACAAGTAAAACCCAGGTTTATGCTCCTGTAGAAGTCAGAGGTCTGTATAATATCAACTTTGTTTTAAGAAAAACATGGTCATTTGTTTATTTACGATGAGATGATGAGAATCACTCATCACCATCATGCGTAACAGCAACGTCTCTGAGTGGTGGAACTTGATGTTAGCCTGGAAATGTTTGCCCACAAAGGGTTATGGCGAGGTACTACCATTGAAGTCTATAATTGTTTCTGTACACAGCCTTGTATCTTTGCCTCTGTTGCCATATTCCAAATGTTATTATGTGCCAAATCAAGTGTTTTATGGTCACACTTCATCTCTAAGCTTGTTGGCCTGGTTCCTTAAAACGAGTCACAGGAGATTTAAAGAAAAAACTCAGAGAAGTCGGAAAATAGTATCCCCATCTGACTGTCTGAGAACCCCATTTGGGACTCTCCGGATGAAACAAAGTTTATGAAAGTGGCTGTGTGCTGCTCTTCATCCGAGGTGAAAACAGCAAACACTTCAGATCAGGCGTAAATCTTTCCATTGTTTGGCTCTACACTAATTTTAACTTCACCACCTCTGATAAAGTAAAGGAAACGACCTAAACACCAAGCTTTTCAGTGGGAAGTAGGCAGACAACCCCAAATATTAAATGAGTAAAATCCGGTGGAATTTCCGTCAGCAACGTCGTGCATAAAGACTAAAACAAAATTTAAATTTGGTTCCCGCCAATAATCAAAACTGGCCAGTGCAACCCCCCTATAAATAAATAAAGACATTTGCCCCATAAATTGATGCAGAAAAGGCACACATTGTTGCAGGAAAAATCACCAAAAAACAGAAAATTATGTGTTTGACGTACAACATTTTTAATTTGCTCAAAAGTAGAGATCTTAACCCCCCAAATGTTGAACTCAAAGTTATACCCTTGTGAAAGTCAGATAGTCTAGCACTTTGTGTGCAAATCCTTTACCCTGATCTCCACACACTTACTTCACACTGGTAGGAAATGATGCTACTGAAGGCAACTCACTATTGCAAATTGGTTGAATTTGATTTTGATCCACGCAATCTCGATTATTTAATTTATACTGCTTCACCAAAGTAATCATAAGGTCCAATGACCAAAGCCTTAACATGAACACTTGACTTGAACCGCTTGACTGAATGTGTCGGTTGAATCTCATCTCTAATAAGCTAATTTTATCATCTGGTTTGTGAACATGTTGCTTATTGTACAGTGAAGGTCAACTACAGGCCGCATTAGTTCAAGGGAAAAAAGATAATGAGGGGCTGTATCTACCTTATCTCCATCTCACAGATCCAACTGACACAGAGTAGTAGAGGTCACTGACTAATAAGAATATGAGTATATGAGTAAACTAAGGACTAGTCGTGTGTAAAAACAAATACCACGTCCTCCTCACTGATGGTTACGATATTATGCGTGGGTCTTTGGCAGTTATGGATGGGTGGATAGGGATGTTTCTGGCATGTTTATTATTGACATATAAATGTGAGAAAATAAATAATTAAAAGCGTGGAAAACTCAGAGAGGGAAACCATGGTGAAATGATTGTCTCAGTTCAGTGGTAAAGCCAGTTATCTCATACACCCAGTCGTCCCGTGATCCTTTGGAGCTTGGCTTGGAGAAGGCAGTGTTCGGGTTGAGAGGTTTGTATCAGTGTTAAAAAAAAAAAAAAGACAAAAGATTTGCTACCTGGTGGAGAGAACGTTATCGCTGGCTTCAGCACTGTCTCTCTACTATCTATGAGTCTTTGCCCTTTTTCAAGGGATATATCATTTTCTGGCCAAAGGCAACAAGTCAGACTTTTGATAATGGTGATCATAGACTTAGGGAGCATCAAACTATGATCCTCTTTCTCTATTTTCCTACCTTTCTGTCACCTTCTTTGAACATCCATTCAACTCAACTCATCACAACAATATTGCTTTGCTTTCCAACTCCTTTGTACAATCCTCTTTTCTTCTCCCAATTTGTTTTTCTCTATCCTTCTTTTAGTGCCTTCATCACTAGTATTAAGTTATTAGTCATTACTGTATAGACAAGATCAAGTCCACCATTTTCTGATCTGGCACCGCCAACATCAGATGAACAATATAAGAGTATGTGACTTCAAAAATACAGATCACTGTAAGACAATTCAATATCATTACTCTCTGGTCTGACACCTCTATGGTTAATGTCTGGTTAAGTTTGGCAACTTAGGTTGCTTTCACACCTACCTTGTTTGGGCTGGTGTGAAAGCTTATCCAAACTCTGGTGTGGATCAAACAAAGAAACTCTGGTCCACTTAAAAAGGGGGGTCTCAGTTTTCTTCTAAGTGAACTAAAGTTCAAAATGCAGGAAGTGATCCAAAAACAAGAATTCACTAGCCTTACTAGCCTGCCATTTTTCAACTTTGCACAGAATTTACAGACTTATATAATTTAAGGGAGGATATTTTTCAGATCCATAAGCTGTTCTGACTGAGTACACATCACTGCTCGTCTGTGTGATCATCTCTCTCTCTCCTTTACTCCCTGTCTGTCAGCTGTTCGTTTGCCTTCTTCTAAATTATTAGAAACTTTAAAGCAGAACAAAATCTTTTGGATATTACGTCCAATAAACAAGCGACCGTCTCAGCCGTGTGACGTGTGTTTCCAGTGTTAGGTTCGTTTCACAGAGTTACAGAGTGAAAGCAAACTGAACCAAATGAAAAATGCAACAATGTTGCACCCCCAAATCGCACAGAGTCCACCAAACTATAGGTGTGAAACAGAAAAGGTCATGGTCATAACTAATAGAGGAGTCATTACATTCTACATTTTCAAACTTGTCTTGTGCCTGTTTTCTAGTCAACATGTCTCTGCAACCACTTGCAGCTCTCTCTTACTGAGAAGCCAGCGTGAGTTGAAGATGTTTTTTGAGTGAGTGGATCTGACAAGTCTTGTACAAAGTACTTGAAAGCATCTTACCAGAAAATGACTTTGGCAGAGGTTAAAGTCTCCTTTTAGAATACTTAAAGTAAAAGTCTTGAAGTATCTGATATTAAATTCACTTAATTATTAAAAGTAAAATAAAAACTAAATAAAAACTTTGAAAAGTAACTCTATTGTGGCATCCTTATATATTCAGGGTTTCAACACCTTCTTAAACATCAAGTTGGACATTAACACAAAGAAAAACAGAATTAAAATGTTTCCGACAAAGAATGTTTCACTCCAACGCAAAGTACATAAAACATTTCTTGCATGTAACGAGTGACGATGTTGCTTAGGGTAAATGTATCGGAGTAAAAGTATACATGGTATTTCGGATATGTAGTGGAGTAAAAAGTTCCAGAAATATAAATAACAAAGTAAAGTACAGATACGGGATTGTACTTAAGAACCATAATGAACCATAAACATTACAACACTGGACCTGACCAATGTCACCGGCTTTGACTGCCTTTTTTTCCACTTTGTGTCCACAACAAATGTGTAATTCTTTCAGTAAAACGTTTTTTTTATCAGTGCAACTTGGGAGCTTACCTATGAAGAGCGTCTATCTTTTCGGCTGTGATTCCCCTCAGCAGCTCCTCCAGCAGGTCTGAGCTGTCAGATGGAGGAACAGGTGGTTTCACTATAGGTGTGTGAGTGAACCAGCCAATCAGGAGACCCAGGACAAAAAGCCCCACCCCTGCCAGGGAGTACCTATGAAGAATGAGGTAGAGGTAAGAAATTAATCAAGAGATTAGCTCTAGGTAAAGAGAATAAGATGCTCTGGACCCTATTTTCCCATGGTGTCTGAGTGACTAATGTTAACAATATTCTTTCAACTGGTCCAGTATTGAGCGAGAACGCTGTAACTGGCAGCAGCAAACCAGGCTGCAACGTAATCTTAGGGCAAATGTGCGTTGTTAATTTTGTCCATTATGTGCTGTGTGAGTGCAGGCTCAGATTATTAAAGTGTCTGACATTATGGAAAGGATCCCTACAAAGATAGACATTTTTGTTAAAGGTATAATCCTTTTTCTTTAACTAGAAACAGCTCAGAAATTGCTACCATCAAACCTAGCATGTATAGAGCCATCTTATTTTTACATGTACATGGGTAAGTTAAGGGTTTATTTCAACCAAACCAGAGTGTTGATCGTTGAAACAGTGGAAAATAAACCAAAACGAATTTTGATTTCATTTCTGTCAAATTTGAATGTGTATTTTATGATCATAAAATTATCGTTTATTTAAATAGAGTCTGTTGGGTTTGGCAAAAGTGATTTTTCAACAAAAAGGATCTTACCTATTTAATTGACCCAATAACTTTGATTCAATTCAATATACTGTATTGTCCCATTGGAGAAACTTTTATTGGACTCCGGCGCTGACAACTTTAACTACACTTATAATTAAGATCAATAAATGGAAACAATAAGGCTGAAATGATGAATAGGAAAAATAAAAACAAGAAAAATTAAAAAAGTGCTAATCAATGAGCCCCAGGGTACATATGATATTATCACACAACCCGTACGACCTCAATAAGTATTATTGTTTAACATTCTGGTTGATGTGATGATGATGATGATGATGATGATGATGATGATGACAATATATACTTTATTAATCCCGCAAGGGGAAATAACAATGTAGGCCTTAGTACAGACTGCTCATTGATTGGCTGAAGGGAGAGGTTTTCAGTCCTCACCTTCACAGCAGACTGTACCAGAGGGAGTTAACATTTTAGCTGAGCAGAGAAATTACCAAACCAGGCCGATATGCCGTAGGCCTAACCTAAGAATGCTCTCCAACACAGCCTGATAAAGTAAAAACTTTATTTTCTGATTCACACCAAACACCCTAGCAGTGAAAACATGTCGATGGCGTAAGCGATCACAATGCATAGCAGCGTAGCACAGCTATTTTTTTTTCCGCACCCATGTTATCTAATCTGTCCGTTCATACCAGGCGCATAGCGTCCGTGTCGGACCGCTCGCTGCAGCGATGGTTTTGGTGTCTCCTCTATTTCTTGACGCAAGCGTATGTGTCAAGTCAGGCAGGTAATCATATACAGGAAGACCACAGTGCAGCCAGATACGTTTTGAAATAAAACTCCTAGGTTCATGGTGACTTTGGCAGGATGAGACCTTTATACAGTAGCCACAGCCGAGCTGACGAGCGCAAATGTGACGTCATGAGAGCGCCCCTAATTGTTTATACTCCCGCATGGTGGTCGCAACACTAGTTGCAGTCTTCTCTTGAACAGAGGTGGCGCTAATGAGCAAAGGCTACTGACTTTTCTATTTCTACAGACATTAAGAAGAAGAAAAAGGTAAACAATGGCAGAACTGGGAGCAGCATTGACGTCAATGCTTCTGTCAGTTTGAGAGTCCTGGCATCCAGTTGTCTGCAAACTTGTCCATGCTTCTTGTTTCCACGTTATTGCTCGCGCACTCGAATCCTGGTACGCTAGCGAGATCTACGTCATTTTGACATCACATTCCCGCCCATCACCTC
This sequence comes from Etheostoma spectabile, assembly GCF_008692095.1. Classification (NCBI taxonomy): domain Eukaryota; kingdom Metazoa; phylum Chordata; class Actinopteri; order Perciformes; family Percidae; genus Etheostoma; species Etheostoma spectabile. Next base: position 33,166,751 of record NC_045741.1, read on the forward strand.
TGCTTCTGCCTTAAGTCTGCGTTAAACACTAACATTGTAGCTTGTTTTGCTCGGTTTCTCCGCAGTGGTCTTGCATAATACTGGACCCATTTCAAAGATTTCATTAAATTACCCTTTAATATTTTTTGTTGGAATAATGTCAGTTGTGTTTCCTGTAGCAGATCACTGAAACACATACTAGTTGTGTGTATGACATACCTGCAGCAGGACATTTCTGACTTGAGTTATACAACGGTTACCTGAGCAGGAAGCAGTGGAGCCGTCGTTGGCCTTTATGGCCCGGAGCCCTGGTGAAGTGGGAGATGTAGTTGGGATCTTCTTGGAGACGTTCAAATCGTCCATGTGGTGAAACTGAGACAGACGGCTGGATGGGTTCTATCAACTCAGGGTCAGGGTCAGGGACAGGGTCTGAAAGTGATATCACTGACAAATAAGAAATATTTTGCTAATCCACCTATGTTAAAAAATGAATAACATCAAGTATATTATAGGTCACATTGACTAAATTACATTTTGAGTTGGTTACTGGTAACTTACTGACAACAATGCTGAAAACTGTAAATGGGATATGAAATAAAAATGTAATGCTCAGTTTTGAAACGATCAGCCCAGTTGCTTGAGAAGGAATTTTCAAGTATAGAAAACCACTACTGATACAGAATTCCAAGCACAATTTAAAACAGAGTCCTTCAAAGCTGAGGAAGTCTAGCTTTAGGGTACTTATGAAGTTTCTCTTCTTGGCAGCTGCTGCCAGTGGTAAACTTCTCACATTAAAAGCAGTATTTTTTTCACAGTGACGGGTTGTTTCAAATTATGTGTAAGAGTTCTGTGCAAAACACATTTTAAGATCATCAAAAGCACGAGACAGAAACTCGTTTTGGCATGCAAGAAACTATCTGCCAAATTCAAGCTAAAACACTGAATCATATTATAAGCATGTTTATGTCATACATGCATCAGAAATACACAAATGATGAATCAAGGATGAGAAGTATTTGTATAATTACATTAAAGAAGAATTCCAGTCAATTGTAACATGTATCTCTGTTTGGAGTGCTGTCAGTAGAGAGAAAAATGAAACCAATTGGTGCTGTCTACACCTTGTTATCCTCCTGCTAGAGTTAGCACCCAACATGCTTAAACTGGGCAAGTTTTAAACTTGATTTTAGCCTCCAAACATGTTCAAAATTTCATTACAAGTTCCTATCCATGTGCAGTGATTCCTTCCGAGTGCACACAGCGAATTTGACTGCAGTAGATGTGACAGAAAGGCATGTTTTGTGTTCTTCACCGGAAATAAACAAAGGTATGTGCACTGGCTGATATTTGCATAACTTTTATGTCTTCCTGTCACATAAACTGCAGTTCAATTTGCTTTGTTCACTTGGAAGGAATAACTGCACATGGATAGGCACTTCCAATGACATTTCGAGCATGTTCAGAGGTTAAAAACAAGTTTAAAACTTGCCCTGTTTAACCCTTGTATGGTATTGGGGTCAATTTGACCCATTTCAAATTTTTACAAGAAGAAAAATGGTACAAGTTACATTTTTTTCTACCTGAAAATCAACATCCTTAACTTGTTTTCTGTGATAAACATGTATTCCTGACTCAATTCAGAACATCATTCTGGATATGACACTATGACACTTGTTTTTTCCATAGTGGATTTTTAACATGAATTATAACCTTATGACAAAAGACTAACCCCACTTCCATTTTTAATTGTGTTCTAGTAGAGACTGATTACATTCCCTAAACATATGTTATCTCAACTGTTTGAAATTGAGATAAAGACAATATTTGGAAATAAATTACGAAGTAAAATTTTAATTCAGCATTGTTTTTTCAAAAAACCCCAAATAAGTCACGGGTCAATTTGACCCGAGGGACACGAGAGGGTCCCGTAATTGAAGACAATACAAGGGTTAAGCCTGTTGGGTGTTAACTCTAGCAGGAGGATAACACGATGTAGGCAGCACCTATTGGTTTCCTATTTCCGCTACTCTCAGACCTCCTAATTTACAAACGACAGAGATACACGTTAAAGTTGACCGAAATTCTCCTTTAAGGTACATGTCATGAGTCATGACATACACAACATAAATTAAAACCAGCTCCCAAACTGTATTTGTTTGACTGTTGAATGAGCTATAGTGATCTCATTAATGTGGAAAAATGTTTCATAAATAATTCAAAAACTCATCCTGTTAATTATTCTGACATCAATCAGACAGTATTTATGCACATTTAATTAAAAAGATTAGGCAGATAATTATTTTAACCCACTAACACCTTAAGCCTTAAACGTCAGGTCTTTGGCCGAAAATCTTTTTGGTAACACATGACAACATAATTATTATAAAATGACATCTGTCATTAACATAAAGGAGTCAGTGTCTTTTCAGTGCATTGTCTGAGATGTCTTCGTCATGACAACTTGATATTAACCTAGACAACATAACCTGTCATAAATATGTCATGAAAGGCCCAATTGTCAAACTTTATTAAACTTTATGTGTCATTACATTAAAATGTCAATAAGAGGTTGGTTTTTACATTGGCTGTCATGAGAGCACTATAATTGTGTCATGAATATTTTTCCTTGAACTCACTTAAAGTAAAACAATTTGAATCCGTCATGAAGTTTAATTCTTTATCAAATGTTTATATAACGTGTCATTAATAATTTCCATTTCAATTCCAGTGAAACCATTTGGACTTGTCATTAGGATGTCTTACAAGTTATAAGACCAGTTTGATCAGAGTGGAAGCAGTACCAAGGTAATTTAATGAATTTTGAACAGATAACATTAGCTTTTCTACAGCATCTTTCTAAAGTATTCACTAACTGCAGTTAGCCGCCATTAGATAGCTATTGTATTCAGTAAATAAACTCCTGTTCTCACTCTCCAACAACACGAAGTGAGACAGGTTCTCAAAGCAGTGAATCCCAGGAGGGCTGCTGGCCATGATGGGGTACCTGGGAAGCATGTTATAATGAACTCTCTGCTGTCTTTACCACCACCTTCAACTTATCTCTTGCTCAGGCCACTGTCCTCTCCTTTCTGAAATCAGCAACTATCATCCCCAAGAAATCGGCATCAAACAGCCTAGCAGACTACTGACCCGTGGCCCTTACCCCTTTCATAATGAAGTGCTTTGAGAGACTGGTACTCAAACATGTACAAGCCAGTCTCCCTCACTCTTTGGATAATTACCAGTTTGCATACAGGCCTACAGATGATGCCTCTCCATGCTGCCCTGAGCCACCTCGAACAGAGAAAAGCTACGTCAGGATGCTCTTCGTGGATGTAAGTGCTGTTTAAATATCTCATGTGTTATGATGCATATTTAATGCAAAATTCATAGTAAATTTAATTTTTATATTTATGGTCTCATGCACTCAATAAATAGGAAATGTGTTTAATGTAAAAGCACTGTAGATGTAATAGTTAAAGATTTAAGTTTAAAGATTTTGTTTTTCTCAGAAAGGAAGTTCCCTGTTATGGTTTCCTGTTGTGGGTTGGGGTTTTTGTTTGGGGTTATTTTCCCATTTGGCCTTCCCGGTGTTTTTGTCCCGGTTTTCTCCCTAGTCTGGTGTCATAGATTCTGTCTTATGTTTCCCTGTGTGTGTTTGTTATGCTTTCTGCTTTATTTTGGTAGTCAACTTCCTGTCTTGTCCTGTCTTGTCTAGTCTAGCTTTACTTTGTTTGTCTGATTGTCCAGCCCCGCCCTAATGTGATTCACCTGTTGTCTCATCTGTTCCCTATTACCTCATTACCTCATGTATTTAACCCCAGTGTTTCCTTTGCCTCTTGTTAGATCCTTTTGTTCTCCAGCGTGTCGTCACCTCTCCTCTGTTCCAGCTCCAGTAAGACTTCCCCGTGATATTTTTGCCTGTTTACCTTCCCCTGTGAGTTTCCAGCCCTTGTGCTTCGGTTTTTGGTTTTTCTCTGGCTCCCTGTGTTTTGACGTTTTTTGGTATCTGTTGCTGCTGTGTTTTCCCCCAATAAACCCTTTTGCCTTCCACCTGCTACACTGCGTTTGGGTCCTCCTTCCGCCCCCATCACAACAGTTTCCGCTACAACGGAATTTGATATTGGACCCAGCGAAGTCTAGCGTTGGCGCATGTTACAGTGCTCTGCCAGTTAAGTTTGCGTTACACTGGCCAAGGCGAACCGTAAAGCACTTTCAAGGATTTACAGAACTCTTTTCAGGACAAGCAGCCAACGAGGTATTGTCTTACATGTGAAGCTTTATTTGTATTCATGCCAAGTGCAATGTGTACCTTTTGTTTACTTACGTAATGTTTAATTTATTTGACGTGCTTAGTATGTTCATTCATATAGTTCTCACAGCGTGACGTGGATGCATTAACCTAAGGAAAGAATCAAGCAATAAACGCCCATTCCAAACAACACACCTGTGTCTGTCTTTTATACAATCATCCCCATCATCCTGATACACAAACTGCTGACCCTTGGCATTCACCCACCAACCTGCAGCTGGATGAGAGTTTTTGTCAAATTGCCCAGAGACTGTCAGAATTAGCCCCCACCTTTCCTTCACCATTCTACACACTGGCTGACCTAAGGGCTGTGTGCTGAGCCCTCTCCTCTATTCACTGTACGCGTTTGACTGTTTACCAACATTTCCCACCAAATCTATCAATTTGGCAGATGACACTACCGTGGTAGGACTTATAACGGGCGGGAAGAGTCCGCCTATAAACAGGAAGTGCAGAATCTGTTTGAGTGGGGCTCTGCCAATAACCTCATCCAAAAAAAAAAAAGACTTTAGAAAACATAACACACACACAACCTCTCTTCATAAATGGTGAGCGTGTGGAGAGCGTTCATTCATTCAAATTGCTGCGCATCCATGTCACAAACTGTTTCTCATGTTGAACTAACACCACACCAGTTGTTAAAAAAGCAAAGCAGCGGCTTCATTTCGTGAGGATACTTAGGTAAAACAACATGAATGCAAAGCTGCTGGTGTCCTTTTACAGATCCACCATTGAGTGCATCCTTTTATACTGCATCTCTGTGTGTTCCGCTGCAGACAAAAAGGCTCTGCAGAAAATTATCAAGATTGCAGGAAATATTGTTTGCCCCCTTCCCTCCCTGTCAGATGCAGATTGCAGTAAGCCACACTCTCTCAAGAGCCAAGAACATCATCAAGGACAAAAGTCATCCTGGCCACCACCTATTTATAGGTCTATACAATCCAGCACCACCAGATTTAAAAATAGCTTCTTCCCAAATGCAATAGTTTCCCTAAACAAATATAGTTAGACATACCCAATCATTCACTGTCACCTCATACACTTCAATGCTTGCACTTACCTAATCATTGCTTTTTTACAGTTTTTATTCTCTTTTATATGTCCTGTAAAGGTTATTTATTGTATTTTATGCACCCAGTGGAGTATTGTTCCTAATTTTGCTGTATTGACAAGAAAGGCATTCAAATTCAAATTACAAAATGATCAAGTCAGCTCCTTCTAACTTCAGTTTAATGAGCAAGAATAGAGTGAATAAGGAAGGAGGTGTAGTCGCCATTTTCTTTGACTCATTCCAATGCACGCAAATATATTATGGAAATTTTGCATCTTTGAATATGTGCCTTCAGATGAGGTCCTCCCCTCAACCTATAGTATATTTCTAAATATCTGCAGGCCACCTAAATACTGTGCAACTGTCTTCAATGACTTTACTGAACTGCTGTCTATAATCTGTATTAACTTTGACTGAACAATTTTTGCTGGTGATTTTAACATTTTAACAACTCCCAGGAGAGAGGGACCAAAGGACTGTGTTGTGTTTTTGAGAACTATGGACTGACTCAGCATGGGACAGAGCTAACACACAATAAGGGGCACTCTCTGGACTTGATTATCTGATGAGGGTCTGAACATTTTCACAGTTGTGGTGACTGACATTGCTGTCTCTGATCATTTCTGTGTTTTCTTTAATGGCACTGTCTTTGTGCACAAAAATGTCCAAAAAAAGTTAAACAGTAAATGGAATATCACTGAAAACATTCAATGAAACACCAGTGAAACATTCATTTAGCTTTTCTCCTCCACACCTGCCCTCTCTTGGTTCTCAGTCAATGAGATAATTTCAGTTGTAAAATGACAAATGTTATTGATGACATTGCTCCCACTAAAGTCAAAGCTGTCTCCGGTAAGAAAATATCTCCATGGAGAAATGCCACACTGTTAAGAACAGGGTGTCAAAAAGCTGGATGCAGGTGGTGAAAAACCAATCTCCAGGTCCATCATGACACCTATACAGAGAGATTTGCATTTATAATTTGGAACTGATGAATGCAAGGAGGTCCTTCTTCTTTGACATTTTTACCAGAAACAATAATAATTATCATGCTTTGCTTGATACTGTTGATACACTGTAACGAATTTGACTGTAGATTTTACAGTAAACACCTGGCAAAAAAGTTGCCAGCAAAATCTTGTAAAATTACTGTTAGTTACTGTTAATAACTGTAAAAATAATTACAGTATAAGACAGTATTTCTTTTACAGGTTTTTGTTGTACATAAATTACAGCAATGTTTTGTTTTTTTAAAGGAAAAGAATATTTTATTGTAATTTAGTTTACAACATTATCTTGTATTCTATTCAAAATACAGCTATTACCTGGCAACTCGACTTGCCAGGTAATAGCTGTAAATACTTCACAATACAATATGTTGTTGTAAATTGTTTTTTACAACAACATATTGTATTGTGAAATATTTACAGCTTTTGCTGGCAACTCAAGTATCCAGCAAAAAGATGTAAATATTTCACAATACAATACGTTGTTGTAAAAAAAATATACAGTTAATTTAGTTTTTTACATTCGCAGCTTTGCTGATGCCTGTTGTACAGTGTTTTAAATAAGACCAAGCTTGCTTTTACTTCAAAAACCATTGCATTAGATTCTCTTCAACTGTAAATAAAACCAGAGTCAGAGATGCAACATCATGACATTTATTGTTAAATTGCAACACAGGTAACAATACTGTATGTTTTCAGAAGGTAACTTCTATTTTCTTAAGAGCTCATAAGACCATGATAGAACCAACCGATAATCGTCCGGACAGTCCGGCGAGGTTGGTGACTCAAGTCTGTTCGGTGTGCTCCGTGTTTAATTAGTGAACTGATTCTTGGAGAGCATTTCGAGGAACCATCTGTGTTACTTTTTGTCATTTGTTGACGTCTACCTCTCCCCCTACCCCATTGAGTAGAGAGGAGACGCAAGGGTTCATGCAGTTCCTCTCTTTTCCCTGTATGTTCTCATGTTTTGGCTCAACACTTTTGTTGTCTTGGTTCCACTTGAAGGGTTCGTACGATGAAGCATCTGAAATCACAAAATCACATGCAAAAAAACTTCATGAAAAAGTGCCTAACTGCTTCACAAGATGCAAAATACATCCGGCTGTGCAAATCTGTATGTGGGTGGTATATGGTATATGCATGCGGGTGGTGTATGCATAAAGATCCTTTTTTGTATGTTGCTTTGAGCCATAGTGGGGAAGGTCGGGGTAGGGTGGGCATAGAAAAGTATGCGTAACTGTAAAATGAACTTTCATCTAGGATTTCTTGTGAATGCAACAGATAAAAAGAACAAGTTATAGTTTATTCGCCTAAATTCCCCAGTTTACCTCAATGCAGAACTACTTTTCAAAATGTATAATCAAATAGGTTTTTATTGTCAATGTTTGAAAAAAACAAAACAGTTTAACAGCTCTCAGAATGAATGTAATTAGTATAAAATGAATTGGTTCTGCAATGTTTTAAAGCATTTAGGTAAATAACTGCTAATTACCCTTTTTATAAACTCAAAAATCATTTAATTAAGGGATTTACTGTAAGTACACTTAAAGAAAAATAAATCTCTGTTACTCATAATAACTAACTCTACAAAATAATGATCAACTGCTTCTATACTAATTCTACAAGTACATAGTTACCTTTGAATGAATTTTAGTGTGCAAGATGCTTGCTCCGGTAACACCAGATTAAAGATGTAGTAGCTCGAAAACAAAGCTGCCATCCCAGCCACGAAGTTGGGATGTGAGGCACAACCACCTGACCCCCGATGCTCAGCACCCAAAACGGTTGCTGTGAGAAATTCACCTAAACATAAAAAAACAAGAAACACCAAACAGAAACACACACAGCTTTAATTAACTAACCATTAATGTGCCATTAATTATATAAACAACCTGAAGACTAGTGCTTCATACCAACACCCAAACTGCCCACATTTAGAAATGCCACAGAACTTTACACATTCAGGCATATTCGCATTAATGTTTTACCTGAAAAGATTCTTCAGCCATGTATGTTGATCACTGTGCAGCGATGGCGCTCTGTTCAGGATGTTTCTCCTCCTGTGGCTAGGCTAAACAATACAAAAGTTGAAAAACACGCGTTATGTTGGAATATAACATTATAACATCTGTAATAAACAGTGTGTTAGGCGCCTATTGAGAGTGTATAAGCCCTTATACACCCACATGGCCATCATATATGCCATGGCCGTTTTTCTTCAAAAATAATAAATTGTTACAGCTATGTTTGGGTTGATATAATTTCTTACACAGATTTGATGTTAAATTTAGCCATTATTGACCACCAAGAATTGATAAAAAAGATTGTCAAGTTACCACCAAAATACCACTTTGAGCCACCAAGACTTGAGATACACGTAGAAAAGGAATTATTTCATTGTTGCCAAAACGTTTGACAAGATTTAAGAATTCATCACACATTAAGAGTCCACAACAGTCTCAGTTTTCTAGTTAGACTAAATTCATGCACCCAAGGCTGTTTGGGGACCCCACTCTGCTGAAATATTTAAATACACCCCTTTTATTACAGGTGAAAATAACGTGTGCACTGCATGAAATAAACTGCATCTGTGATTATCCAAAAGTGGCCATGTCTGTTAAGGGAAGACTCATGGGTGCCTCACATCCCGTTTTCATTCGAATTTCTTTAGTTAAGAGGTCAAGGGTCCCCTTAGAAAATAGCCGAGCCTTTTTTTCACACAGCTATCATTAACAATAATGACGAATGTTTTTAAACGGGGCCATCCTAATGTCGGACTCTAACTTAGTTCATAGAAGAGTTGTTAAAGTTAAATATCAACCGAAATTAAAAGGTCTATTTCAGGGGTCGTGCAAAGTCAAACGTTATTATAATTTATACATTACCTGTTAAATCGAACAATATATTAATGATGGGCTTTCGCTTCAATAGGCAATTTTTCTAACTACGGGGACTTTGTATCAACGTTAATGGGCCGTCTGCAGCCTGATCTGAGGCGAGTGGCTAATGCATACGGTTAAGCTAGCTAGTTTTTTTTCCCACTAACGTTGACTTCAGTTGCTAGTGTAAGCTATAAGGGTGAAGAAATGTACAGTCAGACAGTCAAATATAGCTAAATAAAACACTGTGACGTTAGGCTAACGTTACTTACCAACGACCCGACTCCGGGGCGCTTGACCGTCCAGTAGCGTTAGCTACTTCTGCTGCATGCCTGCGTGACGTTAACATTGACGTTACAACACAGACTACTACGCTTAGTTAGTTAAAATAATATAAAAAGGGTAACCGTTAACGCTAACATTACACCCACTATACTTTCCTTAACCTTAGCATAAACTGCTTCGCCTGGGATTGCTTGTTCAAATTCCTTCTGAAAAGTCTCCAGCTAAAGTTAGCTAGCTATAAGAACATTATTGTAGGGCCTGCACTAAACTGAAACACGGTCAACTTAGGTTATTTCAACAAGCATTAACAAGTTAAACCACAATGTAATTATGTAGGTTATTCATAATAGTATAGGCCTACTTACGTATTGTGGCTGAGTGGAGTGGCAATGTGGCTCCTCAGCAATCCGCCATCAAATGGTCTTGTGTAAAGCAACTGCCTCGTGCAACGCATTCAACAGTAAATAACTGTACCTGTACTGCATCATTTACAGTCAAGCACAAATATGCCTGTAATTTCTTATGGAAAAAAGCTGTCAACTACTGTAATAGTGTTTTCACCCATAATGCATTGCAATATACAGCTAAACATTGTAAAATGACAAAACAAGAAGTTACTGTAAAATTTAGCTGTAGAAATTACAGAAATTTGTTACAGTGTAGGTAACGAGCCGTCTAGTACCAGTGGTGTGAACCTTTTTTTATTTTTATTTTTTTAAGATTATTTTTTGGGGCTTTTCCCTTAATTTGATCCTAACAGTGGATAGACAAGAAAGGTGGGAGAGGGATGGTGATGACACGCCGGAAAGGGCCACAGGTCGGACTCGAACCCAAGCTCTTGCAAATGACTCAGCCTACATGGGGCGCACACTCTTACTGGGTGAGTTAGAGGTCACCTCTGCATCGGAAGTTTTATCTACCTTTTATCTACCTGCAATGAATTTGGCCTCCTTCTTCAGTGACAAAATTCAGAAAGTTAGACAAGCAGTCAGTGCCTCCATATCAAGTACAAGATATGTGTTGTCACAGTGTCCAGGCAAAAAAAATTCCAATATGACTCAATTTTACACAATCAACCATAAAGACCTGCAGGACATTATAAAACATCTGAAAATCTCAAAAATGTTTCAAATTGTTTGGCTTCTGATCTTTTACAAATTGTAAACACGTCTCTTCTTTCAGGTATCAGGCCCTGAAAACTGCATTCATCAAGCCACTCTTAAAAAAGGTTAATCTACACAAGTCTCTAATGAGCAATTATAGGCCGATATCAAACTTTCTATTTTTAAGTAAAATCCTTAAAAACTAGTTTTTTCAACAACTCAACCTTTTCTTGTCACTAAACAACAGTTTTGATGCCTTACAGTTGGGTTTTTGACCACACCACAGCACTGGGATGGCTCTGGTTAAAGTATTTAATGACATTCACTTTAACACATATAGTGGCAAAAATTCAGTCATAGTATTACTTGATCTCAGTGCTGCATTTGACACTGTCGACCATGACATATAGCTAAATTTATAGGTAAACTGGGTTTGACTTTCTGGCACGATACAAAACTGTACTGTACTGTACTGTTAAACCTATTTAAAGAATAGTGACTACTTTGTGTCTATAGATAATTACGCATCTGTGCATACAAATATGACATGCGGAGTTCTCCATGGCTCCATTCTGGGGCCTCTTCTGTTTAACATCTACCATTCAATTTACCATAGTTATGCAGATAATACACAACTTTACATAACCTTTTCAACAGGGGACTATGGTCTAAGACAAAAACTGAGTAAGTGCATGACTAAATTAGCAACTGGATGTGCCAGAAATTGGTTTAATTAAATGAAGAGAAAACGGAGGTGGTATTTTGTGGAGCAAAAGAGAAAGATTAAAAGTGAGCGCTCAGACAAAAACTTGTCCATGCTTATAGTAGTCAGTAGACTTGACTACAATATTGGTGTCTTTTCAGGTCTCCCTAAAAAAAATCAATCAGACAGCTGCAGATTCTAATTCTGCCTTTCTTTAAATAATTGTTTATTTCTTATAGTGTACTGTAACTTTTATTCTAATATTTTATGTTTTTAATTAAAAAAAACATTTTTAACTGCTCTTTAATGTTTGATGTAAGTTATTTTAATTTTATTTTTTTACAAAATTAGTCTGAAAAAATATATTTGACCAAATAATAAAATATCTTAATCAATCTTATTTTAAAGCAAAACCTACCTGATCTCTGGCAATCCATGTGTTGCGTCTGCATGCGGTCCATGCTTGGTCCTGGTTCCTGTAGCTCCTCCTTTTCCAGGTCCCAATCAAGATCCATACCTCCAGAGCAGTGCAGAACCTCCCTGACCATTGGCCCACCCTGGGCGTCACACACCTTCCTGTATGCCATTTCACCTGCATTTCAAATGCATCAAATTTTCATTAATTTAAAGTTTAACAGAGAAAGTGTCACAGAGTTCTATAAAAACCTTAATGGGGTCATATTGGAAACACTTATTCCAACACAACTGACCCACAAGCAAAAGCTCTTCATCTCAAACAGCCTCTCTTATCCTTTGTCCATGTAAGAAGGTTCAGGAGTTAAATAACAGGCTTGAATAAATTTAAAATTGCATTCTTTCATTTCCTCATGCTATGTAAAAGAAAACCATAGTTAAAATTTTAACTAATTGAAACAGGATGGAGTTTTTAAAATGGAAAACATGGGGTAGGAATCTCTTACTAAAGTAAACCCCTTCTTACTTGTATCTGTAAGCCAAAATCCAAAAAGTAACTGAAATAGTACTATGTTAAAAAATTCTGTTCATTACCAATAAGATAATAAAATGTGATGCAGAAAGTCTACTTTGGGTCACAGATTCATGAGTTTAAAGAGGTTTGAAGTAAGCGGAAACCTCCTGGGATGAAAAGGGAAGCCAATGCAGAAGTGTGTTAATCCCGCATTTATTTCTTTTCCAGCTAAGGGTAACTCCAGTGGCTGCATTAAGAAGCCTGACTGCATTGAAGTCCATGAGAAAATGACCCTACTACTCACACAACCTCAATAAACATTTTCATAATGAATTCATGGACTCAATTGCTACTTTCAAGACTTGTTCAATACAGCATGAATTTCATTTTTAAAATTATGGTCCCATTTATTTTATAAAAAACGCCACACTGCCTTGGGAACGCCGCCAGTCAGAGCTGGCTAATATGGCTTGTGAAAGGGAAGTTTGGGGTCCCCTGATGCAGCTGGTGCCCCGCGACCCGACCCCAGATAAGCAGATAAAAATGGATGGATAGACGGTACAGCAGGGCATGTTTTAGGGCGTGGCTACACACCGACCTGTCAATCAGGACAGAGGCTAAGCAATGTGTATCTTCGGCCCTGTGTACATTAAAACAGCCGTTAACTTGTTTTTGGGTGACCCCCTCTATTTTTCTCCTGGTTTCTTGTCTAGCTACTGTTCTATCAAATAAAGGGTAAAGCCAAAAAAATTATCTTTAAAAAACAAACAAAAAAAAACGTTTTTGATCCTGTCTGTCTGCTGTGTTTTTTGAGTTCATAAAAGTTTATTGGAACATTTTGGTCGACTGAAAATGTCTTGTTCAGCATTCGGTAGCACCTTGCCAACCAAGGATAGCTAGCTAGTACTACCTGGTAACTGAGGGGAACGTCTGCCAATTTTGATACAGTTCGGTGTATTGTTGTACATGCAGCGCCTGGAGGTGCCCGTTTACCCGCCTACAAAACTTTCTCTCTGACTTCCTTCAGCCACTTTCCATCTTTAAAGATCTAGCTTAGCGCAGCGGCATTGAAGCCACAATGAAGCCAGATACTGGCTTAGCATCATCCCCCAGCTCTGCCCCCTGGTCCAAATATTGTCATTTCTGGCTCCAAATTTCCAATATGGCAAAGGCCAAAATGAAAACTGCTGGCTTTAAAGTCCACAAATGAGTGACGTCACTGATGCTATGTCCATCATTTTTACAGTGTATCATTTAAGGTATGGACCACGCTAAAACTCGCTAAAAAAGCGGTTCATGATACAATGAGGAACTGGAATGTTATCCTGGTAATCAGAATCAATCGACAATCGCCATTAACACACCCCCTACCCACCATTCAAAATGCAGTGCATTGCAAGTTGACACATTGCAGTGGGCCAAATATTTAGCAAGCCAACACTTTTGTCGGACAATTCTTGTCAACTTGGTTTTTTGCCAGGGCCTAATTGAAACTAATAAGGAGCAAGCCTAGACATAACCCAGGCAGTGTGTGTAAAATGCCTGGTATCAGCCACTTGTGTCAGATTAAAACTGCTCAGTTGACTCAAGGTAATGGATGTTACATTAGCGCAGAATATAGAAGAAAATGTGATAAGTGGTGTTAATAGCTACTTGGGCAAAGTAACTGGCCAGAACCTGTCAGCACACAACTATGAAGACTAAAAGCACTGCAGGGTACTAAGATGCATTTACCCACTTTAATATGACTGAGAGCAAGTTAGGGCGAGTTATAGAGTTAAAGTACTGGGACCTGAGTGAGTTTGTGTGTGTGCGCAACAGTAATTAATAGCCTTAGGGTTGTGGTGAGTATGTGTGAACCTAGAGATGGTGGCTGTGGTGTGTGTGTGTGTGTGTGTGTGTGTGTGTGTGTGTGTGTGTGTGTGTGTGTGTGTGTGTGTGTGTGTGTGTGTGTGTGTTTAATACAGCTCCTAAACAGCATCATTAACCCTCACCACAGCTGGAATAACATGCTTGAAGATTTTGTGTGTGTCTGATTGGACATCAGCTATATAAAACCTCAGCTGTGTCCTGGTATGTCATCAAGTTTAACAGTCCTTTTTACACACTACATCATCAAAATATACCATGAATATGACGAATTAACTGCCCAATCAATAACTGTTTGCCCCTCCTCCAAAAACACAGTTAAATAAAATCAAATGCCCCAAAAGAACAATAAAACTTATAGGCCATTATTCAATTAAAACCACTGTACAAGATGGTTTACTCAAAAAAGTACATGTTTAAACCCCCTGGAGGCAAAGCTGAAGATTAAATAACTAGTGGATAACACCAAAACAAAGATTTAAAGGAGATATTATATGTATCCAAAACTTGATACTTTATGCCATCTCGTCTTAATCTCCAAATGAACAAAAAAGCATTACATTTATAGTATTTAGTTACTTTAGAAGACATTGCTTACTGATCCTGTAACATGCAACGTTCAAATGCGGCCCCTCCTCCTTGGCATATTTGCCAACTATGCGACTTCACAAATAGGGAGGATTTCAAAGAATTATTTTGTTTCCTGCATTCTAAATGATGAAAAAAAAACAGTATTCAATCAAACAACCCTCCCTGGCCTTACACACCATTGGGTTCTGGATACCTAAGCGAGGAGGAACAGGAGGTTCACGGTCTCTGAAAGACAGCTGGGTACCTAACTGTGGAGGAGGAGGGCAAGCCAGGGCGCAGAGGTCCGTGCTTACCCGCCATCTGCTGGATGACTCGCTTCAGAAGGATTGAAAATCTGCAACTTTCCCTCTTTATCGTGAAGCTTAGCGCAGCTCCATTGCAACCATGAACAACACTGGCTTGGCCGCGTCATCCTTCCCAGCTCCAACCTCTCTTTAAAAATCACTACATCCGGTTGCAAAAGACAAGATGGCGACGCACATATGGCCAAACTCGAGGCTTCAAAATGGCAGCCCACAAACCACTGGGTGATGTCACTGCTGCTATGTCCACTGTTTTTAGTCTTGGTCCATCATCCACATGATGAAACTCTCCTAGCCTAAAATGTAAACATTAGCGTAAACACAGAGAGTAAGATGAAGACCAGCTACCACCTACGGCTACGATCCTGACTACGCGGAAGAGCAAGACATCTCTGGATCCATCTCCATCTCTTAATCAGAGTGTGCACCAATCTTTTTTTTTTTTTTTGATGACTAATATTGTTTTTTAGTCAGATTCTGCATATTACACCTTTAACCACATTACAGTAGCTTAATAACAAATTAAGGGATGTACCTTTGTATCATTGAACATAAATTCAATAGAAATTGTCTCTTTAAGAAGTTTTCACAATGAAGTTAAAGCTTTGCAAAAACAGAAAATGCTACTTTGTTTCTACATCTGTATAATGTTTCACCAGTCTAAAAATTCAGAATTATTCAAGTATGGCTTGAGCAAAATTTCAAGCCAGAATGAATGAATCAAGAATACTATTACTACTATTATTAGGAGAACTAGTTCCAAGTTGGCCCCCAATTTATTCCAGTGGAAGTGGCTTAGATTTTGTATAGGTTTTTGGGCCCAAAGAGCACATTATTATCCTTTTCTGGCTGATTTTACTGAATGATTACGTTTCAACTTAGATTTTTAAGATTTCCCAAAAATCTGTCAGAATGTCTTCTCAGGCCAGTGGGTGGCACATGACCTGCAATTCTGGCTGTGGCCACTACGCCAAAATCAACGCACAACCCAGCGCTGTTTCTGGGTCTCTGGTCAAATGTATTTATCTAGCACTTTATACCCACAGGCAACTAAAGTGCTTTAGAGATTACACAGGTGAAAGCACAAGACACTAATGATAAAAAGTAATAAAAGCACATAGAATGAAGTCAATCGAAGAAAACAGAGTGAGAAAACAGTCAAAAGCACACATAGAAGAACAATAATATGAATAAAACAAACAATCAAAATCACTCAGAATAAAAACTTTGAAGCAAACTCCAAATTGCATTTGAAAGAAAAATCAACAAAAGCATAGTAAACAGGTAAGTATTTAGCTTGGATTTCAAAGTAATAACTCTCCCGGCAATGTGTTGTTTGAGCGGCATGCTAAAAGCATCTTCAGCATGGTTTAGGCTGTTTTTTTTTTTAACCAAGACAATGATGAACCATAAACCCGTTATTCATGCTTAAGTTGCCAGTAGCGGATGTCCGAGGAACAACAAATTAAATTTTTTTTGCTTACATAGTAGTTTCCCTACTACATATTAGTGTCCCTACTATGTTGTCAACAAACATATTTGAGGCTGCATTAGTTTCTTTTAAACTGTATTTGTAATTGGTAATAGTAATTTGATAGTAAGTATACAGGGGCACCTGTATTGATACGGCATGCCTGTACTATATCATTATTTAATATGTGTCATTATACAGATTTGGCTGGTTAAGCTCATTACAGCCTTTATTAGATCCAAAACATATCAGTTTATAAAGAAATATATGGGGAAATGACCCTACTTCTGACTTGATTTATAACACATTTTAACACGGTTATGTAATCAATTGCTTTGTTCAAGTCATCTTCAATTCAGCATGATATTCAATTTGTAAATGATGGTCCAATTTATTTTCAAATTTACGATAAAGCAAGGAACGCTAAAGGGGCTTGGCTCTATGCCGACCTGTCAATCATGATAGAGGCTTAGCAATGCTAACCATGTGTGCATTGAAATAGCCATGAACTTGTTTTTTGTCGTTGACAAAGTTTTTGTCCTAAACCTTTGACCCTCTTACTGTGTGTTTTTCATCCTATCAAAGTTAATTTGAGCCAAGGTAGTTAATTAATTGACTCCTTGTCAAACCAGTCAGATGGAAAATACCAGTACCGTAACTTCTGATTGGGTAAACAACCTGTACCCCACCCTAAATGTTGGCCACAATCTGGGTCTTACCTCAGTTTACGCCCAGTTTACGGCTTCTTGCCTGTTTACAACTCAGCTCTGTGCGTTGCTATGGTTGCTGTACACAAACCAACCAGCCAACAGTTTTCAAGGCTGCAGACCCGATGAGAAGGAGACACACAGCTACTTTTAAATATTAGGAAAGACTTGGAAATCAACAGGTATTTGGATATGCCACACATTGCTAACCTTTTCAAGAAGCTGGTTGAAGGAATGAAAGGGGGACGCTGTGTTCACATGGTCCAACAAGTCCCCCACTGCTGGTAAACTTTGAAAAAAATTGTATTGCATGGCTACATGTAAACAGGAATATTAGTGGAATATTCTATTTCATTAGCCATTTAAACAGCTTTGTCGGAATATCGTCTTTTTAGGAATATTTGAAAAAAACAGAATATCATGTGCATGTTAACGTAGTCACTGATGCTACGCCCATTCTTTATAGACAGTCTATGTTTGACACATATAAAGCATATTTTATCAATGGGTCTTGCACAATTGTATGTCAATTGTTACACCATTGTGTCTAAGATATTTCCAGTCTCCTACCCACACCCATATAACTACACCAATACTGATGATGCTTTTTCAGACATTTTACAATTCCAGATCAGTTCAGCTCCGAATAGATCACAGATGTCTGAGCAATTGCTGAATTGTCCTTGTTTTGACAATTGAGTAGCCACTCTTGTATAGAAAGCAGATTCAAGAAGATATTCAGATTGAAAGGAGAAAGTCGAGAGAGATGCACAGACAGAGACAATTAGAAGAAGAGTCCTGGAGAGTAGGGACGGTAGACAGTGACGAGAAAAAAGACACAGAGGCAGTGGCAGAGACACAAAGCCAAACTGTTGAAAACACGAAGGACAGAAAGAGTGTTTATAGATGAAGGAGAGAGGGTAAAAAGCAGAGGGAAGAGGTCTGGGAGTTCCCTGGCATCAATCTTCAATGCTCCACCACACTTTCATTACTTCTAGCTCAATGCAGATGAAGGATCCTCTCAGTAAAATGGAACAAAAGTTCATTTAACTACTGACCTCCTGTTAGACAGACACACACACACACACACACACACACACACACACACAAACACTTCACTGGCCTTTTAGTCGGATACCTATCACTGATGGGGAGTGAAAACCGTGTAACTAGATTGTCTCTTTTTTTTGTTATATGTACATGTAATTTGTTATTTAGACTTCAGAGAAGCATTTCATTAAAGATGACAAAATTTCCCGGTAAAACATGCACAATAGCAAACATAGCTAAGTGTCTTAATCACTTTTTCCCTCAGGCCAAATCCAAAGATAATCACTCAAGACTTTTGTCAATATTTCCCCCAAATCCCACAAGTTGTAAAATATCAAGTGCGTTTGGAGGTTGTTTCAGGAGTAAATTCAAGCGATTTTGCAGTAGCTCACCATTAAAACAATGTTAACAGTGTTGTTATAAATGTTTTCCGACATTTTAATGATTCTTCTAGCAAGAATCTCATGATTTCAGTCCAATATTGGAGATTCTGAGCAACTCTTAATTTCCTGCATTCTGGTAAATTATTTATGCCATCCTGCATCAATGTTTGGTGGAGATATCTGTATTTATGCAAAGGGAAACATAGATGACAATTGAAAATATGAAACAATAATTGGCTACATAATTGGATCTCAAGCATTCTGTACTGCGTTCAACTATTAATTCTCCTCCACTTTTCTTATTTGATGTTATCTGTTCTGATTGAGTCAGCTCACATAATTTACTCCTCACTCTTCTTTTGCGTTGTTGGAGTAACCTCTTTAAATGTGCATGTGGCACTTATTCACCTCAATGAGGCATTGAACCCCTGGACTTTAATAGCCCAGAAGTGTAGGAAGATAGCTGCTCATGTTGGAAACACTCAGCCCATTCAAAATATAACGCATCCCATCTGTATTCTCAGAGAGTTGGGGAAGTCGTGACGAAAAATAAAGTTATAAAATTACAAGAATAAACTTACAATATTTTAGGAAAGAATCCACCTGCACCGGTCTTCTGTGCATTAAGTTATTGCTCTGCTGTTATGGCAGATCTCATTCAGATCATCTGACAGACAAAGAGCCCTGTTTGAGAAACTGGTCTAGGAATGAGACAAAGTTTAGGGAAGCGCTGTACGCTGCTCTACAGCGTAGGTGGAAAACCGAAGCTACGGCAAAAATACATGGAGCACAAGCGCAACACGTCTGCCCCAGAATCACAGCAGCAGAGCATATCCATTATAATTACCTAAAACTGCACAGACCACGGAAGCTGCGCTGCTTATCTCTATTTTTACAGAGAGATTGGACACAAATCGACCGCCGGTCTGCTTCAGAGCTCCATGTGTTTGAGCCTGAAAGATAGACTGTAAACGTCATGTCACGGGAACTTCTAACAAAATGTAGCAATATTATTGCATACCCAAACTTTGTGTCGCCTACATTTAAAATTACATCTTGGGCTACCTGGCGATGTCAATCGTTTGGTGTAAGGTGGTCATAAAACTCAGTCGGAGTCGGTCATTTCCCCTTCTTGACCTGCCAACAACGTGTTTGATATACCCGTAAATTTTAAAGCTTTAGTGCGTTCCTTTTTGACAATAATGAATATCTGTTACATCCAAATACATCAAAATTTGTTGCTACAAAGCTAATTAAGACTGTAAGCTCCACACAACTCGCTCTGTATTTCTCAGTATGGCTATGTTTAGAAGACTGTGTCATCCGGTGACTTTTCCTTGCAGAAACTTAAGGGAAGATAAATACTAATCCATCATGTTTTTTTTATCCTCCCTGTCTCCTTGGCTACTAGCAACTGCATGGGGGTGGTGCGCAATCACGGAACGCTAACTTATGCAGCTCAAGAACACCAAATGAAAACTATTAATCAGTATGATGATTAGACGGATGCTTAGACAAGAAAATTAAGTCTGCGTGATTTAAAGGGATAATTCACCGATTAGCAATAAGCTTTGTATAAGTAGAAACCCAGAAGTATTTGTTATACTACTGGGTATAAGTATTTAGTTTTGAATGACCGTGCTTCCCTCCCTCATGTCCCCCTGAGACGATTCTTCTCTTTTGTGTCTGGAAAAAAACCTCAGATGACACATAAATCGTTGTTTTGCGTCATCTGAGGAATTTTTGCCCAGAGCCTATGAACTACAGCCAGCTAGTTCGACATGTTATCAACCCTCCCACAGGGGGTGGGACTGTCACTATCTTGTGTTAGCCATCTTGAAGCTAACCTAAACAGGCTCTCTTTTCAGCAGAAAACTTTTACAACAATTATGTGCATTCAAACTACCGTACATATGTACCACTTGGATACATAAGTACAGATCGGAGAATATTCAGAAAAACGTTATTACTGACAGAACACTCAACACACTACACAAGCTTCACCTGCTACCAGCACCTCAGCCAGCGGTGTCGCACGATGGCGCTAGCCAGGTAAGGGCACATCAACGAGGGCAGGAGTTCGAGCTAGGTGGAAAGCTAACGCTAGCCGGCCACCTGTCCCATCTGTTCTGCTAGCAAGTGTCTGCTCATTAGACAAACTGGACTACATCCGACAAAACTCCCAACGCGAGTTTAGAGACGGCTGTGTTTTTGTTTTTGTGGAAACATAGCTGAACAACAATGTACTGGACTATCTAGCTAGTTTTTATATATTATAAATGTGTAACACCACTTAAGCCACGTTGTTACGTTGTTTCGTGTATATGGTTGAAATGATAAGAAAACACGTTTGAGTTGACTTGACTGTCTGTAACCGGTAGGCGTGGCTTGGGATTAGAAGCGTAGGGAAGCAAAGGAAGTGCATTCTGGGAGTTGTTGTCTTTCATCCACATGAGCCCAAAACACATTTTATGGCTTTTCTCGGTCTACAAGGCATCAACTTCAAAAAGAAATTCACATTTCTACAACATAAATGAGCCAATTTAATAACATATTCATCTTTCCAGCAGTGAACTGTCCCTTTAACTTTGTTAAGTGTCAAAGTCATCCAAAAGTTATTGATATAAACATGATTAACATATAATACTAATTTGGAGCATCCTGAAAGCAATCAGCAGTAGAGGATTACATTTTAATGTAGTTTCTCTCACCGTGATCTGACATCAAAGCAGAAATTCAACACTATTTTCTCACATTAAATCCCCTGGGCTAATTCTGAACTAAGGTATTTGTTAGTCCTCCTCTGACTGCCACACCACTGCCTCTTTGTCATTTCTAGTTAGGTGATGATGATGGGTGATGTCTGTGACCGAAACATCACCATACTTTAAAGCTCTTTTTCAATAAATCATGTGGTGAGGGGGAGACTTGTGCCTGTCGTCTCGGCTGGATGGGTCACTGAATTTTTAAGATTGCATCCCTCACTGTGGTTTTGGGGATAAAAACAAAATGTTGCTCTTTGAGTTCACAGCTCAATTTCAAAGTGTAACAAGATTTGGCACTGCCATAGTACACCTTTTCTGACCTGGTTTTAAGAAAGGTGACATTCCCATTATCTCAGGGGATTGGAGTAGAGCAGCTGCACTTCTGCTACAACTCAAAAGCATCTGACTTAAAAAGTTAGGTTTAAATACAAGACATGCAGGTACAGCTGTTTTATTGCTTCATATGCAATAAAACATAGACAAGGATCATTATCTTTATCTAACAAGAGTTGTGGGTGCCTAATTAACCATATGTTACCCATAGAGGTGGCAAATTACATATAAATCATTTTTTAACAATCACAAGGGTCCTTTGGAAGGCAGTTACTACCCAATGACTCATTTTAAAATGATGACTTGTTGTATTGAAGACTTTAAATCCCCATCTTTTTAACTCATTTTTATCATTGTGATTTAGTGTTGGTGGAAGACTAGAGTTTTTGACTAGTAATCCCTAGACATGTCGCTGGGGGTATCTTAATTATGCCATATGCTGTTACAGAATAAAAGTAGAAAACCCATATCTTTGATACCTGACAATTGTATTTAAGTTGATCCATATCAAACTGTCAGGACAACGTCAGTTCTCCAGTTGTAGCTTTTGTCAAGTTAATTTTAAACAAATCCATCTCCCCCTTTCTGCCATGCACATTGGCTACATACAGTGAAATATAGGCCTTGAGTTTGACTAAGTGGAGAAATGTATATTTGTAGAGGTTAAATAGAAAATGTAAGTTTTCTAAGTTAATGTCATTGTAGAGAGGCAGACAGTTTCTTAAGATTAGAAACAGCATTGGATTGGCTCACAACGGAAAGTTAAAAAAAGTTCCATTATTGGTAAACTTTGACATGCAAATGTATGCCACTGAAGGTAGTCAGTCAACATTCACAATAGATACATGGTTATTAAGCAGTTAAAAGAGAGACGTGGATGGTTCAAATACATCTCTTGAATAAACTATGTAAACTATTGTACTGTTAGCAACTGAGCTAGCTTACTCGGAGAGACAGTCCAGTCCATTTGCACCATTACACTGAGCTAACTTACTCAGAGAGCTATTGTGACTGACCAGCAATAGCATGTGATCTTCCTGGCTAGCTAGTGAGTTAGCGGTTACTTTGCCAGCAACAGTAGTTCACTAGTCTATTGATACGACTGTTCATTTCTGGAGTGCATGGTTCAATTTCTCCGTTGTCGCCAGAAATTCCACCGGATTTCCCTTATTTTGGCCAGATGTCCGTCACCCTCTGCTTTCTTTGTGTTGGCATTCTAACCTCCGGTGGATTTCTGAGGACTAGGGTTACCTGCTCCTCAGATCTCTGCAGGGTAAATCCAGACAGCTAGCTAGACTATCTGTCCAATCTGAGTTTTCTGTTGCACAACTAAAACAACCTTTGAATGTACACTTGTTCCACCAAAACAAGTTTCTTCCCTAGACTATTTTGCAGAGGCAACATTAACCCATTGGATGCTTGCCACCACCCAAGAAGACTGTGATTGGTTTAAAGAAATGCCAATAAACCAGAGCATGTTTTTCTCCCATCCCGGAATGCAGTGTGGACTAGCTGGACCTTCCTTCGCAGCGCTGTGGAAGAAGGTCTGGCAAAGCAAGACAAGTAGTTCACTGACTAGCCCTTTAAGAAGTCAGCATGCAACATGCAGATGAACTTCTCTGTGCCACTTTTTGGTTTGACTGGAGCTTAAAGGTGTGAGACAAGACTTTTGAAGATAATACATGCAGAAAAACTTGAAAGCAGCCCACAGAAATATGTAAATTTAATATATGTATGATCTTGTCAAGCTCTATAATACACACTGTCAAATATGTACCTAGCCACAGTTTAAACAATTTGTCTTTCATATTGTATACTCAAGTTAAATTTAGTTTCCCCATTGCTGCTTTATTAAAACCTTTGCAGCTGCCGTCATACCGGACACACATTTTATTTTATAATTTACTGTGGTGTAGACATGGTAGATCTCAGTCCTGCATTGGGCATCAATACTTAATCAATATGTTTTGGGCAAACATGCCAATAATAAACAAAACAATAAGCTGCCACAGTGAGAAAAAAATAGCTTAATAAATGATCATTTAATAAGCCATACCGGCCTCTGTTATATGCCACTGCAGATCAAAATAGGCTTTTTTTCTAAGCAGTCATTTACAGAGCCAGACCTAAGAACAAACTCTGCATAACAAATAAAAAGGCTGGTGCAACAACAGCTCTGTTTGACCTTCACGGAGCCTCCATAATCCCTTAACACTCGGTGGTCTTCGCAGAGGTGAGGAAACAACACATTTGTCTGCTGGGCAACCAAGTTTCCTTCAAATATTTTCTCTGATATCCACACACACCCACCAACACACACACACCGCCCACGAACACACCCACCACACACACCACACACACACCCACACACACCGATAGCAGCCACTACTTTGAAGACAAATGCATCTTAAAGAACAAAGTATCTTTCATCTTGTCTCTTTAGCTCCAAGGATCGACAGGTCATTGCTGCCTCTGCTATCTTCCACTTTAACTCTACATTAGATTCACCCTCATCATACTTTCTGCACACGTCGACAAGTCAGCGAGGCTGTTGTACAGAGAAACTAACAGCGCAAGAGGGAGAATATTGCCCCAAACATTTCTCTTCCTTACCAATCATTTCATTTGACAAACCTTCGCCGTCCACGATGTACCGACATGAACAACTGTCAATTCGTGCTTATTCCCCTCACTGGCACAGAGAGTGTGTGTAGTGGGCAGGGAGGGCAATGGCAGGACCACAGATTATTCATAATCCTACATAATTTACACATTAAAACCTCAAAGTTACCATACATTGTATATTTTCACATCCATGAATAAAACACTTTCCAATGATACAATACCCCCCACGCCCTGATGGGTCTCCAGGTGGGATTCTTACATATTGGAAGAAACTGTTAGAACCACTAGGGACAAATATGAAAGAAAAACGGCAGTGTAATGAAATGATTAAGTGTCTCTGAAGAAGAAGTCTGAAGAAGAGCATCAGCTTAAAAAGTCGCTTGTGGATGTGCCAATACTTTGCACTTAAAAAAGCTAGAGTGTGTGGACCTCTCTTTATGTTTTAATTGCCGTCCTCGGTCCAGCACCTGCCTTCAACTGCACTTGGATGTGCGTAACTACTATGCATTGTCCATGAAGACTTGGTTCATATTTCAAATAGTAAAGTGCACACTTTGCAAAAGTTAAAAGATGTACCTGTTAGTCTTTTAAAGACAGTCTTATAAAGGTAGGTAAGGTAACTTCTTTTTAAATGACGGTTGTACATCTTGTTTTGAAGATTCCTATATTTGGATTTTGGAATGCTTGTGTGTTATGTGAATTAACAAACATTACCACATGCATATATATTGCATATTTAGGTTTAAATCCCATTTTACCAACATATTCTTACCTATAGAAACCTGATTGTAAAGATTTACAAAGAATGTTCAGAATACAGAATGCAGAACCAAGCAGGCCTGCCTTATTGCTGATCCAAATGTCCTTCAAAACTTGCCATTTCTACTGTGTAGCTAAGGGATTTTGGGAATGGCAACACGGAAATGTACTTCTGTTGATCCAGACTAATTATGAAACTGCAGAGGATTGGCTCACAAGGGGAAGTTGATCTAAGGACTTTTTTTAAGCAAGTTCCACTATTGGTAAACTTTGACATTCACATGTGTGCCATTAACAACTACCAAATGTTTTTTGAACGAAGTGAGTCATTATTCACAATAGAGACATGGTTTAGAGGCAGTTAAATGAGAGAAGTCCATGGTTCAAATACATCTCTTGAATGAACTATGTGAAGTATTGTACTGTTAGCAACTGAGCTAGCTCACTTGGAGAGCTATTGTGACTGACCAGCATGTTTCTGGCTCACTATAGACTTAGCAGTTACTTTGCTAGCTACAGTAGTGCACTAGTCAACAGCTACAACCGTTCATTTCCTGGGTTTTTCAGGTGCCCTTATTTTGGCCAGATGTCCATCATTTCGGCCAGATGTCCCATTTTAATAATATATTCTCACCTACAATAGAAATCTTCTGTGTACCATTCTAGTTTTTGTATGCTATGTGTTCCCACACGTAGTTTATAGAGTTGAAAAGTTCAAATTGAAGTACTTGAATGCAACAAATCAAAATATATGCCCTCAAACCACAGACGTTATATTGTCACAATAAATCTCCATTGTGCTGCAATTCAAAGACTTCAATTTACGTAAGAAGTATTATTATTTATTTATTTCATGATCAGTGCATTTTTTTCATCAAGTGTTAACATTATTTGTAGAATTCATGGTTAGATATCATAATATTGATTTGCAACTAATTTGGAAAAAGTGTTTTTGTTTACAAAATTGAAGTACTGTGCCATTTGAGAAAGGGTATGGTGGTCGCTCAAACACGTGCACGGCAGTTCACATCTCATACCATAACCGTGTCACCTTAAAATTATATAAATATACTACATTTTTTCATTAACGAGAAAATGATCGCCTTTGGCTAACCCCATCTTCACGACATTGTTTTTGTTTCATCCATAAGGAGGTTACTCCTGTGACAAGTGTCGAACGTGGTCAACGGTAGAGTGGCCCCATGTTCCTCTTGTTGCATCTGACACTTGAAGACATTCTAGCTGTGTTCGCTGGGTTTATGTATTCTGTTGAATATGTAACTGCAAATTTGTATATGTCTAACCTCTCCCAAGCACATTTAGTTCTGTGTCTTAATCATGCTGCCATAAATACCTACAACATATTTTAGTCAAGAAAAATTAAATATTCGGAATGGACGCAATTCTTTTTAAAAGCATCCACATGATCCTTAAAAGGTTTCCAGAATCTGAACAAATACTAAATATTGGTGGTAGTAGCTCAATCTGTAAGGAATTGGCTAAGGAAGTGGAGAGTAGCTGGTTCAACGGACGGACCAGGTACAGATTGTGGACTGGTAGCTGCCATTGAGCAAGGCAACAACCTCTGAATTGCTTGAGCCATCTGATACCTCTCCACACTTGATGCTTTTCTATAGGAATTATTTACAAAATCAATTGCATGGGCAGTTTGTTAGGAGAGCACAAGCGGGTTTTCTCTACTTGTTTCGGCGTGAAGGCTGGTGAGCCCAACTGACAACAATGTATTGTCCCTTGAAGTTTATCCTATGCGAGCATGGCACATAAATCACTACTTTTCTAGACAGTTTATGAGGCCTTATCAGTATGGATATGCATTGTGTTGTTTGGGTGGTCTGATTGCGGTGGCACAAAACGGATGAATCAGGTAACAATACGGATTTGAACTCGTAAATTTAGGGGGTGGTTTTAGTCGAAGTGGTGGGTTTTTATCTGTGGACTTTGTCTTTCTCTTTGCCAACGACACCTCCCGACTCCACACCAGTATGGAGTCTCAGTGTGTCACTGTCTTGTCGTGTGTGTGGAGTGTGTGGTTGTTGGCCATTTCGTGTCTTCGGTGGTCTGACACGGGCGCGATTGGGGTGGCTGGGGGGGGAGTGTGGAAAAAGGTGTCGATTGCTTCTGCTTTTTTATTGGGCTTCTTTTGGCGCGGGAAACAAACAAAAGAGCGGGGCGGCGCGGGCAACAGACGCGCAAAGGGGCTCGTTGGAAGACTTTGGGGGGAGTGAAGATGGTGGGTGTCTTTGGGTGGGTGGGTGTTGTGTCAATGCTGTACATTGGTGGTGTGTGTGGAAAAAATGTGTTGGGGAATGTCTGATATGATCCGGGCTATTCGAGTCCTCGTTTTCTCGAGTTGTGGTGTGTGCTCGAAGAAAAGTAGAAAGCGATGAATGGCGGGAGGGGTCTCGAAGGGAGCGCGACAGAACCATAGGAAGGTATGGTAAGAGAAACTGAGTTGTCGCATGACCGAAAAGCAGAAGTGATTGGTTGTCCACTTAAGTATATGCGAATGGGAAGGGCGTGGAGTGGATCGTGACAATAGCGGTTGTTACACAGGTGGGAGTGAAGCGCGGGGGAGATGGGTCTCTGTACTGCGGACTCACAATGTGGTGGGTGGTCTGTGTGGGGGGTTGTGTGTGTTGGTTTGGTCATGACAGGCAGTTTCCAGTGTTCGCTTTGTGTCTAGGTGTCTTTTATTAGTACTGCTCTAGTGGGTGTTTAAAATGTCTTGTGAGGGCGTTGGGGAGAGTCTATAGGGACAACCCGGTTTGGGGTGGTTGTGAAAAGGAAGGGGGCGTCTGCAGAAATGTGGGCGTTTCTTCTGGTTTCCACGGAGGGAGTGAGGGGAAGGGCTGATGTGAAGCACACTCGCAAAACAGACAAACAAAGCAGGAAAGCCAGACGAACACCCAAGGCAAACAAGGCTGCAGGCCAGCAACGGGGACAGAACGCAGCGGCCAGGGAGGACTAGGAGGGGGCTCTACACAGCCACACCCACCAGCGGAGCCACCGACACGAAGCCAAATTAACGCAAAAAACGAGACCGGTCTCCAGCCAGAACACGACCACACAGCAACAAGCTGCCGGTGCATTTCCGAAAGTTGGACAAGCCAGGCCTTCAAGAAAAAAAAACCTTAGTTTATGGAGGCCTGAATAAAGATGGCTTTCCCCGTTGGAGGAGAGTAAGCTTATGGATCTCTCTCTCTCTCCTCGCCTTAAATCCGGAATACCACCTGTCTCAGATGTTAGACACGAAAACAATAACACCCAACTTCTATCAGCTGTTTGTTTGTATGTCTTCCCCGCACTGCCCGTTTTGCCCCTTCCCTCCCTTGCTTCTCCCTCACTCTTCGTTCTCTCTCTATCGCACTGCAATTGCAATTCGTCCTTACAAACTGCATTAACCCCAATGCACTTTATAATAGTCCATTATGGCTGAAGGTCAGTTTTCGTGTTGTTGGTATCCGGTTTGGATTATGTAAGCGTAGGTCCATATGAGTATAGATTCGTCTTCAAGAAGCGGGTCAAACAATGCAGACATTTACAATATCAACAACGTCCTTCGAATTTATGTCCTAAAAAAAATATTGATGTTTTTTTTTTAATAACTAGTGAAAAGCCACCAATTATACCATATTTCTAAATTAAGACTTTTTTGGCAAAGTTTGGTTTCTGTTTGTTTTCCATATGGACAGTTATCATCAAGATTAATCCGTGTTATTGGTGAAATATAGTGTAACATGGGACAACATTCATTTAGGGGATTGGCTCCGTCCACCGTGGAAAGCTGCGAGCCTTCTCCTGTGGGTTGGGCCGCTTTAATTTTTGGTTGGCGTAGCACGTTAGTAGCCACATCGGTACCACCAGAGTTTTCACGATATACTGCAAGTGTCTTGGAATGACAGTTTTGTGGCACCCATACCACAACTGGGAATTTTGAATTTTGAGAAGATGCAGTTTAGGAGGCTGGATGTGGTGGGGGGGGGGGGGTTGGTGGGTGGGCTCGGTCCTGACAAAACCCTTCAGGGGGACCTGATGACTGTAGGTGATGAAAAATATGTAAATTAGAATCAAGCTTGAAGTGTGGAAAAAGGTTGATCATAAAACAATTAAACAATTATTATTTTGCACTATAAGAATTTCTAGAAAAACTGCTCCCTCGTCTAACATGCAAGGCAAATGTTACTTTTTGGAATTATGTACACAATCCATACATGTATGATTGTTTCACCAGTCAGACGTTCAGAGCTTCTCATATTTAACAATACGGTCCAAATACAGAACATTCTTTTTCCCCTCATGGGGAAAGACTTTCTATCTGACAAAGACATGTCCTCCAACGCCCACTATGCAGTATTACAACCTGTGTGTGGCCCCCCCCCACCCACCACCGGCTGTCTGTTTTCCTGACAGCTGCCATCCCTCCCTCTGCTACCAATCCTTTTATCAGCCGGGGGCGGCTGCGTGGGGGAGTCATGGGCATGCCAAAGGTATCTACATAACAAACACCACACACACACACACACACACACACCACACACACACACCCAACACACACACACACACCACACACACAGGACAACCACACCACAAGTACACTGCAGTAGTGTGAAACCCTCCATCTCCCCACCCTCAACCCAAAACACCTCGCTGTTGTGATCCCCCCAGTGCATCGGCCCTGTTTAACCACGTTTCTTCTCCTTGTTCCTGCCACAAAGAAATGCAAATAGAGTCGGCAATAACCTGGCGTCATTTATCTAATTAGAGCGCGAGTGTGGATCCCCATGGGTGCCCATATCTAGCACCGTTAGCGTCATTAGCTTCATTAGCCCGTGTCAGACCATTAATTACACATCAAGCCTATCAGTTAGCTGGGGCTTGGGGTTCTCATCCACCGACTTCAGTGGGCAGGGAGGAAAGAAGACAAGCCTTTTATGCTGAGTGCTGTGGGTAAAAAATCTGTCTCCTAGTATCTTTTGTTATGTGGGGAATCATTGGAAAGGAAAAGTCATCGTTGAAATTGGTCTACAACTGTCAGTACAAGCCCCAAACGTACTGTACTACAAGCATTTAAGCGCTACGATAAGTATGATTCTCACATGGCGGTTGGTCTGGCCTACTCCACAGTCCTGTGTCAGCGCTTGGGTTGAGGGTAGGCGTGTCGGGGCTGCACTTTTGTTACGACATGTCGGATTGGATTTCCAAACCAAACAAGCGATCTTGGGCAGCTTGTGGTTTCTCCATTATTTGGTCTCTCTTGATGTTGTGACCCTTTTTTACTGGGGTTTTTGTTAGGTGGAGTATGGTGAAATAGAAGGGTTTGCGTGGAGTTTCTCAGTGCACGTGTCTGTCAAGAGCGGGTTGGTTTTACCCCTACTGTACATCCGGGGGTAGTGTTGAGGTTGTGGGTGGGGCCAGTGCTCTGACCAGGACTTTTTGTCTTTCCTTTGGGAGACGAGGGACATGCCGTCTGCTAGACATTGATGTTGGGGGGGGTGTCAAAGCTATTCCTTATAATGGTGCGCTGGCGCTCCCCCCCACCCCCACCAGGAGAAAAACCATTTGTTGTGGGGGGGCCCAGGTTTTACCCTTTTATACCCAACATTACCTCAATACCAATAACCCTTTAAGTCCGTGCATCAAAATGACCACTAGAGACATATACCAAAGAAATGCGTTGTAAACAACAGTACCAGAACAGTGAAAAACATACACATAAGTATTGTGTGTGAATTACAGATGCGCAAAATCTTCGGAAGAAATTAAATAATCATCCATATTATAACCTAATAATCAAAGTATACATAAGCATCTTCCTCCAATACAGGCAAGATTTAAAGCCCAAGAGTCATCATTTTACTTTGTAAACACACTATGTTGAACAGCTAATACACACACATTCAAGTATTAAGAAGTGCAGATGATTTTTTTCTGCGTACAATCTGTCCCTAAACCTTTGGTTGAGGGTGGTTGATCAGGGCTTGGTTCTGTTGTAGAGTCTACAGACTTTATGTGTGCCTCAACTGCTTGCAGATGGTTGCTTGTCGTCTGTATCTTCCTCTACCACTTGCACACCTGAGAGCATTGACCCTGCATTAATTTAGAAAAACAAAGAAAAAGGATCAGTTGAGAAAGTGACCAAACATTTTAAAACAAGAATCTCATACCACAAGAATTTACGTCACTTTAAAACGTTTAAAGTGCCCATATATGTAAAAAAATACTGAACAGACAAAAAGCTAGCATGCTGTTTTGATGAGAACGGTCCTCTGAATGTCCTCTGCCTTCCGTCTCCGGGGAGGCCTGTTCACCTCTGCACTGCACCGGCTTTTCTACTCACTAGCCGAGACGAGGTGCCTAACCGGTATCCACATGCTAGCGCTATCACGTTCTCAACGGCAAACTACTTCTACAGGGGGGAACCCACTAGTTGTGTACCATAATCTAGCAAGAGACTACTCGTGTCTCTTTCTGCAGTATTCCTCACCAATTGGCCGTGTGCCTCGTCTTTGGAAGTGGTGTCCCCTCAGCTATCCTGCCTTGGACGGACCAAGATGGGCACAGAGTTTATCTGCTATTGTATCTTCCCGATCTACGAGCCTGTGCTACTCGAACAAGATAGGAAAGAAGTTAGATGTCTCCTCTGTAGCTAAAAAGAGACCTAAACCCCAGTGTGAAAAGGATCTGCGCAATGGTGCAGTACAGGGCCAGTGGTGTTTGTGTGTCAAAAGTGAGCGACGGGCCGTGTTAAACCTATTCTGGTACAACCTCAAAATACAATATGAACCTGAAGGAGCATATATGGGCGCTTGAAAACACGGTTGTTTTTTACTTCTTAGTTTCGCATATTAAGGGCGCCGTTTTATGAATCTACAAATTAGTTACTCATTATGGAAGAGATGCTATGCGCACATTCAACAATAAGGATTTCTATACAATTCATAATTATTACTTACATGGTAATGAAAATCCCCAGATTGGGACAGTCGGGGCACGTGTGTGTCAACGGACAAGATCTGTGATCAGTGTTATATCGTCTATCCCGAAGTCTCAGCTGGTATCAGGGCCTGTGTGGCGTGGGTAATGATTATGTGTGTGATCAGAGAGTCTTTTGTGGCCTGTACGGTGACAAGGGGGTATGTTCGATGGGGCCCCGTTAGCATGGAGCGCGAGTGCCCGAGAGCGGCCGTGGGAGGGCCTGATGGCAATCACAGGCTGCCGAGGCAGCTGGGTGTTTGGCGAGCTTCGGGAAGGGGGGCACTGTGTGTCATGAAGGGGAGTCTGTCGCAATCACGACGCTAACGACTGGGTAGAAGGGTTGATTGCCTGGCTGGTCTGGGTGGTTTCATGTTGAGTCGAGTGATGTGCTGCTGTCCGCACGTACAATCGCGAGTTCTATTGTTCTCCACCGTGTGGTGGTGCCCAGGTGGTGGCGCAACACGGTGCCGGGGGTAGGCGATGGGTGAGAAAGACGGACTCTTCTCATTACAGTGTTTTGTGGCGGCGGGGAGGATGGCCGAAGCCGGGGGGGAGAGGGGGCGCTTAGGCGTGGCCGTGGTTCCAAGATACACCGAGGCAGGAAACGAGCCCGCGAAGACAATAGCACACCCACCACAGAAGGGCGAAGCAAA
Organism: Etheostoma spectabile; assembly: GCF_008692095.1. Lineage (NCBI taxonomy): Eukaryota > Metazoa > Chordata > Actinopteri > Perciformes > Percidae > Etheostoma > Etheostoma spectabile. The sequence continues at coordinate 33,199,502 of NC_045741.1, forward strand.
TGGACCCGACGGTGGCAAGGACGCGGAGGGACGACAAGGAGGGACCACTGGCGCCAAAAGAAACCAGAAACGACTGCTAATACGAAATAAAGTAACAGCAAGCACATGTCCCGATGCAAGAACGATTCAAACATTGACTACGCGAGCACGGCACAATCTCACACTTTTTCCGTTCTTTCCTCGCCCTTACTCCCTGTCTGTTTTGATACTTTCCCCAAAAAGTTGACTGACCCAAACTTCGTCAGGGCCATCCACAACCCCTGCACAGCGGATGCACCCACAGGGACTTGGGAAGTTGAGGTGGTGGTGGGGTGTGGGTGTGTGTGTGTGTTGGTGTGTGTGTGTGTGGTGTGGTGTGTGGTGTTTTGGGGGAGGGCCATGTTACTCTTGACACTTAATATCTCTTGGTTCGGCCTGTTTGTAATATATATGCATAAAAAGTCCTAATATTTCTAGACTGAACTAAAATAACTATCATTCCCGACATTCTCGTGTTGCCGAGTTGTTTTAAAAACATCATCATTCGTGCCCTAGCTGAGAGGAGAGGTATGCATATCTGTAAACTTCACATGATAACATTAACAACCATAAAAAACAGTTGTCATACCAGACCAAGTCAGGCTGTTAGAGCAAAACCCTATAGTGTGTTGAATTCAGCAGTGGTCATTACTTGTGAATTCAAGTTCTTATGCTCCAGAAAGTCGTATCAATATGTGCCTCGGATCCTAAACTGGGTGGAAGATCCCAAAAATCCTGCTCATTGTTGATCACTTGCACTTATTTTTTAAGGGTAGGTACAATTGTTAAGGTAACACTCACAAATAGCAGCGGAACCATATCTATGTAAATATATGCAGTATGTAAATGTTAACAGCCTTTCACATTTTTTGTGAAAGCTCAAGCTCACTATTTGCAAGTGTTTTTCTATCAAAATCTTTATATTTCTTTAACTGTTTTCTTTCTGGTAAGCTAGTAGAATGGCTGCTCATTCAACTGCCAGGTGACTGACTCTCCAACTGATTGTTAGGAGCAGGAACTGAATGGCAGACAGGCCTTTTTTTATGGAAGACATGTCTCAGTGGGAAAAGCACAGGTGAAAATAATAAAAAATTAGTAATGGCTGGATTCCATTTAGCGGCTTCAATTTCAGGGTCCTGATATTGTTCATGCTGGCTCACCATCACACTACTGGGGCACTTGAATAGGACAGAGCTATCATTAATGTTATTAGTAACACCTGTGCTGTTTCTGCTCTGAAAAGGGCCAATTGGCTGGTTATGTAGCTTCACATTTTTGCTGCTTGTTTTTCTGAATGGCTGGTATTGTGGTCTACAGATGAACACAGAATTAGAAGCTCACAGAGTGACTGCTTGGCTTTGTGTGATACTGAAGTTCCTTTCCCTGAGCCTTTCAGATAGCACTTATGGCATATTTAGACTGACAGCCCTCTGGCAAAACAACATAAGTGTCTGCATCAGTGTGGGCATGTTCTATAGGGGTCCCGATTCATGTGTTATCCACACATGAACCAGGAAGTCCAATTTAAAGTTGTTTGTACTCGATATTGTGATCCTTAATGTAGCAGTTAACAAATATTTCTATGTTAAGATACAGTGGAGTAATGGCGTCCTGAGCAGAGAATGAAGACACACTCCCTGTGTGTTGGTGTGGCTTTGCGTTTTTGTTTGGTGGTGGTCATTTTGTTTGCAGAGTTCATGGTTGGAGAATAAGCGGGGCCTACTGTAAACCAAGTATTGAGAACTTCTGTAAGCGTACAGACGTTTAAAAAAAAAAACAATACAAAGACTGTACTGTTCATGTATACAAGCAGGCACCATCTTGGGAAAACATCATGACCAGTCGAACGACTAACGCCGTACAACCAGTACCCAGTAACTTGGCTCAAGCAGGTGACATTTGTTGCATTTTTTGGCATTGTGCTTTCAATGGTGTGAACAAGAGAATTAATGGGCAATCTTTTTTGGGCACATTGAAACAGAATGTTTCTTAAAATCCATGGCCTGAAAACATCCCCAAGTGTGTTTGATGATTCCTTTACGCTAAGTGTTTGTTTATACCTATTCCAAAAGACCACACTCGAGATCCCACGTCTGGTCCCACGACCACAAACATCATGTCAGCTGCGTGCTCGCGTAACCACAGTGTTCACTGACACTAAAGCTACTGTCTATACTGGTTCTGTCTGGTCCGAGCATTTCAAACCGTCAAGCAGCAAAGAAGCAACCAAACTTTCTGTGCAGTTTGCCGTTAAGCTAGATGAGGATCTTACACAAAAACAATGTTTCCCCATTATAATCCTATAGGCTCTGACAGAGTTTGCGAGAGGACGAAAGCAACTGAGACACAAGCCTGCAAAGACCCAGTGCAGACCGCTGCGTAGAATAAAATGAGTGTATCTGTTGCGTGAGACGTTGCAAGTAAAAAATGCGTCTGAAACACTTGCAGTCTGGACGGCGGGAAAAGCTGATCTTCAAAGCTTCCTCTGACCCCTCTCCAAGAACTCCGTCTTTTGCATGGCTGTGTAATCCTCACTGAACTGTACAATGGAAACAAACGGGAAATTATCGCAGTCTCTTTGTGGTTGCTCTGGGGCATGTTTTGGTTTCCGTTCTTAGTACGGGCCCCACTAATTCATGTTTGGTGTTTGTGGAGATCAGTTGTGTGTGGTGTGGGGGGTGTCTGATGAGTGTTTTTGGGTGACTTTGGTGCTATTGGTGTGGTTTCGTTTGGGTGGTTGTGCTTTCGAGGACCCAGCTTTTGACAGGAAGTAATACTTGAAAAGTAATACTTGAAAGGGCCCTTAGGGCCAACAGGGCCTCATTGCGGGTAGTTCTCACGGGGGGGCGGCACCATAGGTTCGGGTTGTGCTGGGTTTGCGGGGGTAGGTGGCGGGTGTGTTTTCAGACTGGCTAGCTGTTGGAGCCGAAAGTGGAGAAGTTGCTAGGAGCGGGGGTGGATGTGTGAAACCGTGGAATGGGGTGGTCTCTGTGCATCCCTCAGGTTTGGTGTGGGTTAAAGGGAAGCAAACGAGTGTGGTTGGTGGTGCTTGGGGTGGTGCGTGGCAATCGGGTAAGGAGGGGGGGTTCAACACGATGCCTGGGAGTTGTCGGGGCTCTTTGATGGAGGGTCCATGGAAGGGTTTTCTGGGTGTAGCTCGGGTGCGACAGTCGGTCTAGTGGTAGGGGTTGGTGGTGGGCCGGAAGGTCGGTGGCGGGGGGTGTGGTGTGGGGCCGTCTGTGGGTGGGGTTAGAGGGCCGTGGGGCACAGTGTCGGACGGGTGGCCGGTTGTTTTCGTGAGACGTTGCAAGGAAAAATCGTCTGAAACCGCGTTGGACGGGGGGAAAAAGCTGATCTTAAAAGCTTCCTCGACCCTCTCCAAGAATCCGCTTTTTGCATGGCTGTGAAATCCCACTGCTTAAAAGGAAACCGGGTAATTTACGGCAGTTCTTTTAGGCTTTGTGGTTCCGTTTTTTATACGCCCAAATTCTTTGGGGTTTGGGGAGATCATTTGAGGAAATTTTGGGTCGGGGCATTTTGAAAAGGAACGCTTTAAAGGGAAAATACTTAAAAAGTAATACTTAAAGGGGCCCCTTTAGGCAAACACCTCATTGCGGCCACGGGCCCTTTGACTTCGGGCAGATATTGCTTGTTGGCGGCGGAAGCACGTTGGGAAAAAAATTTGAAAATCAAAAGATAAACAAAATGTCTAATGGCCCCCAAATCATGTGTATTAGGACGTAATCAAACGATGCCCGTGCTCAAACAATAGTCAACACACTCTCCCTTTGGGTCCAGGGAATTTAGGGAACCCCTATTTCCTGAAAAAGGGTTGCTGTTTCCATTGTACTTTTGTCACTATTTTTTTGACCCTTTTTTTTAAAAAACGATAAGTAGGAAATGAATGTTGAAACTTTTTTTTAGCTATATTATAACCTTGCTTAAATTTCTGGGCAGTTAATGTATAGAAGGGGTTTGTCCTTGAGTGGAAAAAAAATAAAAATCGCCTTTCAGGCGGGAAGTTCCAAAAAAAAAGGCACAAGCATTTTAGGTTTGTAACCTTTCGTTTTGAAAAGATATTTTTGAAAAATGATGCATGAATTACCTAACAACCCCTAACACACCCCCATCGAGTTTTTTCTTTTGTTTTATATTACAGGGAAAGTATTTACCCATTGGGTTTAAAATACCTTGAGTAACACCCTTGTTTTCACAAAAAAGTGTCATGGGGAAAAATCAAGACAAGGGGGTTTGTTTGCTCCCCCCGTGATCACATAGATAAATTTTCAATTTTTGAAAGTCACCCTTTCTCAATCCATTACAAAAAGCCCAAAATTCCCCTATAAAAGCCTAATCATTTGCAAAAACAATGCATACCATCATTATCGCTTCCACTTTTCCAAGACACCCCCCCCACCACCCACACACACACACACACACACACACACACACAAAACCCCAGTGTCACCTTCCCTCCCCTTTTAAAAAGTGCGACGGGGATTTTTATAGTGGATATATCTAGAAAAAAAAAAATACAGTACTTTCTAGATTATGCTTAAATAAAATTTTTAAAATTTGAATGTTAAATGTTGAATGTTTTTTAAATTATTTTTTCCCTTTTTTTAAAAACTGCCATAGCCCTGCAGTAAATATGGACAGTAATCTGTAAAAAAATCAAGCTCCTGTGGCTCCTCTTTCTCCTACTGCCACTTGCAGAAATCACCGCCCCGGCGAAAAAGCCAATCAGACCAGGAGGGTTCTTCAACAGGCGTACCCCGTTCAAGCTCAAGTTCTGTGCACGCTGCTTTGCATCGCGGAAAAAAAAAACTTTCAGGGGGAAAATGCCATTTTCGGGGACCCGGGTCAAAAACAAGCGGGGGAAAAAGAAAAAACCCATCGAAAACGAGTAAAAAAAAGAATTAAAAACCGAGCCTGAAAAAACGAGGGGCAAAATCGAGCGGTTCTCAGAGGTTGAGGGGGTCGCCTCCGAAGTTCAAAAACCGGGTTTTGAGTAGCGTTTTCCAATTTTGCTTTAAGTGTATCCCCCCAATTATTTTTTGTCCCCTTTAACGGTCAGACATGCCCCGACACAAGGGGAGGAAGGAAAACGTCTTTTATCCAAAAAAAATGTTCATATTTCCTTGTGCGGATACTTTGCAAAAAAAAACATTTTTTTGACCTATGAATAAAACCCAAGACATCTTTCTAAGATGGTTTTTTTCCTTTGGGGATTGACTTCCTCACTGATTCTATTCCCCTTTAAAGTTTAATGTTTTTTAAAATTTACCAAAAAAGGAATTCGAATGTTTGTGAACGTGATTTTGTTCCCAAAAGGGGATTATAAAAATAAATTTTAACCCCTTTTTTTGAAAAAAAATTGACACCCCTTTTAATAAAAATTTTAAATAAGCAAATTTTTAGTAACTAACCCCCGCTTCCCTCAAAAAAACCCCTGATTTTCCTGGGATTTGGCAGCCCCGCTGGGGGGGGAGCGGGAGGGGGGGGTGTAGCGCAGCAAAAGCAAGGGGGGGGACCTGTAAGGGGTGTTGTTCAAATTTTTTGCTATCCCGTTTTCTCGAAATCCCACTGCAGCTTTTAAAAAACTAGTTTCATGTGTCAGTGGCTTTTTTGAGCTTTTTTCCCTCAAAAAGTCTGCTGTGACCCAAAAAATGCTATAAGGCAGTGAACAACCCCCTAAAATTTCGGGCCATCCAAACTA
>NC_045741.1:33205338-33226302 GCF_008692095.1 Etheostoma spectabile
AGTCCTAATTGTTTGGTTAGAAAAGCAGAAATAGGAATTATTGAGACTAAAATTAAAGGAATGGAGTTGATGTAATAACAGACTGGAATATGTCAACTTTTACTCATACTATTTCAAAAAAACTTCAATGTGTTTACAATAAATATTAAAAATAGAATAAGATGCAAAATTAATGAAAGTAGAGATTTGTACTGGCAAAGAGCAACAGCGCACTTGCTCTGTATCCCTGTCTCCTCTGTAATCTCTCGGTTCTCTCTCTATCGGTCTGTCTACGTCTACTCTTTTCTTCTCCTGTCCGTCTTCTGATGTTCTCTCCTCTCTCTTCTGTCTGTCTAGCTTGCCGTCTCCTCTGTCTCTCTCTCTATGTCTTCTGGCTCGTTCTCTTCTGCTCCGTCTCTCCTGTCATCTGTCTATCTGTCTGTCTCGTTCTCTTCTCTCCTCTACATCTACTCTTCTCTGTTCTCTTCGTATCTTCTCTGTCTCTCTGTCTCTCTATGTATTTTTCTGTCTCTGTCTCTCTTCTCTCTCGTTCGTAGCGTCCTCGTCTTCTGTTCTCGCTCTGCATTCTTACTTCTTGTCTCTCTATTCTCGTCTATCTCGCTCTCTCTATGGTCTACTCTACTCCTTCTGTCTCTCTGGTCTCTCTCTGGTCTCTCTCTGTCTCTCTGTTCTTCTCTGTCTCTCTCTTTGTCTCTCGTTCTCTCTCTGTTATCTCGTCTCTGTTCTCTCTGTCCTCTTCCGTCTCTGTCTTCTATGTTCTCTCTCTTTCCTCTGCTTCCTTTCATCTCTGTTCTCTCGTTCTCCTTGTCTCATGTCTCTCGTAGCTTGCTCTTGTCTCTTCTCTTTTCTGTCTCTCTGTCCTTTCTTGTCTTCTCTCCTGCTCTCTCTCTCTGTCCATTTCAGTCTAAGCTGTGCGTCAAAATACGGCCTAAAATGCCAAGAGAAATCTGATAAATAAAAATAAGACATAAACTCTTAACAATCGTCCAATGAAGTACTTTTGCTTAAAATTCAAGCACATTTAGAAAAAGTGCGATACGTTGCTGTTCATAGGGGGACGTGATGAGGGGACTGAGTGCACTGAACAAATGACTGTAACAGAAAGAAAAAACGTCTGATTACAGGGGATGTCGGTTGACAAAATACAATCTACAAAATTGAACAAAATTGGGTGGACACACCACCAAGTGCAGTGTCATGTAGACAGGTCCTAGTCCTCCTAGTGCATGCGCCCCGCCCACAACTGAGCTATACTGGAGTCCTTGTCCACTTTTTAGTTAACTGGTAGCACCTTTAGTTTTTTTTTTTCCTCAGTAATTCCATAAATTTCTAACAACAAAATCCTATATGGAAGCAAACTGCTGGTAATGACAACAAAAACCAACCTGTGCCAACCTGCACCACCAAACATTCCCAATGTTCCAGCCTATAACCAATTAGGAGAAGTTGCTTGAGTCATGAACGCTGCTGTGGAGCGGCTTTCAACCAGCCAAGAACATGGAAGTGTGGAGGTACACACACGTGTCAAGGTCACGAAAGTTAGTAGTGGTGTTGTTACTTCTGTGGTGTTCTAAGAGTGACGAGGGTGTGGGATGTAGACAACAAAGCGGAGAGAGATTAACATGGAGACATGAAGGTAAGCCCGGGATTCTTATTTATTTTATTTCAATAAAGTGAAGTGAGCAAATTCAAATTGTGCTCTCGCGAGAAGTCTGGGCTTCCAGGCTGATTGTGTACCGATGGTATATGTTTCCTGTCTGCCTGTCAAAAACTACAGCCACCGAAGTCAAAGTCAAAGTCAAAAACAAGTTGATAAAGTTATGAGACTCCTGTGTGCAACTTTTTTCCCGTTTAAACCAAATTGGTTAAAGTCTAGAATATCCTCAGTATAATTACAGTAAAAGTCACAAAGTACCTCAACTTAGCCCTCGTGGTGTCTTCTCGTCAAAAGTGAAAATCAACACTTCTGTTGATGCTTTTTATTGATGTTTGTAACTTTTTCTTCTGTTTTTGTCCCTTTTTTCAACACTTTTGATGTTTTTTTTTCCATGTTTGTCACTTTTTTGACATTTTTAACACTACGTAAACACTAATTATTAACTTTAGTTTTACAATTATTTTTGGAATTGGGCAATAAAGCTAATTTATAGGAAATTTAACTAAGGTTTGAGTTAGAAAAAGCAGAATTAGGAATTATTGAGACTAAAATTAAAGGAATGGAGTGTTGATGATAACACAGACTGGAAATGTCAACTTTTATCAACACATTTCAACAACATTTCCATTTGTTTACAATGCTATTAAAATTGAATATGAGCCCCAAAATTAATTGAAAGTAGTAGAGAGTTTCTTGTATGATTGTCGTGACCAAAGGGCAACCGCCCTTTGATCCGTGTCATGTTTCTTTATGTCCACTTTCATGTCTAAAGCTGTCCTGTCAAATAATGCAAAAAGAAAATCTAATAAATAATAATAATGAAATAACTTAACATTCTGCCCAATAAGTACTTTTGCTTTAAAATTTAAAGCACATTTAGACAAAGTTGGCTCACCGTTGCCGTTCATGTGATGGACTGAGTGACAATGAATTAATGAACACAAAAGCACCAGAGTTCAGGAATTAGCAGGAAGTGGTTACATGTGTTTGCAGACTTCATTTGTGTTTCCGGCCGTGTGTGGTGAATGTGTTAGCCAGAAAACCAAAGTTAAAGAGCAGAGATACCAACATGTCCAGGTCAAATGTCTGTCGTTACATACACCGCTATAAAATAAACGTGAAAAACACTAGCTTTATTATAGTAAAACTGCGTTCTTGCTGTCAGAAAGAAATGGAAACACCACCAATACATTCATTAGTACCTAGAGAGGATGCAGACGTCCAACGTGATGAAGACAACCTGCTGCAGGATGCCGGGAGAGGCAGGATTAGTTGCACTATTCTTTTTGGTTTTTAGATTATTTTGGGGCATTTTAAGCCTTTATTTTAAACAGGACAGCTGAAGAAATGAAAGGGAGAGAGAGGGGGGGGGGGGGGGGGGGGAGGACATGCAGCCAGCTGCGGTTGAGTATATACACCTCTAAACATGGGGAGGCCGGTGGGTACTGGTGTTGACGCTGTGTTTTACTTGTGTGTATTTCTGGTGGGACGGGAGTGTGTATTTGTGTGTGTGTGTGTGTTGCCTAGTGAGGACTGTGCATAGTGTGCATAGTGGCTGCACTGAGCCTGTTCTGAGACGTGTGTGTGAAGAGTTGTGTTCCTGTTGATGAGTTGGTCAGGTGACTGATCCAGTCAGTGCAGACTGGAGTTGGAGTTTTGCACACGTGTCTTCAGATGTGCCCGCTGTCCTTTATCGTAAAAACCTGTAATAGTGTTGTTGTGGTTTGCCACTGGTTCTGTGTGTGGGTGTGTGTGTGTGTTTGTGGGTGAAGTAGTATCGAATGTAGAATGGCGTTTGTGCGCGTGCCAGAGCGTGCAAAAAGGCTCTGCTAATGTGGAGGGGCAGGGCGAGACGTCAGGATCAGGACGGGAAAAACACGCACACACGCAACACAACCCACACACACACACACACACACAACACAACACAAACAAACACACACACACAAACACACACCCAAGGACATCGAGTCAGGAGTCTCACGCAGCTGAGGACTGACCGGTGAAAAAAGGTGTCAGAGTATCAGAGCTCTGACAGAACCAGGTGATAGACAGGAGTCATGTGATATAACAATAATGCATAATTTGGCGATGGTCAGATGCTGCATGACTCCTCTCGAGTAAAAGACTAAAACTTCATGTATAGAGTTTTCTAGGGTGTGTTTGTCATTAAAGACACAGCAGCAGAGAGAATAACATGGAGACGTAAAGGAAAGCCCGGGATTCTTATTGTTTATCTCAATAAAGTAAAAGAGGAATTGAGAGCATTTTTTTTGTGTGGTGTGGGCTCTGTGTTGTTGATGCTAATCCAAGTTTTGTTTGAGTCATGTGTCAGTGTGTCCCACAATAGGCTCCAGGCCGGTGTTTTCACTGTAACTTCTTCACCAAAATCTCCTTCATATGAGTCATGTTGACAAGAGATGTGACACAATACATTGAAATAAAACACACTACATCCTGTGGTTACATTCGATGGTTCTTTTCGGCTTTTTATAAACCTGACCTTTATCCTTTCCCAAACTTGTGCGTGCTTTTTTGACATTGCAACAGAACCATGCATGGCTTATTTAAATGACGTACCTTGGGAACCACTGCACTAAACTTTAAAAGCTAAGTTTAACCTTTTTAAATCAGTTGATGGTTTTTACAACTGTCTATTGTTCTGCCTTTTCTCTTAGTATATATTTTTTTGCTGTTTTTAACGTATGTATACCCTGTACGGCGTCCTTGAGTGCAGAGAAAGGCACCTTTAAATAAATTGCATCATTATTATTATTATACCTGTCAAGTTTTTTTAAGTAGTAGTAGAAAAATGTTATACTTACCCATTTCTTTTAGTTGTTTACTTGCAAAACCTAATGTGCAAAATAATAGTTTTTCTCAATTAAATTGTTTTTGTGAGTGTTCACAATCAAAATTATTTGATATCTTGATTTTGAACATGTAAATGAAAATAAAACAGAAAAATAGTAATAACAAAACAAACAAAAATAACACTTAAAAAACTTAAAAACCTCTACACATACAAAAAGGAGTAGGCAGAAGTAAAACGTGTACACTCATACTCCTTTAACCCTCGTGTTGTCTCCCCGTCAACCTGCAACTTGGAGTTTTTCTGGGTCGAAATTTAAACATTTAATGTTTTCTTTCTACACTTTTCAACGTTTTTGTAGATTTCTTTCAAAAAACATTTTGTCACTTTCATTTCTCACATTTACCAATCTTTTTGTCACCTTTGGCAATTTTTCTGATTTTATTTGGTCACTTTTTCCAGCGTAAAAAAAAACCCAAACAGTTTTTGTTGAATTTGTCCTGCGTTTTTGAAGCTTTTTCCAACATTTGTGACTTTTTTCAACGTTCTTTGGTCGTAGTTCTGATATATTGGGTTAAAATGCAGTTAACAAGAGAGACAGACGTTGAATTAATTGCAACACATTAAGGTAAGCCCGGGATTCTTATTATTTATTTTATTTTAATAAAGTAAAAGGGGAATTGAGAGACAAGTGTTCTCCAATTTTTTGTGTCAAATACTGTACCCGACCCAATCTCATTCACACAAGTTACATTCAAATTTGCGGCAAGTGAAACCGATGTGACATATCTCCATAGGGGACATGGTTGTCAACACTTCCACTGCCAAAACCTCTTTTTACACATGCAAAAGGGAGCCGGGTGAAGTAAAACTTCCACACTCCTTCCCCTTTAAAATCCAGTTAATAGCCCAGCCCCAGTGCAGTCTAGTACACTTCATCGCATATTAGGGTATATTAAGTACCACTATACATAGATGAAGTACAATAATATTATGTAACAAAAAAGAACATTTAAGTACATTATGTGGACGTATACTTAAATTATGTCTGAGTCTGTGTACTTTGTTTTAACAGTGCTATACGCAAAACAAACTTTAGTTGTTAATTGGCTGGTAGGAAGGTGGATTGAAGTGAAAGACGTTTCCTCTCTTCCTTTTCTTCCTCTCTTTCTTTTCTTCCTCGTTCTCCGCAGTAAGCTGATCTCTTCTAGCCGCAGTAAAGGTCAAAGGTCAGGAGGGTTGTGACAACAGGAAAGTGTGTGTGTTAATGATGTATGAGATATTTAATAACACAAGCAAACTGTTGGACGAAGGATTTATCTGTGGTGTGTTGTGTGTGTGTGTGTGTGTGTGTGAGTGAGAGAGTGTGTGTGTGTGTGTGTGTGTGTGTGTGGTGTGGTGTGTTGTGTGGTGTGTGTGTGTGTGTGTGTGTGTGTGTGGTGTGTGTGTGTGTGTGTGGTTGTGTGGTGAGTTACTTCAACTTCTGCCCTCACACTTCAACTTCTGCCCCTCACAGTTTAACATGACCCTATTACTTACATCAGCACCTTGATACTTTAACGTCACACACTTCAACATCTGCCCTCACACGTTCAACATCTGCCCCTCACACGGAACGTCAGCCCTTTCACTTTAACTTCTCACACTTCAACATTGCCCTCACGTTCAACTTCTGCCCTCTTACTTCAGCTCTGCATCACACACTTCAAAATCTGCCCCTCTCACTTCAACTTCCCCCTCACACTGCAACTCAGCGTACTTGTACTTTAACTTCTCACACTTCACCATCTGACCCTCTACAGTTCACATCTGCCCCTCACAGTTCAACTTCTGCCCCTCACATGCAACGTAAGTACTTGCACTTAACGTCACACACTTCAACATCTGCCCCTCACACTTCAACATCGCGCCCTCACAGTTCAAGATATGCCCCACCAGTTTAACATCTGACCCTATTACTTCAACATCAGCACCTTGCACTTTAACGTCACACACTTCAACATCTGCCCCTCACAGTTCAACATCTGCCCCTCACACTGCAACGTCAGCACCTTTCACTTTAACTTCTCACACTTCAACATCTGCCCCTCACAGTTCAACTTCTGCCCCTCTTACTTCAGCTTCTGCATCACACACTTCAACATCTGCCCCTCTCACTTCAACTTCTGCCCCTCACACTGCAACGTCAGCTACTTGTACTTTAACTTCTCACACTTCACCATCTGCCCCTCACAGTTCTACATCTGCCCCTCACAGTTCAACTTCTGCCCCTCACACTGCAACGTAAGCTACTTGCACTTTAACGTCACACACTTCAACATCTGCCCCTCACACTTCAACATCTGCCCCTCACAGTTCAAGATATGCCCCTCTTACTTCAAAATCTGCTTCTCGCACTTCAACATCTGGCCCTCTAACTCTGCCCCTCTTACATCAACTTCTGGCCCTTTTAGTTTAACTTTTGCCCCTCTTCAACTTCTCACACTTCAACTTCTGCCCTTCTTCTTTAAAATCTGCCCCTCACAGTCACAAATCTGCCCCTCAACAGTTCCACATCTGCCCCTCACACTTCAACATCTGCCCCCCCACCACTGTCAACATCTGCCCTCACAGTCAACTTTTGCCCCTACACTGCAAACGTCAGTACTTGTACTAACTCTCAACTTAAACTTCTGTCCTCAACAGTCAACTTCGCCCTCACAGTTCAAATTCTCCGCCTCACACTGCAAACGTCAGTACTTGCACTTAACTTCCACACTTCAACATCTGCCCCTCACAGTTCAACTTCTGCCTCACACACTTCAACATCTGCCCCTCACAGTTCAACTTCTGCCTCACACACTTCAACATTTCTGCCCCTCATAGTTTAACTTCTGCCCCTTGCTGGTTTCAAAATGAAATTGCATGTATTTAAAAGAAATCTCGGCTTCTATCTTCTAATTTTTACAAGTAATATAATAATACATAATAAATGGAACAAGTTCCATGTTTTCTACCTGAAACCAGCGTCCTTTCCTTATTTCCTGTGATAAACATGTATTCCTGACTCAGAACATTATTCTGGATATGACACTTATGTTGTTTCCATAGTGGATTTTTAACATGAATTATAACCTTATGACAACAAACAAACCCCACTTCCATGTTTAATAGTGTGCTAGTAGAGACTGATGCATTCCCTAAACATAGATGTTATCTCAGCTGTTGGAAATTGAGATAAAGACAATATTTAAAAATAGATTATGAAGTATATATGATAAAAAGATTTTATTTCAGAATTGTTCTTAAAACCCCAAATAAGTCCCAGGTCAGTTTGAGGGGAACGTTGTGATTCGTCATGTTTGAAGAACTGTAATCTTGAATCTATTTATTGAAACATTTCTACATTTGCTTTGCAATTTAAACATAATAAAATCAATTCAAATCATGTGTTTTTTTTAATACAAAAATTTTATTTACATAGTCCAAAATCATAAATATGTCTCGAAGGACTTTACAACTTGATACGTTTTATTTTCACAACAAAAACATTAAAACAGTGTTATACGTTTCACAAAAAGATGTGATGGACAAACGCCAAAAAAAACCTCCAGGGGCTTAATAACAAGTGGCAGTCTCCATAGAAACATTTATATATTGTGTACAAAAACAAAAACAAAATCTGAAAACAATCTAAAAAAGCAGACACTTAATGTTTGGCTGGTAGCATTACATTTGTGCAATTTAATTTCCTAAAATTCATTGATGGTCTTTGCTTAAAGACAATGAAAACGGCTTGGCTTCACATGGCTTCTCCAGGTAATACCCTGGAAACTCTGCAGTGCACAAATAGGAAAACCCGGCCATATTTGTAGTTTTTCCTCGTCTATAAGTTCAGGTCCTGGAGAAGATCTTGGACGTCAGCGTAGCCGTCCCTGTTGGACAGGATCTTATCGAGGACCTTCTGCTGGACGAGGTGCGGAGGAAGACCCATCTCCAGAGCCTGCTTCACCACCGGGGTGCTCATCATCAGGGCCTCCTCCAGCTGGTTGGTTTCCATGGGAACCTCCTCATCTTCCCTGGCACAGAACCACAACACAGTTGCTTATTGATTGATTTTAAGGGCTGTATTGTTTTTTTTCCCAACACAGACCCTATTTTCCAATGCACTGGTGTCTGAGTAACTAACGTCTACAAAAATGAAAACTAGAAAATTCCGCAGAAATTTTACCAGTGTGCCTTCTTCTTGGTGCACATGCGAATAGCAACAAAACTCAATAACAAATAAGTGTCTTAACCTTTGTGTCTGTGTGTGTGTCTGAGAGAGAGGGAGACGGATAGATGTCCACAGACAGACATACAGAGTATGATTGCCTGGTTACTAAGGACCAATAGGAAGCCTTTCATCTCTGTGATGTCATCTCTTTGATCTGCAATCAGTTAACAACTGTACCTGTCAGCTGTGTCACCAGCTATTCAGATACTGAACAAGCTCTCAAACAAATGATCATATCATCAAAGGGATACTAGCTATCAATAAAATAATGTTCTAGTGGGCACCAGAAGGCCTTTCTGAACGTATTGATATTAAATTTTATGCGGATAAACTTAGAAATGTGGGCGTATCAGCGATGTAAAAAAGTGGTTCGCTCTGCGTTCTGCTCAGACATGTGGACGATGTTTAACATGGCCGTGGATGGAGGAAGATTGGGAACTCTTGTCATTTGAAAGGTCGGTGAGTGAAAAATATAATTCATATTGCATACATGAGCACATTAACTGAAACTAGACAAGAATACCTACGTTTTGATGGATAAATTGTCCATGACAAGTTAGAACTGTTGGTGTGGGAGCAAGTTATAGAGAGAGAACCAAGATGATTTTTTCAATCTCCCCACTCTGTCCTGCACTCTAGCCTCAACATTCCGCCACATACACACACATTGGAAAATGTGAGACGGTCTGAAAACGGGACGATACGTAAACTGGGATTTGAGAGAAACCGTGCTTTATATCTGAACGTCCATTCAGCTCAATAAACGCCAAAATCTTGTCTTCGGTTTAAACTTTGAATCATGTTTCTACGTTAAAGTATGGCGATACAGCACGGTCCCAAAGAGGGGGGGTTTTGAGCGATTTCCCGAACATTTCCCATTCAAGTCTATGAGAATTCTTTTGCCGTTTTTTTGCCGATTTCGGTAAAACCGAAAAACTTTTCAAATCTCTTAGAAAAGTCATAGCACACCATACCCGAACATTACACACGTTTTGATGTATTTTGTGTGCCCGTGTTGGCAACGCTCCGGGACTAGTAGCGGGACGAAAATCCGGGGGAAGAATAACAATAAGTATGGGCAATAATGGTCATAGAGTCACACTGAATGAAAATTGGTTGAGTATTGAGCGAGAACGCTATAACGGACAGCCGCGAACCGACAGCTGTAACTTTATTGGACAAATGTGCATTGACAATTTCTGTCCACAAAAAGTGGATGTTTTTACCACTGTTGTTTTTAGATAATTATTCCAAGTGTCCAACTAAATAAGGGAAAGGATTCCTACAGATATAGTGTTTTGTGTTAAAGGTGCAGCAGGTATGACCTATAAAACTAACTTTCTGTCATATTTTCTGAAGCCGACCCTATGTTCCTTTAGAACTACATGAAGCAGGTCATTTAAAAAAAAAAAAAATACCTACAGCCTGTAGTGCGATTTCAATCACTGCTCATGCACACGCATTCATTCTCCCTTGTGGGGGGAGGGTCTTATGAGACCGTTTTGGGCTTTAGCGGAAAGGGGGGAGGTTCAAATTCTTTGGCTAAGTCCTGGATCTTCACAATCCTACCTCCTGCACCTTTAACCCAGTAGTCAAAAAGTTAAAGGAAACCACTTCCTTACCCCCGTGTGCAACCTGAAGGATCACAGTGTCCCAACGAGCTCTGCTGCTTGGAACCCTGCAGATGATGAAGCACAGAGAGGAATATTATAACTTCTACCAGCTGAAAGCAACGTTAAGGATACTTAATATGCATCCTCAAAGGCTTCTCATGGCAATGGTGACTCTCATGAATCTGTGTTCCAGGCTGTGGTTGCTATAACTTCTCTATTTGGTTCACTTGGTCTTTGGCAGGAAATATGAATTTCCCCTCCAGGTGTGAATGAGTATGATCTGAATATCAGAGTCTTCTCTTCTCACCAAAAGAGTGATGACTAGAGTCTCTGGATGAACTCCCCAGTGCATGGTGACCTCATACGTTTGGTTTGAAGCCATCATGCTGCAGAACAACTGCAGAACTGGAGAAAACCAATCGACAAAAGTGTTAGTTTAGTTCAAATGGCATCCCAGGCTAAGCTGGTTACTAGTTCCTTTTCTCCAACTCCACACACCCACAAACCATGCACCCCCCACACACCCACACGGGGTTAGTACAACCCCTCTCCACAGACCTGCCAGGACAGTGCTATACATACAAAATACTGTAGCTATATGCAGGATATGTCATTGTCAATAGATTGCAAATGTCACAAAATGTGGTCTAAGGCAGAGAAACAAGGCTCACCAAGAACACTTAAAACTGATCAAGGCCACAAAGCAGGATGGGACCGGTTGCTATCGTTGCTCTGAGATCCACGTTCTGTGTAGGTGACAATAACTGAATTCAATTTATTTGCACCATTTTTATTCCTAATTTTATGTTTTTTTTTAAATGGAAGATCATTTTAATAACTGTAAACTGTACATCTTTTTCCCTTTTAAACCATATTGGTTAAAGTCTATAAAATCCTCAGTATAATTACAATTAAAGTCACAAAGTACCTCAACTGTAGCCTACTTAGTAACAAGTTGAGGTTAAGAGTATTTCCATTTCCTGCAACTTTCTACTTCTTCTTCACCACATCTCAGAGTGGAATATTATGTATTATATAAATTGACTAGTTTTTACAACTTTTTTTTACCACTTTAGTTTCTTCACAGACAAATTTTAGAAACAAAATGTTAATTTTTAAACATGAGACATGTGCTACAGATTAAACCCTCCAACAGTAGATCTGCTCCACCTCCATCAGCTGGACTGCTTACATGTTAAATCATTAGTATTCCAATAACATAAATATAATAAGATAACTCTGAAACAGCGCCGTTAGTTCCGTGTCATCTCCTGTCTCTGTCTGTCTCTGTCTCTCTGTCTGTCTCTGTCTCTCTGTCCACTTTCATGTCTAAGCTGTCCTGTCAAATAACGGTCTAAAATGCAAAAAGAAAATCTAATAAATAAAAATAATGAAATAACTCAACATTCTGCCCGATAAGTACTTTTGCTTTAAAATTCAAAGCACATTTAGACAAAGTTGGCTCACCGTTGCTGTTCGTGTGATGGACTGAGTGACAATGAATTAATGAACACAAAAGCACCAGAGTTCAGGAATTAGAAGGAAGTGGTTACACGTGCTTTCACAAATTCCTACATTTGTGAAACACTCAGAATGTTGAATGCTACATGGTGATTGTTGGTCAGGTGCAGACTCTAGTTAGAGTCTAGTTTGGCACACGTGTCTTCAGATGTGCCCGCTGTCCTTTATCAACTGTAAAAACCTGTAATAGTGTTGTTTTTGATTGCTGCTGGTTCTGTGTGTGTGCGTGCGTGCGTGCGTGCGTGCGTGTGTGCGTGCGTGCGCGTGTGAAGTAGTATCAAATGTAGAATGGCGTTTGTGCGCGTGCAGCCGTGCATAAACGGCTCTGCTAATGTAGAATGGGAGGGCGAGACGTTATGGATCAGGAGGGAACACACACACACACACACACACACACACACACACACACACACACACACACACACACACACAACACACACACACACACACACACCCCTATTCCTCCTTGTCTTCGTGTGCAGATGTGTCCACTGTCAAGCGTCATTTTCCCACACATTGTCTATGTGAGCAGCCGTGCAATGCATTCTGGGAGTGTTGTGGAACCGTTTGAGGGGCAGGGCGTCGAGTCAGGAGTCTCACTGCCAGCTGAGGACTGACCGGTGAAAAGGTGTCAGAGTATCAGAGTATCAGAGTATCAGAGTGTCAGAGTATCAGAGTATCAGAGTATCAGAGTATCAGAGTATCTCTTTAGCTGTATATCTACGTCTGGTACTGAGCTTGAAACTGTGCCTGGTCCCTAACATAATATAATAATAATAACTAATAATATAACTGTGTGTTTTTGTTGCCCGTCCCCCCCCTGAATTACACCCAGCTTTTGACGATGACGACAGGCGACCCGGGGTTGCCTCCTCGACGCCCTCCCTCTTCCTGTCTTCCCCACCCGGGGCCGAAGGGTGGCCTCGTTGGGACTGCGACCGTTCAGTTCCTCCTCAGGGGAGGTCCCCCAGCGTGCCGGCCTCTTGGAGGGCGGCAGGATCCTAACCAGAACCGATACAAAAGCATTTGCCACTTTGGAGAGAGGCGTGAGGACGGTTTTGTGGACCCTACTACGACACCGAGACCGGACCAAGTGTGTTTGGTGTTCTCTCTCGTACAGTACAGAGGGGGGGTGGGTCGGAAAGGAACCCCCAACGACTGAAGATCGAAAACCCCGGTGGGTCCGGTCCAAAGGACCACACTGTCTATTAGTATTACTGTTTCAGCTGGAAAGCTGGTTGCATGTTGGGTTATTTATGTGCAATAGGCGTGGTTTACAGGACGGTGGGGTTAGAAGAAACCCCCCAATATTCAAAATGACCAGTGCACCCCCCCCCAAAACAAACCTTGTATATCTATAACTAATTACCCTAATTTCTTCTTTCTCATTGATGTCCTTGTCATGGCTTCTGGTTGTCTTCATGTTGTCCTCTTTGTCATTGTTGTCCTTCATGTGTTCCACTCATGTTGCTTATTTGTCTTCATGTTGTCCTGTCATGTTGTCCTCCATGTTGTCTTCATGTTGTCTTCATGTGTCCTCTAGTGTCCTCATTGTGTATCTAGTGTCTTAGTTGCCTTCATGTTGTCCTATGTTGTCACTCATGTTGGCTTCATGTTGTCCTCAGGTTCTCGTTCGTCAGTGCTTCATCTTGTCCATTCTTGTCCTCACTTGTGTCTCATGTCATGCGTGCCCTCAGTTGTGCCCACGGTGCCCTCACGTTGTCCCGATGTTGCCATCCCGTGGTTAGTTCCCAAATTGTCCATTTTTGTCCCAGGTTGTCCATCATGGTGCCCACTTCAGCTGTCCTCCATGTTGTTCCTATGTGCCCTATGTTGTCTCCATGTTGTCCCCCATGTTGTCCTCATGTTTGCCCTCATGATTCCTGCATTTTGTCTCATGTTGGCCCTCATGTTGTGCCCTCTTTGTCCCCATGTTGTCCTCATGGTTGCCCTCTATGATGTCCTCATGTTGACCTCATGTTGCCCTCATGTTGTCCCTCATTTGCCACTCATGTTTTCCTCATGTTTGCCTCATGTTGGCCATACATGTTCTTTTTAATGTCCCAAAAATAACATAATGATTCCAACGCTGTTGCCAAGTACACATTCGATGTCGTGATTTCAATAGTTGATCACATAATTGTTATGATTTTTTTCATACGTAATTTGGATTTTAACTCACTCTTCCAGCTTGAGGGCGAAGACGAGAAGAACATGAAGCTCGGGGACAAGAACCAGACGTACGTCCACCAGGCCGGGACCGCGGACTACCGGGGTAACGGGGCCTTCGACCGGGGCCACCTGTTCCCGAGCTCTCACGCCTTCAACGGCTCCGACAAAATGGCCACCTTCACCCTGACCAACGCCGTGCCGCAGGCCGCCAGATTCAACCAGCGGAGCTGGAACCGGATGGAGACCTGCGTCAGGTGCGTCATGGGCAGAAATACCTGCGGGGGCAACAAACGGGGTCCCGAGGCTTCGTGGGTCCCGCGGGCCCCGGCCAGCAGCAGCAAGCACCTACCTCGGAACCGGATCAACGTCCCCTCCGTGCTCTGGTCGGCGTTCTGCTGCTACAGCGCCAACGTGAGGATGTGGCTGGCCAGCGCGCACTGGGGCAACAATGTTGCCCCTGGCGACAAATACCTGCAGACGAGGACTCTGGGAGATCTCCACGAGGAGCTGAGGGGCGATGGCGCTGAATTTGAAGTGTTTCCTGGGACGCAGTGTCCGCTCCACGCAACTGTTACTGATGTGGTTTACCCGAATCCAAACTGCAATTGCCCCCCATATGCTTTTATCCTTCTGCCCTCGCACTCACGTTGCCCCTCACAGTTCATCTTCTGCCCTCACAGTTTCATCTTCTGCCCCTCGCAAGTTTTTTTTTCTTCATACTTTCG
Organism: Etheostoma spectabile; assembly: GCF_008692095.1. Lineage (NCBI taxonomy): Eukaryota > Metazoa > Chordata > Actinopteri > Perciformes > Percidae > Etheostoma > Etheostoma spectabile. Next base: position 33,220,094 of record NC_045741.1, read on the forward strand.
CCCCTCACTTAATCCGGCCAGTTCAACTTCTGCCGATCTTATTCAACTTTCTGCCCACTACTTCACTTCTCCCCTCACACTTCAACTTCTGCCCTCACTCTTCATTTCTGCCCCAAGTTTAACATCTGACCCTATTACTTCAACATCAGCACCTGCCTTTCACGTCACACACTTCAACATCTCCCCTCACACGTTCAACTCTGCCCTCAAGACTGTCAACTCTCCCTTCCGCCCCTCACAGTTCAACATATCCCTCTTACTTCCACAATCTGCTGCTCCACTTCAACATCTGGCCCTCTACTCTGCCCCTCTTACGTCAACTTCTGGCCCTTTTTATAACTTCTGCCCCTCTCAACTTCTCCACTACAACTTCTGCCCTCTCTTAACATCTGCCCTCACACTTTAACGTCTGCCCCTTTCAACCAACCCTCACACTTCAACATCTGCCCCACACTTCCCTTCGTGCCCCTCCAGTTCAACATCTGCTCCCTCACACTTGCAACGTCAGCACTTTCACTTTAACTTCCCCAACTTCAACAATCTGCCCCTCACGTTGCAACTTCTTCTCCCCTCTACTTCCAGTCGCATTCACACACTTCCCATCTGCCCCTCACAGTTCTTCACACTCTGCCCCTCACACTGCAACGTCAGCACTTTTCCTTTACCTTCCACACTACTCACCATCTGCCCCTCACGTTCACACTTCCTGCCCCTTACTTCGCTTCTATCCCACCTTCAAACATTGCCCCCTCGACAGTTCAACTTCTGCCCCTCACACTGCAACGCAGCTACTACTTTAGACTCCTCACCACTCTTCACACTTCTGCCCCTCACAGTTCAACTTCTGCCCCTCACTCTGCCCACGTTCTACATCTGCCCCTCACCTGCAACCAGCTACGTGCACTTTAACTTCCACAACTTCCAACATCTGCCCCTCACACTTCAACATCTGCCCTCACACTTCAACATCTGCCCCTCACAGCCTTCAACATCTGCCCCTCACACTTTTAACTCATTCCCCTCTCACATCTCCCTCACAGTTCACAACTTCTGCCACACACTTCCAACATTGCCCTCACAGTCACTTACTGCCCCTCTACTTCAACTCTGCCCCTCATAGTTTACTTCTGCCCCTTGCTGGTGAAATGATTGCATGTATTTAAAAGAAATCTCGGCTTCTATCTTCTAATTTTACAGTATATAATAATACTAATAAATGTCCAAGTCCTGTTTTCTACCTGAAACAGCGTGCCTTTCTTATTCCTGTGATAAAACATGTATTCCTGACTCAGAACATTACGGATATGACACTTATGTTTTTCCATTGGATTTTACAGAATTATAACCTTATTACAACAAACAACCCCACTTCCATGTTTTAATAGTGTGCTAGTAGAGACTGATGCATTCCCTAAACCTAGATGTTATCTCAGTCTGTTGGAAATTGATAAAGACAATATTTAGATTATGAGTATTATGATAAAGATTTTTATTTCAGAATGTTCTTAAAACCCCAAATAAGTCCCAGGGTCAGGTTGAGGGGAAACGTTGTGATTTGTCTGTTTGAAGAACTGTAATCTTCTGAATCTATGTTATTGAAACATTTCTACTTTGCTTTGCAATTTAAACATAATAAAAAAAATCAATTTTATCTTACATAGTCCAAAATCATAAATAGTCTCGACGACTTACAATTTTTATATTTATTTTCACAACAAAAAACATTAAACATGTTTATGTTTCACAAAAGATTGATGGAACGCCAAAACCTCCAGGGCTATATAACAAGTGGCAGTCTCCATAGAAACATTTATATATTGTGTACAAAAACAAAAACAAAATCTGAAACAATCTAAAAAAGCAGACACTTAATGTTTGGCTGGTAGCATTACATTTGTGCAATTTAATTTCCTAAAATTCATTGATGGTCTTTGCTTAAACAATGAAAACGGCTTGGCTTCACATGGCTTCTCTCCAGGTATACCCTGGAAACTCTGCAGTGCACAAATAGAAAACCCGGCATATTTGTAGTTTTTCCTCTCTATAATTTCAGGTCCTGGAGAAGATCTTGGACGTCAGCGTAGCCTCCCTGTTGGACAGGATCTTATCGGGACCTTCGGCTGGACGAGGTCGTGGAAGACCATCTCCGAGCCTGCTTCACCACCGGTGTGTCATCATCGGGCCCCTCCAGCTGTTGGTTTCCATGGAACCTCCTCATCTTCCCTGGCACAGAACCACAACACAGTTCTTATTATTGATTTTAAGGCTGTATTGTTTTTTTTCCAACACAACCCATTTTCCAATGCACGGTGTCTGAGTACTAACGTCACAAAAATGAAAACTAGAAATTCCGCAAATTTTACCAGTGTGCCTTCTTCTTGGTGCACATGCGAATAGCAATAAAAACTCAATAACAAATAATGTCTTAACCTTTGTGTCTGTGTGTGTGTCTGGAGAGAGGAACGGATGAGTCCACAGACAGACATACAGAGTATGATTGCCTGGTTTACTAGGACCAATAGGAACCTTTCACTCTGTGATGTTCATCTCTTTGATCTGCAATCAGTTTAACAACTGTACCTGTCAGCTGTTCACCAGCTATTCAGATACTGACCAGCTCTCACAAATGATCATATCATCAAAGGGATAACTAGCTTCAATAAAAATGTTCTAGTGGGCACCAAAGGCCTTTCTGAACGTATTGATATTAAATTTTATGCGGTAAACTTAGAAATGGGGGCGTATCAGCGTGTAAAAAAGTGGTTCGCTCTGCGTTCTGCTCAGACATGTGGACGATGTTTAACAGGGCGTGTGACTGGAGGAAGATTGGGAACTCTTGTCATTTGAAAGGGTGTGAAAATATAATTCATATTGCATACTAGCCCATAACTGAAACGACAAGAATACCTACGTTTTGATGGATAAATTGGTCCATGACAAGTTGAACTGTTTGTGTGGAGCAAGTTAAGAGAGAGAACCAATGATTTTTTCTCCTCCCCCTCCCCCTGTCCTGCACTCTAGCCTCAACATTCCGCACATACCACACTTGGAAAATGTGAGACGGTCTGAAAACGGACGATACGTAAACTGGGTTTGAAGAAACCTGCTTATATCTGAACGCCATCAGCAATCATAACGCCAAATCTTGTCTTCGTTTTTTAAACTTTGAATCATTTCTCACGTTAAAGTATGGCGATACAGCACGTCCCAAAGAGGGGGGTTTTGAGCGATTTCCCGAACATTTCCCATTCAAGTCTATGAGAATCTTTTGCCGTTTTTTTGCCGATTTCGGTAAAACCCGTCAAGTCTTAGAAAAGTCATAGCACACCATCCGAACATTACACACGTTTGATTTATGTTGTGTGCCCGTGTTGCAACGCTCCGGGACTAGTAGCGGGACGAAAATCCGGGAAGAATAACATAAGTATGGGCATATGGTCATAGAGTCACACTGAATGAAATTGGTTGAGTATTGAGCGAGAACGCTATAACGACAGCCGCGAACCGCCAGCTGTAACTTTATTGGACAAATGTGCATTGACAATTTCTGTCCACAAAAGTGAGTGTTTTAACCACTGTTTTTTGATATTATTCCAGTGTCCACTAAATAAGGGAAAGGTTCCTACAGATAAGTGTTTTGTGTTAAAGTGGCAGCAGTATGACCTATAAAAACTAACTTTCTGTCATATTTTCTGAAGCCGACCCTATGTTCCTTTAGAACTACATGAAGCGCGTCATTAAAAAAAAAAAAAATCACCTACGCCTGTAGTCGATTTCATCACTGCTCATGCACACGCATTCATTCTCCCTTGTGGGGGAGGGTCTTATGAGACCGTTTTGGCTTTAGGGAAGGGGGAGGTTCAAATTCTTTTGCTAAGTCCTGATCTCACAACCTACTCCTGCACCTTAACCCAGTAGTCAAAAGTTAAAGGAACCACCCTTCCTTACCCCCGTGTCAACCTGAAGGATCACAGTGTCCCAACGAGCTCTGCTGCTTGGAACCCTGCAGATGGAACCAGCGAGGATATAATATATAACTTCTCCCAGCTAAAGCAACGTTAATGTACTTTAATATGCATCCTCAAAGGCTTCCATGGCAATGGGTGACCTCCATGAATCGTGTTCCAGGCTGTGGTTGCTAACTTTTCATTTGGTTCACTTGGTCTTTGGCAGGAAATATGAATTTCCCCTCCAGGTGTGAATGAGTATGATCTGAATATCAGAGTCTTCTCTTCTCACCAAAGTTGATGACTAGAGTCTCTGGATGAACTCCCAGTGCATGGTGACCTCATACGTTTGGTTTGAAGCCATCCTGCTGCAGAAACAACTGCAGAACTGGAGAAACCAATCGACAAAGTGTTAGTTTAGTTCAAATGGCAATCCCATCTAGCTGGTTACTAGTTCCTTTTCTCCAACTCCACACACCCACAAACCATGCACCCCCACACACCCACACGGGGTTAGTACACCCCTTCCACAGACCTGCCAGGGACAAGTTGCTATATACATACAAAAATCGTAGCTATATGCAGGATATGTCATTGTCAATAGATGCAATGTCACAAAATGTGGTCTAAGGCAGAGAAACAAGCTCACCAAGAACACTTAACTGATCAAGGCCACAAAGCAGTGGGACCGTTGCTATCGTTGCTCTGAGATCCACGTTCTGTGTAGGTGACACTAACTGAATTCATTTATTTGCACCATTTTTATTCCTAATTTTATTTTTTTTTAAATGGAAGATCATTTTAATAACTGTAAACTGTACATCTTTTTCCCTTTTAAACCATATTGGTTAAAGTCTATAAAATCCTCAGTATAATTACAATTAAGTCACAAAGTACCTCAACTGTAGCCTACTTATACAAGTTGAGGTTAGAGTATTTCATTCCTGCAACTTTCTACTCTCTCTTCACCACATCTCAGAGTGGAATATTATGATTATATAAATTGACTAGTTTTACAACACTTTTTTTACCACTTAGTTTCTTCACAGACAAATTTAGAAACAAAATGTATTTTTAAACATGAGACATGTGCTACAGATAAACCCTCCAACAGTAGATCTGCTCCACCTCCATCAGCTGGACTGCTTACATTTAATCATTAGTATTCCAATAACTAAATATAATAATATACTCTGAAAACAGCGCGTTATTTCCGTGTCATCTCCTTCTCTGTCTGATCTCGTCTCTCTGTCTTCTCTGCTCCTCTTCCACTTTCTGTCTAAGCTGTCTGTCAATAACGGTCTAACTGCAAAAAAATCTAATAAATAAAAATAATGAAATAACTCAACATTCTGCCCGATAAGTTACTTTTGCTTTAAAATCAAACACATTTAGACAAAGTTGGCTCACCGGTGCTGTCTGTGGATGGACTGAGTGACAATGAATTAATGAACACAAAAGCACCAAGTTCAGGAATTAGAAGGAGAGTGGTTACACGTGCTTTCACAAATCCTACATTTGTGAAAACACCAAATGTTGAATGCTACATGGTTGATTGTTGGTCAGTGCAGACTCTAGTTAGAGTCTAGTTTGGCACACGTGTCTTCAGAGTGCCCTGTCTTTATCAACTGTAAAAAACCTAATAGTGTTGTTTTTGATTGCTGCTGGTTCTGTGTTGTTTGCGGCGTGCGTGCGTCTGCGTGTGTGCGTGCGTGCGCGTGTGAAGTAGTATCAAATGTAGAATGGGTTTGTGCGCGTGCAGCCGTGCTAACGGCTCTGCCTAATGTAGAATGGGAGGCGAGACGTTATGGATCAGGAGGGAACACACACACACACACACACACACACACAACACACACACACACCACACACACACACACACACACACACACACACACACACACACACACCCCTATTCCTCCTTGTCTTCGTGTGCAATGTGTCCCACTGTCAAGCGTCATTTCCCACACATTGTCTATGGTGAGCAGCCGTGCAATGCATTCTGGAGTGTGTGGAACCGTTTGAGGGGCAGGGGCGTCGATGTCAGGAGTCTCACTGCCAGCTGAGGACGGTGCAGAGTGCAGAGTAGAGTAGAGAGAGTGTCAGAGTATCAGAGATATCAGAGTATGAGTATCAGAGGTGTCAGAGTTATACAGAGTGCAGATCAGAGTGTCATACAGAGTAATCAGAGTATCAGCGTACAGAGTTCAGAGTTCAGAGTATCGAGTCAGAGTATCAGAGTATCAGGATCAGAGATCAGAT